>NC_132785.1:118807921-119129921 GCF_048418805.1 Vulpes vulpes
ATAATTTGTGCAGTGCACATCATATATTGGTTTCTAAGAAAATAACAAGTATATTGAAAATGTAGTATTTTATAATATTTACCATATATTAATGCATTTATAAAGAAAATATGCAAATAAATGTTTTGGGCTATATCTTATCATTTTTCTTTTATTTATGATTAAAATATCAGAGCAATCCATAACAAATCTATCTATTTTGTCTGATAACAGTTAGCTCTGGCAAAATTAAAACTTCTTATTCTAATTTTTAAAATTAAGACTATTTTTTTGAGAGCAGTTTAAAGTTCATAGTAAAATTGAGAGGAGGGCACTAACTGCCTCCGTGCATGTATAGTCTCCCCCATTATCAGTGTCCCCCACCTGATTGGTATGTTTGTTTCAACTGACGCACCTATATTACACATCATCCGAAGTCTATACTTTACCTTATATTTCACTCTTGGTTGCTGTGTATTTAACAGATTCTGACAAATCTGTAATGACATGTATATCCATTGTTATATTATGCAGTATTTTCACGGTCCTAAAAAACCTTTGTGTTCCACTTATTTCATCCCTTTTTCCAACCTCCTGGCAAACCCTGGTCTTTTTATTGCCTCATAGTTTTGTCTTTTCTAGATATCATATCTTAGGAACCCTGCAGTATGTAGCATTTTCAGATTGCCTTTTTTCACTTAGTTATGCACGTTTAAGATTTCTCCATATCTGTTCATGGCTTGATAGCTCATATATTTTTTTTGATAGTCATACAGAGAGAGAGAGAGAGAGGCAGAGACATAGGCAGAGGGAGAAGCAGGCTCCATGCACCAGGAGCCCGACGTGGGATTCGATCCTGGGTGGCCCCATCGCGCCCTGGGCCAAAGGCAGGCGCCAAACCGCTGCACCACCCAGGGGTCCCCTATAGCTCATTTCTTTTTAATGCTAAATAATATTCCATGGTCTGGATGTACCACCATTTATTCATTTACTCACTGAAGAATATTTTGTTTTTGTTTTGTTTTTCTGAATTTTGACATTTATAAATAAAGCTCTTATAAACCATCCATGTTCAGGTTTTTGTGTAGTTATGTTTTCGACTTGTTTGGGTAAATTCCAAGGAGAATGGTTGCTGGATCAAGTAAAGTGTATGTTTAATCCCAAAGTATCTATACCATTTTTCATTCCCACCAGTAAGGAATGAGTGTTCATGTTGTTCCACATCATCACAATCCTTTGGTATTTGTCAGTATTTTGTATTTTGGCCATTCTCATCTTATTTCATTTTATTTTAATTTACAATTCCATTATGACATACAATATGGAGGATCTTTTCATATGCTTATTTGGTATCCTTGTATCTTCTTTGATGTAGTGTCTGTTCTGATCGCTGGCTTATTTTTAAAACAGGTTATTTTCTTATGGTTAAGTTTTAAGAGTTCTTTGTGTATTTTGAGTAACAGCTCTTTTTTCACATATGTCTTTTACAAATATGTTCTTACAGTCTGTAGCTTGTCCTCTCAAACTGTTGGCAGTATCTTTTAAAGAGAGGAAGTTTTCAATTTTAATAAAGTCTATTTCTTTCACAGATCATGCCTTTGGAGTTGTATCTAAGATGTCATGACCAAACCCAAGGTCACCTAGGTTTTTTCCTATGTTATCTTCTAGGAGTTTTATAGTTTTGTGCTTTTCATTTTGGTTGGTGATCCATTTTCATTTAATTTAATTTTTATGAAAGGTAAGATGTCTATGTCTAGACTTTTTTTTTTTTTTTTTTTTTTTTGCACGTGGATGTCCCAGCACTATTTGTTGAAGAAACTATCTTTGCTCCGTTGTATTGGCTTTGATCCTTGGTCAAAGGTCAATTAACTATATTTATATGGGTCTATATCTGTTCTACCTATTCTATTCCATTTGTATATTTGTCTATAGGTTCTTATCAATACCACATTGTTTTGATTATTGTATCTTTAAAGCTCAAAGTTGTTAGTCCTCCAAGTTTATTATTCTCCTTTAATATTTTGTTGACTTCATATCAGTTTTGAAATCAATTTATTGGTATTTACAAAACAACATGCTGACATTTTGACTGGGATTTCCCTGAATATATAGATCAAGTTGGGAAAAAAAAATGACTCCTTGGTAATACTGCATTCTCCTCTTCATGAACATGGGATATCTCTCCATTTACTTGGTTCTTTGATTTCATTAATTAGTTACTTTAATTTTTAAAAATAATTTGCATGTTTGTTTTAAAGATTTTATTTATTTGTCCAAGAGAGACACACAGAGGCAGAGACACAGGCAGAAGGAGAATCAGGCTCCTTGCAAGGAGCTTAATGCAGGACTTTATCCCTGTACCCCAGGATCATGCCCTGAGCCAAAGGTAGACATTCAGCCACTAAGCTATCCAGGTGTCCCAATTTGCATGTTATTGAAGTTACAAATCTGAATATATCACAAATTAATTACTAAGTATTCTATAATTTAAAAATAATAAATAATACCTACAATAATATTGAATATGTAGATTTGACTATATCTAAGAAAACAATACACTTAAATACATCATTTCTTAGATATTATTAAAATACCTATTCCAAATTTCTGATGAAAAGTTTTGTTTTGTTTTGTTTTTCCATTTCTCCCTTGGGAGTTCTGATTATAGATAGTCTTGCTGGGTTATTTAATCTATTCTTTAAAAGTTTACTAGTTGGTAGGGATGCAAATTGGTGCAATCACTCTGGAAAACACTATGGAATTTCCTTTAAAAAGTTAAAATAGAGCTACCCTATGACCCACCAACTGCACTACTAGGTATTTATCCAAAGAATACAAACATAGTGCTTCGAAGGGGCACATGCACCCCAATGTTTATAGCAACAATATCCACAGTAGGCAAACTATGGAAAGAGCCCAGATGTCCATCAACAGGTGAATGGATAAAGAAAATGTGGTGTATATATAAAATGGAATATTACTCAGCCCTCAAAATATCTTGTCATTTGTAACTATGTAGATGGAACTAGAGAGGTACTATACTAAGTGAAATAAGTCAGTCAGAGAAAGACAAATACCATATGATTTCACTCATATGTGGAATTTAAGAAACAAAACAAGTGAATATAGGGGAAGGGAGAGAAAAATGAAATCGGCTAGAATCAGAGAGGGAGACAAACCATAAGATACCCTTAGCTCTAGGAAACAAACTGAGGATTGCTGGTGGGGATGTGAGTGGGGGGATCAGATGACTGGGTGATGGGCATTAAGGAGAGCACTTGATGTAATGAGCACTGGGTGTTATATGCAATTGATGAGTCACTAAACTGAAAATAATAATATATTATACGTCAGTTCATTGATGTTAAATTTTTTAAAAAGAGTTCATAAGTGCCAGGGAGATGATGTTTTCTAAAACATTTAGAAGATCCACAAAGAATCTGGCTTAAAAAAAAAAAAAAGAATCTGGCTTTAAAATTCAACTCTGCCTCATTCAGTCATGGTTCCTGGTATGCAGGAAGAAAGTGGAATAATTCAAAAGCACCTCAAAACTTGCCTATTATTTGAATATTGTTCCCAGTCTCTTGTTTTCCAATATTTTTCTTTTAGTTCTACCTCTTATGCCTTTCTTCAAGTGATCCATTGCTTTGTATGCACTATAGACACCATCTTGGGTGATAACACACAATGGTCATCTACACGTTACAGGCAGTTCTTTTCAATTTCTAAATTGTTTGAAATATAATAGAAGAGTTCATTAGCAGCACAAAGAAGAATATAACCCATTATTTTGTGGTGATGAACAATGTTTTTATATAGTAGGTGTTTCATAGACATGAAATAAAACGACCAAATGGCTTTAAATTATGGAATGTCCAATTTACATAAAATATGTCTGGCTCAAATTCCAAATTATTTTTAAGCCAAAAATATCATTAGTACAAATTTGCTGTTGTACTAAGAATAGCCACTAGAAGTCAATGAGGTTAAAATACCTACTTAAATATACAAAATTTAGTAGCAAAGCTATTAAAAAATGAGATATTTTGGAATCCTACATAAATACCCTTGAGAACACACAATAAATTCAACAGAACACTCCTTCATTTGATACTACAACAAATGAAACTCTATTGATTGGCATTTATTTTGAATCCATTTATGCCTGCAATTGTATACATGTAGTTTTAGGAAAAGATATCTTGAGCGCACGAAATTGAAAATGTAAATGAGACCTTTGGACTGAAATCCCTCAACTCCTTGTTTATTTTGTCAGCTGAAAATTACAAATACCTAGAATATTATTGGGTTTTGTGCTGTTTCAATGGTTAGACTCTGAGAGCACCAAGTTTAATACTTTAGATTAAATGGGACTTTTCTTAAGCACAGGATGCCAAAGATCATTGCTCCTGAATATGTATGTGGACTTTAAATATATTTTTAAAAAAGAAACATAAAATGATAACAAGTATAACTTAAATCTGAAAATTTTAGATGTAGATGGACCCTCTAAATCTTCCACTTCTAGCAGCACTTCATGATTCTGTGATATCAATTGAAAATTCTCAAATGTTGATTATTAAATGTATAAATAAATCTTACAGTGATATGTATGTGTGTGCATCAAACATGATAGCCTTATAATATCAGCTAAGGTTGTATATATGTACAATATGTAAAGTACAATGCTACCTATTACACATTATTATCATGTATAAAATGTATATATTATAGGAACTGTAAAGACATATCTGCATGAAAATTAAATTAAACCATACAGCATTGCTGCTTTGTAGGTCAAACAGCCAAATATCAAAAATTCTATATGCATCAACTTCATAGTAGTGCTTGCTATGGCTGGATAGTGAAGTTGCAAGAGGTTTTAATATATTCTCATACACTCCTGTTTTGATATGCGACCTTTGAGGAACGTGCATTCTTTTCACTCTCAGCAACAAGGGGAAGATACCTGGATTTGAAAAGAAAGAGAAAACCAAGGAAATCACTTGTAAATATGACAAGCCTCCCAGAATCACTATAAGGAAGAAGCCCCCAGAGAGAGAAGTGGTGAGAACCAAAGAAAGAGCACCATTTGTAAATAGGAGCTGCCCTGTTGTCACGGAGTCAGCGTTGGGTGATGCTGATAAATAATAAAGCCGGTTGGAACCCCCAGGGATCTCTCATTCATAACAGTAGGGCAGAGAATTCTTGCCATTTTAAGCATCAGTTCTTTCTTTTCCCCAGACACCATACACATCCTGAGTGATTTTTTTTTAACTTGGATGCTATTTCTGTTGGATGTAGAGAACCAAAATAATTTGTTATCCTCACAACTGTGAGTGGTACTTGCTAATGGCTGCAGTGAAGCTAACAAAGGTTTCAGCTTGTGGGTGACTCCACTGTTTTCCTCCTCACAAGAAAACGATGCAAGTGAGCTGACAATGTTATACAGGCAGATTTCTATCCTCCAAAAGCTTTGCATTGAATGAGCAAGATGCCAATGGTGCAAATAGATTCCACTGCTGGGGGGCAGTCCCGGTGGCTCAGCGGTTTAGTGCCACCTTCAGCCCAGGCATGATCCTGGAGACATGGGATGGAGTCCTACTTTGGGCTCCCTGCATGGAGCCTGCTAATCCCTCTGCACCACCCCCCCTCTGTGTGTATCTCTTATGAATAAATAAATAAAATCTTAAAAAACAAAAGATTCCACTGCTGGGAATCTTCAGTTGCAATTTCATGACTCCACCAGCTGTCTACTTGAAGCTTCCAGGCTCAGTGCCTAGGCATCTGACAGTATATCCATATAGACTCTGTCTATTTAGGCCCCACCATTACTTCAGAAGTCTCCATTGAACAGAGTCAATGAAGATGGCATCAAGCCTGCACTCCCCAATAGGGCCCCTATGACACATTCATCCCTGCCCTGACCTCAGCATCAGGGCAAAGTTGGCTCCAGTGCAGGCTCCTTCTATCCGTGTGGTTGATGGAAGTTAATAACCACAATCTCCTTCCCTTATAATCCTCAACAATCCTCAGGGTGGAGCCAGGTAGTCTGTTGAGTCTAACAAACTTTGGATTAAACCTATCAAGTTCTCCAAGTGGTCCTTGAAGCCCACCTGCCAAGGCTTGAGGTGAAAAGGAAGCACTCTCCTCTCCTGCCCAAAGGTGAGGGGAGGCCCCAGCACTTCAATGATGGGGAACAGAAAGCATTCTTCCTTGATTTCTTCACTTCCAGGTCCTTTGACACTGTCCTGGCTGAATGCTGTGTCAAGGCTCAGAGAGGCAGATTTTGTCCATCTTCCTAATGGTAAACCCTCCACAGGTCAGACAGCACCTTACTTAGGATGTGGGACATTTAGCATGAATGTTTTACTTTTGTCCCTTGGGATATCAGCCAAAGAAATAAAAACAAAGAACCCATTTTAACTTTCTATTAAGTACATTAATTTATCAAAGAAAAATAAATGTTCCTTGGACTTGGTACTTTATTTATTGTCATATACATCACAGACAACCATGGAATAATACTTTGTCTTACCCCTAACCTAAAGATCAGAGTTTTGTACATGGAAGGGTCTTCCTGAGAAAATCTATAAGGCCGGAGGCTGCTACAGACCTCTCTCCATCTGTATCTAGGTTCACACTACAGCCACTTGAAATTAAGAGGGACCAAATTGCCAGCAGTTGACGGGTCACTGTGGTTTCAAAGCCCTGATAAAATATCCGTTATTTGTTTAAAGAAAATCATATCTTTAAAGGTCTGTAATTTTATCTTGGGCAGATGCCTATGTAAAAATCTTTTAACGGTTATTATTTTCAGGAGTATTGGTTTTGCTGGAGAAAAAGATTCCTACAAAGAGAAATATCCAACTTTGCTAATCTATAACTTCTGGGGCCTTTTAAACTAAAAAAATATATATATTAAATAGCAGTGTCACTAAACATACTAATTCAGAACAGATTAAAAATAAAAATAAGAAAGGTTGGAAATAAGGGCAATAATATTAGATAATACTATGATTATGATGATATCATTGCACATATTTATGGTTGAATAAGCCCATCTAATTATTCTGACTTCATCTTCTCTTGGCACGCAATAATTTCTGTCAATTTACAGAAAATCTGATAACTACATGATAGGAAAGTAATGGCTGAGAAGGCTGAAATGAAGTCATGTCAGGCAGAAGTAATCTTAAGCACCGGTGCTTGAAGTTAAACCCTGTAACTATTTATTCTACATGATTTTGGCAACTCTTCTGAGCTCACCAGTATATTCTAGTGTGAGTCAGTAAGGTTCCCAAAGATTATTGATGAACTGATCGTAGGTCAGCCCCAAGGCAAGGGGAAGGAGAGGCTCTGCAAAACACGGCTCTAAAAATAGCAGTCCCTTACTGAGGGCCAACTGTATGCGAGCTCTGTGTCATATGTTGGGGAGACAGGCAGAGGGATGATACGAGATTTAGTCCCATCCTTAAATAACCTAAATAATATTTAGTGGGTGGAAACAGAGATGCATGGAAATGATCCAAAATAATAACAGAAATTTTGCCAGAGGACAGAGTGTGGCCAACGCTGAGACTGGAACCTTCAATCCTGATATGACAATTCATAGATGTTAAAGCCCCAACTCAGAGTCTCAGCAAAAATTAGATAGTTCTGGCTACCAGTGAATATTTGTAGCAGTGAGGAAACAACTCCAAGCACATCCATGTCATAGTGCTAGGGCATATGAATGTTGCCCCCTTGACCAGGCAGCAATTGCTAATAGACTCCTTTGCTTGGTCTATAAGACTGAGAAGTAGGGGCCCCTGCGTAGCTCAGTCGATTAAGCACCTGCCTTCAGCTCAGGTCGTGATCTCAGGGTCCTGGGATGGAGCCCAGCATTGGGCTCCCTGCTCAGTAGGGAGCCTGCATTTCCCTCTCCCTCTTCTTCTGCCCCTCTTGTCTGCTTCTGTGCGCTCTCTCTCTCAAAATAAATGTAATCTTTAACAAAATTAAAATTAATAAAACAGATGCAAAGATAACAAGTGTCCATTTGATTTGTTAATCTCAGGCAAAAAACTCTATTCCATCAAATAAAAAATGGCCTATCTAGCACAAAAATTTTATTTAAGTAAAAACAACAAAAAAAAACCCAAAACATATTAGAGGATAATTAAATGTATGTAACACAAGCACAGGTTTGACCCTCAAAAGATCTGACCAATGGACTTCATGTTTTTGGGGAGACCACTTAACCTTTCAATCTCAATCTACTCACCACTACATGTACTGTCGTGAGATCTATAGAACATTTTTAAAGCCGCCTACTACCGTGCATTGCACACAGAAAGTACCTTGTACTTGATGCTCAAAATGAAGGTGTGACAACAGATTTGTATTTTATCCCAAATGTAATACAAATACTGATTTTAGTCTCTGATAAATATTCACCGAGGGCTTGTGACTGCTAAATCCCATTTTAGATGCTAGAGATTCAGAGATGATAAACTGACCCAGCTCTTAAGGGGCTTATATAATAGTTGGGAAAACACAACAGCAACAAATAAGTAAAAACATAACAGAAAACAGAAGATGGAAGAAAATTGCAATGGATGGACATGGCATAAATATTAAATATGACTGACCCTTAAAGAGCACAGGCTTGAACTGTGTAGGTTCACCTATATGCTGTTTTTTAAAAATTTTTTATAAATACAGTAGAGTCTTATAAATGCATTTTCTCTTCCTTATGATTTTCTTAATAACATTTTCTTTTCTCTAGCTTACTTTAAGAATACAGTATAATACATATACAGAATATATGTTAACTGTTCATGTTATCAGTAAGGCTTTTGGACCACAGTAGGCTATGAGTAGTTAAGTTTTGGGGGACTCAAAAGTTATATGTGGATTTTCTGTTGCACAAGAGATCAACTATGATCATTTGATGTCAATCAAACCAATGATTACGATCAACTGGATATATTTTATGCTCTATTGTGTAAGTCTAGTATTAATTGGAAATTCCTCTTTATCAGAATATTAGAAAATCCTAAATTGAGGTTGGGTGAAATTGCTGGTTAGGTTAGCATGCTGCTGGCCAAGATTTCCTTCTTTTCTCATTGTTCTTATTCTCTGTGACATGTTCTAATTTCACGTTATGTTCCATTGTTCCATTCCTGTTATCAGAGCTAAGAGGATAATTATCTTGGTCTCTCTCTCTCTCTCTCTCTCTTTCTCTCTCTTTCTCTATTTTTCTTTTTTGAAGTTCAAATTAAATGTAAAAGAAATTTTGCCAACCTAGGTGGACTCTTTCACTATTTTGTCATTACCCGTCTCTGTATGTCCCCAATTCCTGTTGTTAAAAACTGTGCAGTGTTGTTGATCTTCTCTGGGAAAAATAAATTTTTTTTAAAATGATGAGGGAGATTTTATGTATAATCTTGTAATCACAAAACAAAATAAAATGTATGTTTCTAGTTGTGTGTTAACCAGTGTTAACCCACCATTGCTCAAAGGACTTTCATGCCCTTCGTTGCTTCAAATTCTCCCCTAGTAATTCCCAAACCCAGCTGCGGGAGCTAAATTTTAAAACTATCATTTGAAAACAAAATCTTACTTGGGTAGACATTTTCTGTTTAAAATCACATAGTCACTGGGGCACCTGGGTGGTTCAGTTAACCATCCGACTCTTGGTTTTCAGCCCAGGTCATGATCTCAGGGTCGTGGGATCAAGCCCTGTATCAGGTTCCATGCTCAGTGGGGAGTTTGCTTAAGATTCTTTCTCTCTCTCTCTCTGCCCCTCCCTCTGCATGTGCTCTTTCTTTCTCAAATAAATAAATGAATCTTTAAAAAAATAAAAATAAAATAAAATCACACGTTCAGGACATATTAATATGAGTGCATTTCTCTGTTTTCTTGAATATATCTACATTTGGGTGCCAGGTATCAGAACATAATATAAGTCCATGGCACAAACAGACACAAGACTACTTAGTAACTTTTATGAAATAATGTTTTGGTAAAATTAGCAGCCATCAAGACATGACTGAAGGAGATTAAACATATCACATTTTGTGATATTTCTTCTTTTCCAAATATTTATCACTACAGAAGCAGAATTTAAAAATGTGACCAACCTGTCCGTTTTATTTCCTTAGTCTTCTGGTCAGTCTCCCTGCTTCCAATCTTACCCACCATGGCTCTGTCGTCCCTAATGTAGCCATTATCTTTCTTTTTTTAAAAAAAGAAAAGTATCAGTCTAACAATTTCAAATATTAGAGGAAGGCTCACACTGCCACGCATATAAATTTTTAACACCTTTGAAGAGCACAGCTTCAAGTAAAGACAAAGTCATAGAACTGGCTCTGTGACAGTTTCCAGTGATCAATCCATGCGATTTATGGCACACAATTTGTCTGATAGTGCAGCTATTTGGATTCTTTGTTTCTACACCCGGGGAATAAAATAAGAACACATAAAGATAAAGGGAAAGGTGTTCACTGAATTCATAGTTGTGGCCTAGGACATATTACAGAAATGTTGAAATAGAAGGGGAATGATAAGTTTGGGCAAGGAAAGGAAAGAAAATTAAATGGCCCGTCCACATCACTGACTGGGCAGTACAGCCATAATCTTGTTCACCCACACTGAAGTCTTCTGCTCCAGAAGAGTAATTGTCCATACAGGTCACCAAGTGTTCATACAGGATCTGTTGCTTGGAGAGTTGACAAATTTTGTCTTAGTACATTTGAAATCATGGATTTTTTTTTCTGTTGATCAGCATTGCTGCCAGGGAATTCTTGATGACCTCAATTACCACATTGTCTCTTCATTAAGAAGACAAGTGTCCTTGGAAGCCTGGAAATTATCTGTTTTCCTTCTACCTCTGTCCTCCATTTTCTTTCTGAAAAAAAATAATTTAAATTATTTTGATCCTCATTTAGAAGCTCTTTAGCAGCTTTCCAAGATAAAGCCCACAGAGTATACAATGGACATGCAAGTCTCTCTAATTTCCAGTATCATGAAAACATCATTTTTTCCAGGTGTATAAAAATCCTTGCAAGTTCCTGAGCCTTCCTGAGCTTGTGTACATTCTTTTCTCTTTCTGTCTTTCCTCTTCTGAGTCAGAAGAGGTGGCGTAGAGCTAAGATCTAGCTTTTCATAAATGGTCACTAGCTTTTCTGTACTCCCCTAGTCCATTCCCATATTACGTAATGTTTTATAGTCACTGTGGTCACTTGCCCTTGGATTCATCTTCACATCATACTACAAGCTGCTAGAAGCCTTGACAAAGTTTTCTTCTACTTTGGTTGCCTTATCCTTCATGTGCTGCTTGTTTTGTTTTGTTTTTCCCTGTCTGACACTTTCTCCTTAAAGCCCTCCTCGTACCAGATAAGTCTAAGTGTGTAGCCCTGATCACACTGGTTTCTGTCGCATGCACACACACACACACACACACACACACACACACACACACGTGCGCGCGCGCGCACACACACACACACACACACACTAGCCAAAAGTTAATGTGATTGGAAAAGAAAGTATTAGAATCTTGGGGGAAAAAAGTCTTCAATCTTTGTTTCCATTATGGTTAGAATAAAGCCCAATTGTATATTTGTTACAAAGATGTAATTCTAGGCTATAAATCAGGGAAAAGATGTACAGAAAGTGCATTTTCAAAACAAATTTAGTGATAATGCCATAACAGCCTTTGGTTTTTGTAATGAATATTCCAAAGTGTTTAGTTGCTGTGCATTTAGTGGCAATGTACTATATCCTGCCATTAATATACATATTCCAGTAAAAACATTTGACAGAATATGGTCCAGCAATAATAATATTTTGTACTTATAGCTCAAAACTAATAGCTCAAAGCCCCTCACAATGTGCTGTTTAATTTCTGCTCATTCCCATATGCTACTTATTTCATCTCCATCCATCCTGCAAGGTATGTGAGTATATGACTTTCATTAAAATAATAAAAATAAATGAAATGTTTAATATGAAAAAAACGAGTTCTTTTTTTACAACTGTCTAGAATAACTGGAGAGTTGGTGGCTGGGGAAGGAAACATAAAGAATATTTATTTGTTTTTTTTTCTCTATGCTCTAGGATCACATGGTGGAGGTGAGTGCAAAAAGGTTGTTGTGGATGACATGATAATTTGAGTAAATTGACTTTAACTGGGGTTTTGAGAGTCAAGTTTCTGATGATAATTCAGGAAAGATTTTTCTCCATTTTCTCTGATAACCTCAGCAAACAAGATCCATGGAGGAGAGGAGCAGATGACTTACTTGTTATAGCAACTGGTCCGAAGATCTCTATAGGATTGTAAGACTTACCACTGAATCTCCATCTTCTCTTTGGGGATCTCTGGGTTTCCTCAGTCTTTGGCTGGCTTCCAAATATACCTTTGGACAGAAAGCCAAGTGTTTTGCCACATTCACCTTGTTTGGTTCCCTTATCTCAGAATCATAGTCCTAGACCGGACTTTATGAAGACATAGTGAAGATCTAATTATTGGCTAAGATCTAAAAACAAGTCAAATATGTTTGTCCAATGTTCTAGTTGTTTTACAGTGAGAAAATATTTTAGTTCCTGCTATTCCCTGGCCATAAGTGGAAGTCAATTTCTCTTAATAAACATATTTATTAAAATGTTCTTTCTTCTAGTGTTAGGCCTGGCAAACTACATTTTTGCCAGAATTTTGTTTCATCCAAATTGTCAAGTGTATTTTTGTATCATTTTTCTTAATATCCTCTCATTCTTTCCTTAATGTCTTCTGTATCTGCTGTGATTTCCCCTTTTTCATTCCTGATATTTATAATTTGTACCTTCTCTCTTATTCCTTGATCAGTATAAGGTCAGAGCTCTATCAACTTCGTCTGTTAATCTGGTGTGATGTAGCTTTCTTGTCCCTTTCAGAAATACATGCTCATTGCCTGAATCCAAACTCAGCCAGGAGGGTAGGGAGAAGAAGAATGTGAATGAATAAAATGTTTGGGGACTAGTAATTCAGTCTCTCACATTGACTTGCTTCCTGTTCTGATCCCTGTTTAAACCAAATTCCATCTATCACCTACTCTGACTCATGTCTGTTCACCCCTTGACCATAAAATAGGCACTGGCTTGTTTCTTCATAGTTGTTGGGATTATAGAGGAAGAATACAAGTAAACTTGGTGGAAGCAATAGCTTAAGGTTGCGTATTTTATTCTATTTTTCAAAATCCTCCCACATGGGAAAGATTTCTTGGACTTAAACACCAGTTTACCATCATTTTCAGTCTCTTCTTTTCCTTTTCAACACTCTTCTCCACCTAGCTCTATCATCCCAGTCTTCACTCTTTTCTTTATCCATTCATAGGTTATCCATTTGAGCATTTAGGCTGTTTTTGCAGCTGCTTGCTGCAGTCAGCATGGCTCTCCAAATTTGGGAGAAGGCTCAGAACCTGCAGATCTGCTGACATTCTTTTGCAAGACAGTCTAGTTATCTACTTGCCTTGTCCTTTGCAGTATGTCTATGGTACTTTCTCAACCAGAAAGTCCCATGAAGCCTCATTGTTTCCTCAGGATAAAGGCAATCAACCTCAGAAATGTGTTCTACAATTTTTTCCTAAATATTACTTTACATGCTATTCTATACAAATGAGTTTTTGTTCTCTCAGTCTCCAAATTTGTAATATTTTTCTCAGACACATGTATAAACACATGTATAGGCACAGACACAAATACAAACCATCTGTGATATTGTCTACATTGATACACTGATATACATATGTTTAAGTCAATATTTTTCAATGAAATAAACTTGGAAGAATATAAATGTCATTTAACAGTGAATTCTTAGGCAGAACGAGTGTGGGAGGTAATGAGGGGGAGGGACTCATATACTTTTGTTTTCTTTAATTTTTTTCACTGAGCTTCTAATACTTTTTTTTACTTAAAATAAATATATATTAAAAAATCCATGCCTATTCTGTGTTCTGTTTTATATATTTTTGTTTTTTCCCCTATCATGAAAGAACACATTGATAGTTTAAGCTTTATATACTCTAATCCTGAAATTATTCTCCTGAACTGTGTTTTGTGAATTGTCTGGTTAAGGTATAATTCCTTTTGTCATTTTCTTAATGTAATACACAGCCCTTAAAACTTCTGGGCTCCCTGTTTATCTCAGGATGAAATGAAATGTGTGCAAATGGTGCTATTTACTAGCAGAAAGTTCAGAAATCTCCAAACAGCCTTTTTTCTCCTCAGCAGAAATGTAAGCAAGTGCTAAATACCTTTCAATCAGATTAGTAATTTAGCTGACAACCTACATTTGGATATCTATATTTAGCAATCAAATTTCCTGGATTTTAATGAGCTTGATTAAATTTATGGTTTAAGACCATGAGTAAATAATTATTATATAAGCAATTTCACATTGTTACCATAGTAATGGAAATAGAAGAAGCTCACTTTATGTTCAATGTGGAAACTTGAAATAAAAGTTTTTAAAATGTCTACTTAGAAGAAGGCCAACAACAGCTCATTTCTGTTCTGTCTTTGGATTCTAATTATCATGACATTATTTGTGTTAGACAGCTTTCTCTAAGCTCTAAAAACTTAGATGTTAGGAAGCAATATCTTGTAATAATAATTTTTAAAATTCTCATATAGTTTCATTTGCTTTAAATCTATCCCACCCTATGTTGAAAACAATAGGAGAGGAATATAAGAGATGGTGACTAAGATGAACAAGATGATTGTCAAATGGGTGAGACACATACCTAATGATATGTATTCATACATATAATTACAAAACACAACCAAATACTTCGCATAATGAAACTCTAAATTGTGTGATGTAAATAAAATGAGCTGGAAAGAAAGGGAGACTTCAGTAGTATGGAAGTCTTACATGAAAATGTGAGGATTTACCAAAGACATATTAAAGATAATTATGGTCTATACAAATAGTTAGGTGCTTTAGGGGATACAGAGATGAATAAAATATGATTATTATGTTTGGAACTTTACTGTTTAGCAAATGTATAGCTCAACCCAGAACAGATATTGTGCTGAGAACTACAATAGCAAGGACACTAGGAGACTGAGGAAATGAATGATTTAATTCCCATAAAGAGAACATTTTTTAGAGAAGGCGTATTTGAGTTAGCTTTTAAGGTATTGATAGGAATCCAATACAAATTGATGAAAGATGCTAGGGAGAGAATGGGATGTGGTGTATTTATTGTATTCATGATCATAATTAAAACAGCCACTCTGATTCCATGTCCTTTGTTCTTTAATCTTTAATTCTTTTCTCTTCTGACTCTAGACTCAGAAAATTACTTTCTTAGTTCATTGAGATGTTAGAAAATTTTGTAGAAGCAGAGGTTTAACAAAAGCATGCTAGTCTCAAAGATATTGTGTGTCCAGCTTTATTTCAATGTTGCCACTCAAATCAGATTAATAGAAAACCCATGACATCTTTTTAAAGGGATCTGTATAGGGTAAAGAGCCACTGGCCTAAACTAAACATAAAATAAAATAAAATTTTATGGAGTCAAATTTTATTAAAGCCTCCAGGACCCCAACTTTATAAAGTCAGGAAACAAGATGAGAAAATTTTTCAAAAGCCATATTTTCCAATACCTTTCTTAGAGGAGGTTAAAGAAGACCATGAAAAGAAAACAGTTCACAGTGTGGTCAAGGCTAAGACAGGAACCAATAAAGGCACAATATACCCTTGAAATTGAGGGACCTGGTAACATGTGCTTCATCACCTTCCGAGAGCTATCAAGAAATGCCTGCCCCATGCTTCCTATCCTTTCTTTCCCTTTGTGAATGGCAGATACCTTACAATCTGTCTCACCATTGAATTTTGGATGAGTAGGAAAATAGCTTGTTTTAGTCCATAATTCTCCATATCAAAAGGAGCCAAATCTGAGGAGATTGATGTAGACCTAGTGTAAATAAAAGGACCCTGAACTTTGATTCTGATGCTAATTAGGTGAGACTCACGGATGTCCTGTGAGTAGGTAGGTGTATTTTGCAGGTTGAGGGCCAGAGATGAAAGACTGCAAAAGATTGATCGCATTAATGACCCTAATTCATTTTTTTCTATCTATATCTTTTACACTATAACTTTACCTGTGATCTCTTCTACTCTGACTTTGAACTGTCAGATAACGTTGTCGCCAATGGAATGTTAGTAACATTATGCAAACATGCTGCAATTCATTTGAAAAGAGAATTCCTGTTGGCAATCTTCCACAGTTGTGATTCCATTCTCTTGCCCAGGATAGCCTGTTGGAGGGTGAAAGATGTAAAAGAGAGATGAGTTATCTCAGCAAAGCCATCCTAGATCAGCCCAAAGATAGATATCTTCTAGATGAGTGAGTAAACCTAACCGAGACCAGAGATCAGAAGAACTGTCGAAGTCTAGCCTATATTGCTACCTATAAACTCAATAATGATAGTGAATGGTTGTTATTTTAAGTCATGATGTTTGGGAAAAAATCATTTGTTTTGTAGCATTGTTTAACTGATACAGAGATTGTTCCAGGTAAAAGAGATTAGGGATGTCTCCCTGTGGTCTGTCAAATGACATAACAACATATATTAAATGACAGTTATTGAATGATTATTCTACTATTCTCAGTTGCTTTACATGTACTCAATCATTTCGTAAAATTCTTATGACAAAGTTTAATTAAGTAAAATCTATTATAATGCTTCTTTTTGTCAATGAAGAAACCGATCCATAGAAAGGTTAAATAATCTACTTGAATTCACACAGCTGCGATGTAGCTGTTATGGTGAGAACACTACAAGAAGACATAAGTGTGAAATACGAGCATTGGTCTGTGACTCACATTGAATTTTGGAGTCAGCAAGATTGTCCAGTAGATCACAGGTTTAATTTAACAGTATAGGAAAGGTCAAGACTGTATATTGAATTGGTGAAGAGTAATATAAAAGGGCAAAGAAATAAGGCCCAGAGAGTATCAAGAATCAAGAGGCAGACAGAGGTGGAGACAATAAAGGATAAAAAACAAACAAACAAACAAACAAACCATCAGAGAAGAGGAAAAAGGTTGGGAAAGGTGATAAATGATACAAGGAATGAAAGAAAGAAGTAGGCAACTGTGTTTCTTGCCCCAGAGAAGCTAGAGTAACTTCAAGACTGATTAGTTTCTGTAGATTTCTAAAATTTTAAGACTGATGGAGGCCAAGGTATTGCAGATTCAGAAGGGATTGTGAATTCAAAATGTAAAATATGTAATTGTGGTCTACTCTTTCCTGTCTGAAAAGGAAAAAATGATGGAGAAATTAGTTTTATTACTGAGAAGAAACAGGAGGAAAAGAATTAAATAAAAAAGCAGACAAAAGGATGATGATTAATGAGATTAACTCATGTCAAAGGTAGAAAGGAATGTGATCAAGAATTAAACTGGAAGAATTTGTCTTGAATAAGTGAACAACAGTCTCTTTCATGGAAGAAGAGATGGAAGGTGGCGATGATGACGATAAAAGACAAACACACAGTATGTGTATTGTTAGTTCTGCAGGTAAGAGATCTCCTCACTGGTGGCCCATCTTTTCCTAAGTGGAACATTATTCCCTCTGCTGAAGTAGAAAGCCATAGATGGTGACTATATCCAATTTAGGAAGGTGGATATAGAAAAGGAGTTTACATAAGTCAAGAAAAATAATTATTAAGTGATGTTTAAGTCCTAATCGTGTTTTGAAAGAAGTCTTTGCAGAACAAAAATGCATGACTGTGTAGTGCCCAGGCATCAGATGCAGAAGCAAAGATATTAATCCAGGATTAAAGCTGGTTAGGAAGGAGGAACAGAAGAAGGAATGAGGCAGTAGAAGTTCCAGATGAGGGGGCAGCTAAGTAAATAGTCTATGTTGGGCTCTTTGGTAGGGAAGAACCTGCTGGTGAGGAAAATGAATAAGAAATACATACACCTACCCCCCCACCACTAGGCTCTGGTCATGTTGGACTTTTCTCTGTTCCTTGAAAGCACCAAGTATATTCTCAATTTAGGTTCTGTTCCAATTATTTCTTCTGTCTGAGGTCTTTACTTACTGACTCTTTCTTTTTATTCTGATTTCACCTCCAATGTCATCTGCTTATGGAGGCTCCTACTGTGGACCTGGTCTCATTTGCTTCCCTCCCATCCTTCACACACTGAAGTAAAAGGTAGTGTCTTTTGTATCACTTGGTATTATCATTTGTATTATTGTCTCAACATTTTTTTCTCACTAGAATCTTTATCTTTATCTCACTAGAATGCCAGCTGTGTGAGAACCTGGCCTCACTGCCACCATATCCATACTCTTAACATAGCACCTAGCACCTAGAGTGACTCCAGAAATAGGTATGGACTCATCAGGTTTGCATTCAGGAAATAGAATCCAGGAGATTTGATAGGTGGACTAATTCTGTATAAGGGTAATACAGAGAATATGGCTCCTGAGCTGTTGCTAAATTAGAGTATAAGTGGGACCTCTGTCGTTGAGGTGAATAAGGGAGGTCTAGAGAGAGGTTGATGGAGTCACCAAATGCTTCTTAAATCAACAAGATGCAGCATGCAGGGGGAGACAAAAAAAAAAAAAAAAAAAAAAAACAACTATGAATCTGGCTGTGTGGCAACTGCAAGGAGTTTCAAAGGAAGGCAAGACAGACCAGAGAATGGCACCAAGATCTCCTGGCCTTAGGGGCTCAGAATAATGAGCAAGGCTTCATTTTGAGGACTTAAAAGAAGTGTGGCTCCCAGAGGAAGCCAGGCCTTAATGGAGGCAGGCATAGTCTCTGAAAAGACTAGGGAAAGAGAAGGATGTGTTTAAAGTGAATTGTTGGTTCCAGATACACAGCATGTTTTTTTTTTTTTTTTTTCCTTCTTCTGAATCTCTCAGTTTGGTTAAATCATGAACAAAACATGATATTTTAGGGTCCGAGTGAGATAAGATGGCCATAATGTTGGCCATGTGGGGGTCAGCACATATTCACACTCAGTAAATAAGTGTTCAGCTACCAAGATGATGATAAATCTCATCAAGATCCAGCACACATAGCCTTGATGTGATTTGATTTTCTGTGTCGGTGAAATGTTGACATTACCTTTGTGTCCTAGAACGGCTCTGTCCAGTATAGTGGCCACTAATCACATGTGGCTATTTACATCTTAGGTGAAATGAGTTCAAATGAAACAAAATCTAAAAGTCAGCATTTCTGTCCCCTTGCTGGACTTCTGAGGCTCAAGAGCCACTTGTGGACTTCACTACAAGATCGGACAGTGCAGGTAATAAAACACATCTGCCATCCAGGAGAATTCTGTTGGGGAACACCTCCAAAAAACAAATGCAGCCATGGTCTCTTTTCCTAATTTATTCATCATTTTACATGTATTTTTGATATTTCAATCCATCTTATACCTGTTTTTCTAAGACTATGGAGAACTATGTGCTTTTTTTACACTTAAGTTTCCTGCAAACATACTTGGACATCAGGCCACCTTCAGCTCAGGCTTCTCAGACAAGCCTATGCTGTTTTGTTTCCATTTGCTACCAAGCCAAGTCACTGAAGTCCTAGTATGCCTAGAGCCTGGATACCAAAGTCATCAAAGTGAGTAGTGACCAATGGTCACTACAAGAGAAAAAAAAGTTTTCTGCTGTTGTATTTTAGAAGAAGCTGAAGATAAAATTATATTCACTGGTGGGGAAAGATGGATATGAGAGTCTGAGATACAGGTAAGTACTTTATTCTGGTTCCTGGTTTTATCATTTGTCGTTCTTGATTTTGTAACCACCTTTTTTTAGAATTATTTTTCTACTTTGACCATCAGCATTGTTACTCAACTGCACATTAAACTCTTCCTAAATTGTTTTCCTCTTTAGCACCTGGATATTTAGTATTTTTTGGTCTGTTACAACTGCAATTTCATCAGGGTGAATTTGTGTCATGTAGGGACCATAATTCAAAGTTTCTTCTTCTCTAAAGTGTAGCCAACCAGATCTACTCATTAACTTTCTTCCAATTCATTCATTCATTTCATTCTCCAAATAGCCAGCCTGATCTACTCATTTACTCTCCTCTGATTTATTTATTCTCGAAAATTCAAACATGCGTTATGTGTAGTGAAGGTAAATATTGCAGAAGGAATATGCCTTCACTATGTTAGAGATGCAAGTATGCTTAAGTTTCTAAGCATGCAATGTGCTGACAGTCTTGTGATTCATCAGTCTGAACATGAAAAAAAATATATATATATAAACAAAATGTAATAAATGTATGTAGCCTTTAAAAAATCTTATTACTATTCTCAGGTTCAGGAAAGAAATGATGTTAAATTGGATGGCAATAACATTGTACTTCCTCAGTTCCTAAAAAATGTTTCTAAAATCAGTTGTTAGAATTTCAACCTTTACTTTTTAGCAAATACTCACAATAGTAACAAACAATATGCAATTTTATAATCTTCTTATAAAAAATGCATGTGGGCAGTATCACACAGCTGTGCTAACATATGATGAAGGAAAATGAATTATTTCAGTCTTAAAATCTGGGATCTTTGCTGTTTTCTTGTATTTGCTGTTTGCCAGTAATCAAATCTGGGTAGCCTTCTGCAAAAGTAATGCCTCCCTTGATAGAATTAGAAAGGGATATACATTTTTTTTTTTTTTACATTTCTTTTTTATTTGAGTGACCACTAACAGTGAAGGAGGAGCAAGATGAAAGACCTTGCCTGTGTCTATTAGCTTTGCAGGTATTACAAACTAGTTTTTCCAATAATCTAGCTTTTTACAGATATGTTGTGCCTGGCCTTGCATGAGCCACATTTGTAGTAAAGTGGAGACATTTTTATTTTTTAATAGATGTTTTGGTATTAGAGAGATACAACATCAGTGTGGTTCAGACTAACAGTGGTTTAGTGAGTCTGTGTCTGTCCGAGGGTCAAGCATGCATTCTGGTCATGGCAACGCTAGTCTGTCTACACATACACTCAGAATGCCTGGGGTAACTGTGACCTAGGCTAATGAATTGTGGAAAGATAATTTCCTCTGCCTATTTCTCCCTTTAAACAAATTGCAGCCTCATATTTCAACCAAATGACCTTTCTAAAACTCCACAGTGACTAATTATAAGAGAACAAGAGGGAATTTACTATTAACAGAAATGAGATTAAGTTTTGCCATAACCTTGGGAGGCAACATAGCCAATGATGTTTATAATCTGGGGTGATTAGAAGGGGGTCTCCTCCAAAGGCTGTTGCAGATTGCTCCTGGCGCCGTGCTGCTGAGCTGAGCCTATTCAATGCCACAAAGTCAGCAGCTTAAATTCCCTGTCTGTTTTTTCTGTTGCTAATAATCTTCAATTTAGTAGCATTGGAAGGGAGGAGGGAGCAATGAGGAACAGGGAGGATGGGGGATAAAGTGACAATATGAAAATAGAAATAAGAAAAGGTAACAGAGAATAAATAAATGAAGTATGACTATTTATACATACAAAATATTCATTAATAACCTATTATCTATAATGCATGAGATTCTGGGTATTCAAAGGGCAGAGTGAAAGAGACATGCATAGTACTCAGCTTGATGTTACCTATATTCAAGATGGAGAGACAGACCAAAAATAAGAAAGCAAGGAAATAATAATATAATCACAACTTGTGAAATAGTTTAAAGAAAATGAATAGAGTACAGAGATAATTAATACTAAGAAATTCTTTAAAAATAAGAGAATGGATTTTAGATTTAAGCTGAAGGATGAGAAGGATCAGGATATTGCAACAACTTAGAAAAGAGGAAAAAAGAATAGCGTGCATCTAGGAATATGAAGAAGATAAGTTCAAATGTTAATGGTACATAAAAGGCTAATGAGACAGAGAATAAAAGCTCCATGGGAGACCCACAGGGGAGTTGGAGACATATGTCAGATCTTCTACAGTCTTAGATGGCAGATCAATATGCTTGATTCAAGTGACGGGATTCCTTCAGGGTTTTAGGTACATGACATGTCTGATTTATATGCTATGGACAGTGGATAGATTGGGCATGGACCAAATGGGAAGTGTAGAGTTGAGTAAGACGTCTGCATCAGTGTATAGGCCCAAGATGGCCATGGTGGTGGGGGTGCAGAGTGAAACAGACATGGAAAGATATGGCAAATACTTTAGAAGCAAACAGTATTAGATTTACTGATGGACTGGATGTGAAGTGTAGAGAATTTTAAAACATTTCCTGTATCTAGGCACTCTCAGTGGCCCAATTGACACATAAAAAACTATCACAGCTAGAAATAGAAATCTGAGAGCTAGAATAATAGAGACAGTGTGTAAGCCATGGGGATAAATGAGCTAACACAGAACTAACATACAGAGAGAAGAGTAGAGAGCCTAAGATTAGTCCTTAAGGAATTACACATTTTAAAAGTTGAAAAAGCAAGAGGATCCAGAAAAGGAAGCCAAGAAGGAATATCCTGGTTCCAGGAACACCTGATAAGCTGGGAGAACCGTCATGAGCTCCCCACTTCCTACTGAATGAAATTATAATGGATTTTCTTTCCTCCATCTTTTCCACTCTTGATGTGCTCCAGATAACATCGTCCCTAATGTGAGCACACATCCAACTTTTCCTCCACTTCTTTTATGATCCATATATATATTCTTAAGCAATTATGATCCATAGTATTTAAAAATTATGTGCAGCCTTCTTATTTATAATGGAAGGTCAGCTTATTGAGTATTCAGATTGCTTGTTTTAATTCTTCATCTGACTTTCAGAATATCCCTTTTGTATACTGTGACAGCTGTCGTCAATGGGCATTGCCTTTTAGGAAACTTCTTGTGCTACAAGTTAGAGAAAACCAAAAGTAACATTTCCCAGACACCCAGCTGGTTTTGTATTTTTGCTCAACAGAAGCAATAGCTTGAGATTTGAGAAGTTGTAAGTGAAGTATAGGTGATCTTCTCCAGCTTCTTCTGGCAAGCATGACTGTGATGTTAAGAACAACGGTGGCCCCCACCTCTCAATGCTGACCCTGTGCGTATTGTTCAACAGTGGCAGCAATCAAGGCTCCTTGACCTCCAGAACATGAATTTGTGACCACGGGGCTGTGTGTCCTTAATAATATTTTAGTGGTGTCCATCTGACTTCTACCTTCCAACACTTTTGCAAAAATTTAATTCCCACTATTAGATCAATTTATGCTCAAATTACATGGAGGTGTTTCTGTTTCATTCAATGAACTTTAAAGGACAAATGATAAGAATTCAAATGGAGGATGCTTGAAGGAATAAATGAAATAAGAGACCAATTATGACATTGCTGTGACATTAACTGCAGTGAATTCTAAGTGGGTCTCCTCAGTCAGGCTCTGAGATGTCCCACAGTCCAGTGGTAAGAAGTGACATACAGATAATGGTAGAAAGTCAATATTGAGACAGAAGTAATGGAGCAAAGAAGAATGGAAACTTAATGAGAGTTTACGTACAGACTTCATGTTGGATAGGACAACAAATACACCCTAGAGGAGGTAAGTAAGTATCTACACGGCAGAGCAGAAAGGTTAATAGTTCCAGGAAAAGTGGTTGAAGATACTTATATCAAAAGTACATTATTTCATATATTTTTAATATTCAAATAAAAGGGGCTGAAATACTAGATGTATGAAATATTAAAGTGCTAATTATGTATATTCTTATCACATAATGAAAGCCTAAATGTCTGACATCCCAGGGTTGGTTTCTCACTGCTCATCAGGCTCTAGCACTTTCCATATTTTGCTTAGACTTTTACAGTGATAGTTCTCTTCATGGTAGTAAGAGAGCTCTGGCATCTCAGAGCATTGTGTCTTCCAACTGCAAAGAATGAAAGCAACAAGAAAGACTCCAACTTTCTTTATCCTGCTCTCTTTTTTTGTGCCCATAACAATACTTTGCAGAGCTCACCACCTGCTTGCTCATGTCAGCTTCAAGAAGGATGAGGAAGCAGGTATCTATTCTTATAGAGAGTGGAAATTAAGTGTTTTAGGTTCATTTGTATCCCCCCAAATTTACATATTGAAGTCCTCACCCCCAGTACCTCAGAATGTGACCTTATTTATAAATAGCATTGTTACAGATATATTAATAAGCCCAGATGAGGTCATCCTGGAGTAGGGTGGGATCCTCATCTAATATGACTGGAGTTCTTTTTTTCTTTTTATAATTTTTAAAATTTTATTTTATGGGGGAGAGGGACAGAGGGGGAAGGTGAGAGAGAATCTTAAGCAGGTTCCATGTCCAGTACAGAGCTCCATCTCACGACCCTGAGATCATGACCTGAGCTGAAACCAAGAGCCAAACACTTAAAACCCATTGAGCCACCCAGGTGCCCCTTTATTTAACAATATTTTAGAAGAATTCTGAGATATAAGGCAGAGTCATCATAAACCTGGAAATATTTTGACAATTTTCCTGTGCATTTCCTTTTGTGGATTTTAAGTCTCAACTATAATTTTTATATACAAAGATAATTATATTTTATATAGTTATTCTGATGGATGTTAATTGTCCTTGAGGATGAAGCCTAGAAAATACCATGTTCCCCATTATCTTTGTACCGTCAACACACATAGAGGCTGAGCATGTTATTGCAGTTAAGAAATTAGAAGTATAAGGAGCATTCATGCAAGGCTTTTTGGAAAAGTGTAATGTTGAAACTGTGAATTCAATTATGTGATAAATCCTGATTTATACTTATTTAATTTTAGCTTCACAACTTATTTTTATTTCTAAAAGAAAAATTAGAAGAGACACAAAGTTTATTAAGTAAAAATCAATTAATTAAGGCCATCATATTATAGTTGCAAAAAGCATGTGTGATAGGTTCTGGCAGCCTTCGTGACACTGTTTGGGAAATCGAGCCAATATATTATCTGTACTTAGTATGAGTATAAAACCTAATTTCACTCAAAGAGTTTATTGTGATGGAATATTTATTGGCTTAAAAATAAATAACAACTTCCTAAGATCCAACCAAGTAACAAAACTGATGTGAAGGATTCACTCATAAAAAAAAAAATAAAATTCACAGAAAATGCACATATACTGGAAATCTAGTGCATCAGAATGGAAAAGATGGAAAAGTCCTGGAAGACTACAGACAAAACATCTTTGCTGCAGGAGAAAAAAAATTAAGTAAATCCTTGGTGTGATTAAAAAAAAAAAAAAAAGCCAGGTTTAAAGGAACTGCAATGAAGAACTGCTGTTGGCCTTCCTTACTCTCCTTTAAGTGAGAAGAATATTATTATGATTCAGGCTCTTGTACCTATTTTCTTTCTTTCTTTCTTTTTTTTCTTTTTTTCTTTCTTTCTTTCTTTCTTTCTTTCTTTCTTTCTTTCTTTCTTTCTTTCTTTCTTTCTTTTCTTCTTTCTTTTTTCTTTCTTTTTCTTTCTTTTTTAAGCTTAAACTCCTAATAGTCATAGTAATGAAAGTAAAATTAAACAAGACCAAATATTCTTGGAGCTAATTTCAACTCTAATGTTTTTCACCTTCTACAAAAGTATGTGGGTGGCTATAATTGCTAATAGGCACGCTTAAATGTCTAATTCACATCCATGGCCCTAGTGTTTCCCTGTACATTAGAAAGACCTGTGGTTCCCAGGTGATTCTGTTGCAATTGACCAATGGAGGTCTTTTTCCACTCACTGGTGAAAGCAAACAACTCACTCTTTCTGGTTCAGGTGTTGGAT
Organism: Vulpes vulpes; assembly: GCF_048418805.1. Lineage (NCBI taxonomy): Eukaryota > Metazoa > Chordata > Mammalia > Carnivora > Canidae > Vulpes > Vulpes vulpes. The sequence continues at coordinate 118,833,627 of NC_132785.1, forward strand.
TCTGAGTGCATAGTACTGATTTAAAATCAAATTATTTAAACACTACTGGTTAGAATAGGACCAGAATGTGGATAGGAGGCATTAGCCCCACTTAAAAAAGGAGTCTTTGAAGATAGACATGTTTTGATCTGTTCAAATCCCAAAAGACTTGAGAAAACCAAGGAACAATGCAACGAAACAAAATATGGTTGAAATGAAATAATTTGTTTCAAAATCTTGCTGAACCCTGGCTACTATCCATTTGTTTGCATTTAACCTTTTTTTTTTTTTTTTTTTTTTTTTACGAAATGCATTTTTGCCTGCATATGGGTGAAAAGACTGAGGTATAAATAATAAAAAGGCAGTTCAACTTTTGTAACCAAAGTACTAAATAATAAAATCTTGGAAACTGAAAGCAGCCTCCCAAATCTAGTGTTCCCGCATGGATTTCTTAGGAAAAAAAAATTTTTTTTGAGATTTTATTTATGTATTCATGAGAGACCCAGAGAGAGAGGCAGATACATAGGCAGAGGGAGAAGCAGGCTCCTCACAGGAAGACTGATGCAGGACTCGATCCCAGGACCTCAGGATCACACCCTGGGCCAAAGGCAGATGCTCAACCACTTAGCCACTCCAGTGCCCCCGATTCCTTAGAAATTCTTAAACACATTTCCTCAGGCTCTGCTTACAAACTTCTGGTGAGGTGAAACTCACCATATTGAAGAGCTGCCCACTGAATTAGGGGGCCACTATTATTGTAGGTAATTTCTCTCAATGTTCACTTGAAATGACAACATATAGTTTCCTTCTACTGATGGACATTCAAACTTGTCCCCCAGTAACCTAATTCCTCAAATAGACTACTGACCTTCCAATATGTGCATCATATAAGTGAAATGTGCATCTATTTCAGGATCCATCTTCCTCATTTTTTCTGACCTTTTGTCACACCTGGGTTTGTGGACTTCCTTCTGAAAGCATGGTCTAGCAGTAGGGTTGCAGATATGGATTGAGGTCTCCTCGGTTGTGGACAGAGTTCTTTGATCAATGTGTCTGAGGTCCACGTTGACTTCATTGGTGACTCAGTGCTGGCTCATGTGAATCTAAGAGCTGGCAAGAATGCCTCTAACATTTTAACCCATGCTATTGTTCAGACTTGCCTCTCCCTGACTCTTTTGAACCATATGCTTTCTGACCCCGCTGCAGAATATTGCATTTATCTTTATTAAATGTCACTTCTGAAGCTCAACCCACCGTTTCAGCCTGTCAAGATGCTTTAGAATCCTGATTCTGTCATCCCTGGTATGAGTTATCTGCTTGAGCTTGTTGTCAGGCACAGATTTGATAACAGGCCTTCTTTGTCCTTATCGGAGTCAATGATAAAAATGCTAAGGGGGCCAAGGCAAGGAAAGAGCAATGGAGCTGGCAGTCCTCCAAGTGGCGAATGCTCTGTGTGTTTGAATTTCATTCAGCCGGTTGAAAAATCTACTCAACCATATTAAAATTCCATACATGACTCTATCTCATATGTAAAGTTATTTTGAATCTGGTTCCTACATTCTTCCTTGACATTATCTGGTCCTTTATTTTCAGTTCTTGTTGCATTCCAGCCAGACTAGCAATCTTTCTGTCCTTTATGGATACTGGGCGCCTTTCCCATCTCAGAGCTTTTGTAATTTCTGTTCCTTTACCTGAATTAGAAGAAGATTATTCTTCTACTAGATATTTGCATGACTGGCTCTGTATCGCGCAGGTCTTCACTCAAAGATCACCTCCTGGAGCAGTGCTTCTCATCTCTTTTTCTCAACTATTGACATTTCCAGCTGGATAATTCTTGTGGGGGATGGTTTCACTCAAGAATAGTTTGTGATTTTTAATGTACAAGTCTTGCACTTCTTTTACTAAAGATATTCTGAAATATGCTATCTTTTGATGCCATTTTGAGTGGAATTATTTCCTTTTAAACTTAGCCTTAAACATAAATCTCTTAAACATTTTCTTTTAAACATTAATCTCAGTGACTGTCTTCAATATCGATTGTTAATCAAATAAAATCAAGTGCAGTTCTTTTTTATAGAACTATTTTACAAAAGAAAATCTGCCTCTGTACCTGTTGGATTTCAGACTGTTATAGGCACTTCACCTGGTTATTGCATTATATACAAATAAATGCTCTCATTTTGTCTAAATAAATTTCTGTTCTCCTTCTGCTCCTATTCCTAAAAGTAGAGATGCTATAAAATCACACGTTATAATTTTGTGCACTCATCTCTCAATAATGTACTGAGAAATCATATTAAAATGCCTGGCAGGTATTCTTACAAAACAAAGTGGAAGAAGAGAAGAGCAATGCTAATTTTTCTCTCATCTGATCTGGAACTGGGTCTCAAGGTAGAAAAATGTGCTGATTTGACTATATGTAGGCACTGCTTATGTATGCTTTAGTGTGAGTGTCAACCTAAGTGATTTTTCTCTCCCTTTCCATCCATTTGCTCCTTCCCTGCACCATTGTGACAGCAAAATGAGACTGTGATTATGGAGTCCCATAGTAGAGAGAAAGGCACTCACTTATCCTGCTTCCATTTCTTATAACTTGGCTATTACTTGATCGAAAGCAAATTGAGGGCAGGGACTTTATCTTGTTCAGTTTTACATTCTGCACGGCTTTCATTTTAATGATGGATCAATAAAAGGCAGAGACCAATGTGTCTCCTTTTGGTCTTCTTTCTTTCTTTGAGCTTAAAGACTCTTAATGAACTTCAGTTAACAACAGAGTAAATATCCAAATATCAAGGTAATAGCAATTTTCTGCTTGAAACTTAGATGAAGAAAAGCTTTATCTGGCATGAGGCAATCTGTGTCAACTATTGACAGTCACATGTTAGAATTCAGATTAAAATGCTCATGATAATGGTCCTGATTCACAAAGAATTGTCCACAGGTATTACAGTTCAGGTTGACCTATAGGCATTAGGGCTCACTCGTGTAAGATCAATTTTCATCCCAAATTTGCTGGAAGCCACACAGCCATGCGACTGAACAGATAAACTTTACCTTTAAGCTTGGTGTTTGGACATTCAATTTTATTTATGGGGAACATAGGTTCTGTGCTCTGCCAGAGTACTTCCATAAGCACAACTGTATTGGAGCTATTACTATGCTATGCACCATTTGCTTCAACCTGTAACATAACTACTTTGTTTAGAGACATTTTAAAGAAATAAACACATATGCATGTGTGTACACATTCATATACAATTAATTGATCTTAAGAAAAAGAAAGAAATGCTCTGCCTCTTTCTGGAGCCTGATACCTAAGCATAATGTACATTAGTACACACAATTCTTAGAAATTCTGAAATGAGGGTGCCTGGGTGGCTCCTTCGCTTGAGTGATGAACTCTTGGTTTCATTTCAGGTCATGATCTCAGGGTCGTGGGAACTAGCCCCACATCCAGCTTGACACTTAGTGTAGAGTGCTTCTGATTCTCTCTTCCTCTCTCCCTCAAATAAACTAACAAAGAAGCAAACAAATAAATCTTTAAAAACGTTTTACAACGAAACCAGTCAAATCTGATTCAACTCATCATTTTTACCATATTTGAGTTAACTCTATCCAAGCAACACTTACTAGTGTTTGTGCTTCACCAATACCAGCCTGAGAAACCTGAATGTGGGACCATAGCGACAAGTTAAAGAAGCAGGTTATGTGACTTTCCATATGGTACGAAAATACATTGTTGTTACACGGATTGCAAAATGGTTATCTTAGGTTGTGTTACCCTCTTATGATTGCTGTTTAATATATAAAACTGTATCTATATTATAGATGCTATAAGGAAAAAGAGGTGGATTATGATCAAGAAGGAAAGATTCAGGATATACACACAGTGGTCTGCCCTTATGTGCAGTTTCCCCTTCCAGGGTTTTAGTTGCCTGCAATCAACTGCAGTTGGGGGACAGATGATTCTCCTTCAGATGTATCCTCAGAAGGTGAAGAGAAGACTAACACTGTGTCAAAATGCCTGCCTCATTCACTTCACTTCATCTCATCCCATAGGCATTTTATTGTCTCATATTAGATCACAAGAAGGGTGAGTACAGTACAAGAAGTTATTTTTTAAGGCTGCATTGATATGACCTATATAACACAATATATTGTTATAATTGTTGTATTTTTATTATTGTTGTGGTTAGACTTACTGTGCTGATTTATACATTAAACTTCATCATCGGTATGTATGTATAGAAACAAACATAGTATAAATAGAATTTAGTACTCTCTGCAGTTTCAGGCACCAGTGGGGGTGTTGGGATGAATCCTCTATAGATGAAGGGGGGCTATTAGATATATAATTTCCTTTTGAATAACAAGAATCATAAGGACAGGGATTATAAATTTCAAGCCACATTTTTCATATACTGCCTTATTCGAAAAACGAGGTTCATTTTAATTCAGCATTCATCACTGCAGTGTTGTGATCTAATAAGAAATACATAGTTTCATCTTTCATCTCCTGTTTGTGGCATATAGCTCCTGAAACCCTTGTAATTCTCTACATGTGAGCTGTAGGGGCATCTTTTCTTCTAATAGTTTTGTTCTGAGCTCCTGAAATAGTTTCGGGGTGATAAAGGTGAAATGAGTGTACTCTATTATTCATAACAAGTCCCTTTCAACCACACTTCAGCTTATGTTAATGAAGTGACTTTTGGAAAGCCCTTAAAAATAGGCATAGGTTGCCAGAAGACTCATCCTTCTGATCAGTGTTGAAACTTTCCGCCCACTCTCAACCTCACTGGAAGGGAGAAGGGATGGAAATTGACTCAATCCCCAATGCTCAGTGATTTAATCAACCATGACTACATAATGAAGCTTCCATACAAATCCAAAAGGGATGGAGTATGGCGAGCTTTTGGGTTGGTAAACAAGAATGCATCCATGTGACATGAGGATGGTAAATCACAAACCCAAGGAGATAAAAGCTCCTGTGTTCAGGATTCTCATCCATTCCCATCCTTGCCCTATGTATCCCTTCATCTGGCTTTTTATTTGTATCCTTTAATGTCCTTCATAATAAACTGGTAATCTAGTAAATAAATTATTTTCCTGAGTTTCCTGTGCTCAGGATTCTCATCTCATTCCCATCCTTGCCCTATGTATCCCTTCATCTGGCTTTTTATTTGTATCCTTTAATGTCCTTCATAATAAACTGGTAATCTAGTAAATAAATTATTTTCCTGAGTTCTGCGAACCATTCTAGCAAAGTAATCAAACCTAAGCAAGGGTCATGGGAACTTCCAGTTTATAGCCAACCAGTCAGAAGCACAGGTAACAAGCTGGACTTGCAGTTAGAGTCTGAAGTAGGGGCATTGTCATGGCGCTGAGCCCTTAACCCATGGAATTTGTGGCTGTCTCCGGGTAGATGGTGTCAAATTTAAGTGGAGTTGTAGGACACCCAGCTGGCATCACAGAATTGCCTGGTGTGCGGAAAAAACCACTCACCTGGTGTCAGAAGTTGAAGCATAGTATTTAGAGGAAACAAACGAGTGTTTTTTTTTTCTTTTCTCACAAATAATAATTAGTGAAAATGATTATAAAACTTATTTTCAGATGTCTGGCTAACTACATGTTTAGACTTATCTACCAGTTTTAATTTAGCATGTCCTCCTAATACAGCATGAGGAAACCCCCATTATTTTCATTAATCCTGTTTGTGTACCTACCTTCTAAAGAATTCCACCAGGGCACCTGGGTGGCTCAGGGGTTGAGCATCTGACTTTGCCTCACGGCATGATCCCATGCAGTCCTGGGATCGAGTCCCGCATCGGGCTGCTTCTCCTTCTGCCTGTGTCTCTGCCCTTTCTGTGTGTCTCTCATGAATAAATAAATAAAATATATTTTAAAAATAAAGAATTCCACCAGTACTGTAGCTGTTGACCTCTACCCTTCCACCCACCGCACTGTGGTGTTATGCCACTGGTGTTGGCTCTAACAAAAACGTCATGAATTGACTGTGGAAAAGTCACTGAACTTAGAATGAGAAGATACAAGTTCCTGTCCCAGGTCTGAAATCATGAGCAATGTACTCTGGGTAGATCATTCAGCCTTCAGGTGTGACACTATGACCATTTAAGTGACAAAAGTAATGTGGCTGCAGGGTTGATAGCATGCTCAGTGGTGCATACTAAAGCCAGAGGACAGAGGCTTCAATAACACAAGGTATTGATGCAAAGTATTAATATATCAGTTAAGAAATGAGGTTATAGATACATTATGAAATAAATGTCCATCTCTAATCTGTTCAGTTGAATATTCAAATATATGTCTGACCAGAGTATTTTCTCAATGTGGAAATTACTTGGGAAGAAATGGACTCATTCCCAGGAGGACACCGTGGTCTTTATGGTATCATTCTAAAGATTACTCCAGACCTGGTTTGCCCCATGGAGTGACCATGTGCCTAAAATTTCTTGCAACTGTTTTATTTCATTACTTGAGCTAAAGTATGTAATTCAATTTATGCTACCTGACTCCTCACTGATTTGGAACAAATGAATCACTTTAATCGTGTATACAGTGGGCTCTAGCAAAGTGAGGCTGGCTACCAGAAAGGGCAACCCAAGTGAAGTACAAAAGGGAAATCATGACCAAATTGGCAAGGTCATGTCATGGGCAAAAAGACCATCAAACTATGAAACAATTCCCCACTAATGAGGGAGAGTGAAATCAGATAAATTAAAGCCTGAAAGAGTCATTTTTTAAGTCGAAAGAGTTCCTCTTCTCTTTATTTGTGAGATGAGTGGGATAGAATTCTGGTAGGTTTTAAAATATCACAACATCAATTCTAGTCTTCTAGCTATACTTCTCACTACTGGTGAGAAACTGAGAATAATATTATTACCTTTAAAGAGAAGCAAAGTAGGAAATATAAAAAAGATTCAAACTGAGTTTAAGGGGGATAGTATGAGGATATCAGTGCCATGAATGGACTGAGATGGCCTGGGTGAGGCAAATTTCTGAAGGGGAAGAGGGCATTATTTAATGTGGTGTTGCATTGCTTAAGGGTAAAAGGCTGAAGGTGAGTAGGTGGTGTAGGTGGGTCTGTCCACAGTGGACAGTGTCCCCAGCCTGGAGGTGGTCTGGGATAATATGCTATAAGCTTTATGCTTTTATCCAGTGGTAGCTCAGAACTTGCATAATATGTTACATTAGAACATGTTACACCCCAACCCTATGTATTTGTAGTATAGGTAAAACATGATCTATTGCACTTTGTTTTATGGAGCTTCCAGGATACTTTGTTCTTCAAAATTGAAGCCAACTTGCATCAAGCAAGTCTAGTGGCACCATTTTCCCAACATCATTTGCTTATGTCTCACCTCAATGTCACATTTCGATAATTCTTGAAATATTTCAAGCTTCTGTTATTATATTTGTTATGATGATCTGGGATCATGAGTCACTTAAAAGCCTGGAAAATGGCTAGCACTTTTTAGCAATAAAATATATTTTTTAATTAAGGTATGAACATCATTATTTTAGATACAATACTATTGAATACTTAATAGACTATGGTAGAGTGTAAACATATATGTGCCCTGGGAAAGCAACAACAACAAAGTCATTTGACTCACTTTATTGCAATATTAGCTTTATTGCAGAGGTCTAGAATCAAACTTGTAATATCTATGAAGTATGCCTATACAGAAATTTCAATAAAGAGATAAATCACAACTATCATAATTAGAGACCTAAGGAACTAACATCACACACACACATATATTCTCTCTCTCACAGACACACATAATTGATGTTAGATCATTTCCTCTGCTTAGAGAGAAACTTGTATAGGAACTAAATCAAGTCACATTTACTCCCCAGAAAGGATTTCTTTCCCCACAAGCCAGGCTGCGTCTAGTAAATTGAATACACTGTATGATTTTCATTCAAATACTGGCACAATTGAGAAATTGCACAAAACATAGTCAAATAAGTCATTTAGACATCTGCATCGAGATTTGAATAAGTTTACTCAAAGTTTACCCAACCAATTTATTACCCGCTTCTTAGGCGATGAGGATGATTTGAGAGATGGAGCGCGTCAGTCCAGGCAAGGCCGCTGGATGGCATATTTGGGCTCTACAGGCAAGTTTTACCTAATTTGATTTTGGATTGAAGAGAAGTGCATCATCCAGCAGTCCATGGTCTCTTATATTTGTTCTAGGTTTTTTAGTTACCTGTGTCTTAATACGCCAGACCTTTGTATACTGAGTCTTAAAAAAAAAAAAAAAAAAATTCTCCTCTTGGCTCCAGGTGCTCATCAGCCATCTGGAACTGCTTCCCAGGTTTCATCCATTATGCAAATGAGTCTTAGTACTCGTCATGTTTCATCTACTGATACTAATACATTAATGTTGGATGTTACAGCTCGAGCCCCTGAGAAGACATTGCCTTTTTATCAGCCATTGGCTTAAGCTCACACCTCATTACTTTTAATGGCTCTGTGGCACTTGAGGTCACTGGGCTCCTAACTGCTGCTGCCTGGGGTATTACCAATAAAAGCAATTTTCTCTGTGTGAGTGGTGCTGCTCCCCCAATTCATTATTTTCTTCCTGTTCTTTTGTTTTATTTTTATTTTTTGTTACCGTGGAATATTTATCACCTGGGAATAGATAGTTTAAACAGGTAGAGAGCTGCCTTTCAGAAATTTAGGTAAACAGAACTATTTCTGAGAGGGGCTGTTAAAGAAGACGCTTTCGTATATGTATGAAAGCTCTGGGTGCAGTTTTCAATGATCGCTCTGAAAAGTGTTCTTCCTTTTAACAGAGTGTCATGGCTAAAACATCAAACACTCTAGAGGCAAACAGCTTGGTTTCACTCCTGGCTCTTCCATTTTCTAGCTGTGTGAGTTTAGATAAATTACTTAATCTCTCTGTGCCTCATATTTTTCATCCGGCAAGTGGGAATAATAAAAGAAATTATGTCACAGGCTTATAGAGGTAATTAAATTAATATTAAGTGCTGAAATATTCTGGCACATGGTATGTGTTAGACAAGTGGTTGTTAAATCAAATTTCATTGATGACGAAAACATATAAACTTGGAAATAATTTTTAAAACAACTATGAAAAGTCAAGCTATTATCTAAATCAAGTTGTTAAAAATTCTGAATGAGAAAAGTGGCTTTTTAATGCTAATCAACATAAATATTAATAAAATGTTTAATTTTCAAAAAAATCTTAAGCATATCAAAATTAATTCTGAAACCCTTATTAGATAATTATTAAATAATTGCGTGTACATATATCATATATTTGTGTATATATTTTATATATGTATACATATACACATGTATTATATATTATACAATATAATTTTATAAATATATGAATATATTAATACATACATATATTTATATATACACATGTATAAAAATATAATGTTTATGTATATATAATATATACACAAATGTATATATTAAGAGCTCCTTAAAATGGTGTCAGATCTGGACAACATCACAGGTAATCCTTCCTAAACATTGAAGAACAAAAAATTCCAGCACTCTGCAAACAGTCCCACCCAAAAGTCTTAGTGTGTGTTTATATGTATCTGTCTTACCTGAATATAGATATAAAAATCCTAAAACAAATTAGTAAACTGAATCCAACATAGTATTAAAATAATATCATCATGAGTTTGAATATATTCCAGAAATGCAATAATGTTTCAGTAATGAGGAAACTGTAACATTATTCATCATTGCACAAGTTAAAATAGAAATAGTGTTAAGACTTGCTCTCTAAGAGGCCCAGCTAAGCACATGAATTAACCTTCTCTCTCTGCCTCCAAATCCCATTGATACAGCAGAAAAACACATAAGAAAACATACATTAATAATAGCTCTGGAAAACAGGAACAAGTATTAAAAACAGAACAGAAATTTGAAGGTTGGTAAAATGCTTTCTAAACAAAGCTTCAGAGGTAGAAATTAAGGCAAATATTGATGTATTTGATTACATACATATTCAAAAATTATTTAATGCCAGGAAAATATAAACCATGTTAGAGGGCAAATAAGTAACTCAGAAAATTATTTACAACTTGTCTGACAAAGAATTAATTTGCTTTTTGTATAAAATCACTTACTAATCAATAAACCAAAGTAAAGCTCTCTAACAGAAACCTCTAGGTCTCACCAAGCAGGAATAATGTACACTTCGGTGAAAAAACAAGCAAATAAAACACACATATACTGAGCTCCTAGTACTCACAAAGATTCACAAAGAAACATGTACAGAAACACATGTGCACACATACAAACACATACAACCACTTGGTCTTTTTTTATAGTGTTAAGTAATGCAATATTAAGTACTATCCAAAAGTATTAATACTTATAGTATTACATAACATAAAAGGTTGCACAACAGTACCTGCAGTATCTTATATATGCACTCAATTTTTATTATTCATAGAAGCTGTGTTCTTGATAAAGTTATTCCAAGTGCTGAATTATCAAATACAGAACTGCTTCTTCTGGAGGAAATGCAGAGGGAGATTCCTGCAAACCCCAGTCAAAGATTTTTAATAACCTCTCTCTATATATAAATATATAATCTTGTTTTATGTATCTTCCTCTTTAAGGAACACCTTATTTAGGGGCACCTGAGTGGCTCAGTTGGTTAAGTGTCTTCCTTCAACTCAGGTCATGATCTCTGGGTCCTGGGATCCAGCCCTGCCCCATGTCAAGCTCCCTATTCGGCGGGGAGTCTGCTTCTCCCTCTCCTTTTGCTCCTCCCCCTCACTCATGCTCTCTTTCTCTCAAATAAATAAATAAAAACCCTAAAAAAGGGATACCTTATTTAATACATATTATTCATGTATTAACCAAAGTCACTGACTATCAATGCCATAACTTATGCCTGAACAAAGCATATATAACACACATATTTTCTCTATAAGATGTACTATGAACTTCTTGCACTTAAGTAGGCTGGACAAGTACTTCAACACCATGCATGAGGGTTATTTCAACTAAAGAAATTACCCACACACAAAAAAAAAAAAGTGAAGCGACAATAAATCAACCACAAAAAGGACACTTGTTTACAGCATGAGAGCTGAAATAAGAAGACAGAATGTCATCTTGTTGATTCCAAATGGGAACACATGTGTAAGATAAGGAATTTCTCTTACATGGTGGTGTGTCCACAGATGACCAGGAAAGTACCATGTGTATTGATCCCAGGGTCACAAATAAATTTCAGCAAGTAGACCAATTTGCAAATATAAAATTCATGAATGAGGACCTTTTTGGTTGAAAGTGATACAATATGTCAGACTAGATGGAGTTAAAAGGAAATTTATGGGATCATAAAACAGAAAAAGTCATGACATGTAGTTGCCTCAGGTACAGTGGCCTCAAGGATAGTCATGTCCAGCTCTCCAGTTTTCTGGCTTTCTTTTACTCTGCTTTTCCTTCACTGAAGTTACAATCTTCCACTCTACCTGAGGTAGTGTGTCTTTATCTTCAATAAAAGTCACTGACAATAGGGATGCCTGAGTGGCTCACTGGTTGAGCATCTACCTTTGGCTCAGGGCATGATCCTGGGGTACTGGGATCGAGTCCCACATTGGGCTCCTTGCATGGAGCTAGCTTCTCCTCCCTGTGCCTCTCTCTGCCTCTCTGCCTCTTTCTGTGTCTCTCATGAGTAAATAAATAAAATGTCTTAAAAATTAAATAAAAGTAACTGGCAACAATCATGGGAGCACGTTCCATCACATACTTCTCTCTGGAACTGGGAAATGGAATCAGTCTGCAATGAAGGAGCATGCCTGGGACTCAAACCAATGAAAAGCACCCTCTCTGCCAACAGAGGGTGGTGGAGAAAGCCAGATGTGGATATTCTTGAGGATGTGGATCCATTGTTCTCCAAGCAAGTTTCATACCATAAATGTTCCTGTTTTGTGATCCTGTAATTTTCCTTTGTCTTAAACTGGTTTAAATGGACACGTCATCACCTCCATCTAAACATTTTTTTTACTGAAACCACAGACTGATATTGCAAAAAGGGATATTCCCCATAGGAACAGGGATAATCTATTAAGCTAGTTTTCCAGGTAATTTCAATGAATACATGCACACCAGAAAACATATACAAAATATGAGTTGCTAGCTTTGGATGGAGGCATTTTAAGTGACTTGGTTTTTGTTTGTTAGTTTATTTGTATTTTCTTTCTTTTCTTATTTGGTCCATAACAAACAAATTATTTGTGTATTGGAAACACGTCAGAATTAAAATATAGAAAAAGATAAATGTACATTAAAGTTAGCAAAGGAAGAGTGGGGACTAAGCTGTAGCTGTCAATAGTCACAGCATAAGACTTTTGTTTGAATCTGTTGGGATGTGGGTGAAGAGTCAGAATCAGCCTCCACTGAATTATTTAGCTCTCATTTTGATAAGGTTTACCATCTTTGATGCCTGGTTTATCTCTTTCCATTTGTTGGAAGCCAATTGTACTGATTTTCAGAGGTAAGAAATTCAAATAATGTCACACATGCACTCTAAACCTAATTCAATGCACACACGATGTTTTCAGCAAAACCTTGGTTTTATTCAATGTTTCTCAAAGGGTGGCCCTGGACCACCTGCATCAGAATTATTGTAGTACTTGATAAGAATTAAAGACCCAATATTGGACATAGTGATCAGAATATTTGGTGTTGGGGTGCTGGAATCAGCATTTCTAAAAAGTTTATAAGGTGATAATCCTTAATCTTCTAAATTTTAAAACCAATGTTCTAGTGTGATAAAAACTAGAGTGTTCATAATAATATGTTCTGAACTCAAATTTATTTAAATTAATGTTCACAAGTAGACATCATTAGATAAAAGCAAATATCTTTACATGATTTTGAGCTGAACACAAATACCCTCTCACATCCAGATCAAGGGAGAAAATTAAAAAGTAAAATGTATGTGTTCAAAGGTAGAACAAAGTTTTTATTTCCAAAGAGTCAGATCTTAGAGAAAAATATACTGATAGGCTTTAGTATTCAAGGAAAATAATAGAGTAAAACAATGGATTTTCCACCTTCAAACAGAAGAATAAAATATATCTAGGAACAGCAGGAGATTGAATTAGAGGTAGAACTAAAAGAAAATGGACCCTGGGATCAATTTCAAGCAAATAAGAGAATCTGATGCTGCTGAATTAGTTCTCACTAACTTTCATTACAATATATTTTGATTATAATCCATGTTCTGAATTCATGTGTTACAAGAATTGTGTATCAATTTTCTGAGTCATTTTTAATCATTCCACAATGCTGGATGTTGCATATGAATGACTAGAGAGGATTGGCACCGCAGAGCTGTTTCTGAGAATCAACTCAATGAGAAAATATATGGGAAGACATTTTATGAGCCGCTAAGTATTTTTCAAATATTTTACAATACTATTTGCTTTTGCACTTGATTAACAACTACAAAGCAGATCTATATCTTTTTTTTAGCATTTATTTATTTATTTAGATTATTTATTTATTATAGAGAGAGAGTGCAAGAAAGAGATGCAAGCTGAGCACAGAGCCGACTCCCAGGCTCAGTCTCAAGACCATCAATGAGATCGTGTACTGGAGCTAAAACCAAGAGTCGGATGTTAACTGACGTTGCTATCTAGTCACCCCAGTGGATCTACATCTTAGTATGATATTAGTATGCATTCAACATATTGAAACTAAGATACTTTAAGACTAAGAATTATAAAATTGATTGTAGAAAAGGTTTAAGAATAAATCCACACACTATTAGTGTTTTGAGAGGCAGTTGAGCTGGGAGGCAAGAATAACAGGTAAGTAGGTTGCAGTATGTATATATGCCCCTTTGACAGGGGCAAGTGCAGAAAGTTCTGGGTTTATGTATAAAGGGATGTATACCTCAGACTTCCAGGGTCAAGGGATCTTGTCCACCAACAGAAATGTTGATATCAAGCTGTAGAAGGTGAGAGATAGTTCACGAAGCTCATAATAGTGACCAGAGGCTCTGAGGTAAGGACTGTTGGGTATAGTATGTTTGGGACATCAGTTTACATCAGGGAGTTGTGAGAGATGAGCTTGAAGACTGGTGTGGGATTTCTACCCTGGGGATGATGGAAAACCTTTGAAAGCATGTACGTTGGGGAACTATTGGATATTGGATAGGAGTTAGCACAATTATTCTGTAAAAAGTAGACAGTAAATACTTTTGGCTCCTTGAACCTTTCGCTTCACTTTCTTTGTAGCATAAGGGCAGCATAGATATGATCTAAGCAAATGAGCATGCTGTATTGCAATGAAATCCTATTTACCAAAAGGGTAACTGGCTGAATTTGGCCCTTGGCCATAGTTTGCCAACTGCTGACTTTAAAGTTCACGGTGGCTGAAGATTTAAAAATGGATTTAAGAGGGGCACATGGGGGATCCCTGGGTGGCACAGAGGTTTGGCGCCTGCCTTTGGCCCAGGGCGCGATCCTGGAGACCCGGGATCGAATCCCACATCGGGCTCCCGGTGCATGGAGCCTGCTTCTTCCTCCGCCTGTGTCTCCGCCTCTCTCTCTCTCTCTGTGACTATCATAAATAAATAAAAATAAAATAAAATAAAAAAATAAGAGGGGCACATGGGTGGTTCAGTGGTTGAGCATCTGCTTTTGGCTCAGGGCATGATCTTGGGGTCCTGGGATCCAGTCCCACGTCAGTCTCCCCACAAGGAGCCTGCTTCTTTCTCCCTCTGCCTGTGTCTCTGCCTCTCTCTCTCCATATCTCTCATGAATAAATAAATAAAATCTTTTTTAAAAATGGATTTAAGACAGGCAAAGATGGAGGCAGAGAGAGCATATAGGATTTTGTCACAAAACATTCAAGAGGAAGAGTCTTAACTAAGAGAATAACAGTGTCCTGAAGGAGAAAAGATGAAAGCAGGAAATATTAGGAATTGAACAGCTAGGATGTAGGAGATGGTGATCATGAAAGATGTCAACAGATGTGATAGGTTTAGGTTGAGGGTGTCTTGGGCACTGGGAAGGTGATATTTCCATTTACTGAGATAGAAAGCATAAGAGCTGGAGCAGGATTAGGGCTCAGTGGAAAAGAAGATGGTTTATGTTGTACACCACATGGAATCTTTAAGCAGTGACATCCAAATAAAGAGTGACGTGTCTAATAGGCCAGAAACTCAAAGCAGATATCTGGGGTGCAGATGTGACTTGGACATTCCAACTCTGAAGTTCGCTTATCTATAGGAATATTGAAGCAAAGCACTATCTAAGCCCAAATTTAAGAAAAAGGAAAAAACCACAGCACCATCCCACGGTGAAGCCTATATTCTGTGACACATCAATGTGAGGAAGGCAATAAAGGGGGTTTCCACTGAGAAAATAATTGGACTGTTGAATGATGTGGAGTAAAAAAAAATCTTTTTTGCATTATGTAGGATAGAGTACTTGAGGATAGCTTTTTTTTCCTCCCTAAACTTTATAATGCTAAGATGATCTTGTAACCATTATAAACCTAACATAATAAATTGGGAATGTTAAAATGTAGTTATTTCCCATGGATTCAATCTGAAAATGTCAGCCTGGTGGTTCTGTACTTAATGAAAGCAGCCCGGCTATCTCACTGACAGGCAGCTTTAGATATATATTGAAGTAAAAGACTTTAAGCAAATGATGAGAATAAAAGGCGTTCTGTCCTTGATAACGGCAATGTCTGTTAAAACTATTGAATAATAACATAATAAGACCAATATTGGTTATGTTATTGTTTAAGCTTTTTTTTTAATTTAGCCAAAAATAAAAAGTAATTTCCCTAAATATATTTTCAGTATGCTAGAATTTCATGATAACGTGTTTTGTGACTACGGAGATTTGGGATATATGGGAACTCAAAAAGCCTATTGAAACATAATTACACTTAGCAATATCAGGAATATTCGTGTTAAGCTTATTCCTATAGAGGTATGTAGTGAAAATGTTTCAGCTGTCAAAAAGAAAACCACAGGCCCAAAATGGGGTCACTTAGGCCAAGTCACCAAACTGGGGCTTAATACTTAACCTAATTGCAGCTTCAATCTCCTCCAGAAATGTTTTAACTGGTCAGCCAGGAAGTTTTTGATAAATACCAATTAGATAATCTGTCAAAAAGGTCGTGTCCCTCCCCCAAAGGACAGGAGTCTAAATCTGCACAGTAAGAACCTCTGCACTTACCCCTGTGGGAAAGTGACCTTGTGTGAAACAATCCCTATCCTTGTTTTTTGTTTGTTTATAACTTTCTCGCCCCACCCTTATTCCTACAAAAACCTGTCTCTCTGTTTTGTACAATTCCTTGGGGCTCCCCTCTTTTTGTTAGATGAGATGCTGTGGATTCATGAATCATGTATTAAAGCCAATTGGGTCTTCAAATTTACTCAGCTGGATTTTTGTTCTCCAGTGCCCCATATAGGTTTAGATTTTATTTTAGGTTAGTAAAATAAGAGCAACATCCAGGGTCATTTTCCTGACTGCCTTCTGCTTAAATTACAGTTACATTGCCATCATGTTAGAAGTGTGAGCATCATAATCCTAAGCCTTTTATCTGTATGTTGTTATACTTAACATTGTATGACACTTGAAGACATACTTGCACAGGACCCAGACTAAATATTTTACCTCTTACTTAGTACAATTTCCACATTTTCACATTAGGTGTCTATAAATATCCCAAGAACAAATGTGAAGGGTCAAGGGAAACATGTCAAGGTTGATTAGAATAGAGAACAAGAACTCTATAGTTAGCCTCAGTGATCAATTATTTCTATTCTCACGTATTCTCAGCTGAAAAGGTGGTAATTTCTTTTTTTCACTTCACAGAAGAGAGTCAACTGGTTGGCTATTTCTTCTGTGTAAAAAGTAAATCTGCATCTCATGACTTGAAATTAAAATGTATGCCTAAATAAGAGTCGGGAATTTTATTATCAAATACACTGTTTCTTAACCTAAAGTTAAGAAAATAATAGAAGTGAGTAATAACTATTGATGCATTGAACTGTGGCCCTGCTCTGACGCCTATTCATTGGGAATGGATTCACCGCGTTGAATTTTATACACGTATTATAAAGGCTTGTGCGATCAACTAAGGTATTCCAGATGGAATATTAGCATGTCTTAGTGAACATTTTATGACACTATTAAGTGCAAAGTCAATGAACAGTACCAGAAGAAAGAACCTATCTATAAATCATAGACAATTTGCAATGAATCCTAAAAATATTTTACATGATAAATGCAGTGAAAATGTGCCATCAGGGATTTAATTACAACCAAGGTTCATGATGGCACCTCTTCGTGTTGCTCTCCCAAGTACGGTTTTCAGTGACCCACGAGACTTCATCATCATACAGTTTACCATTCCCCTCAGTGCTGTTCTTCTTGTCCTGGATTTGTTGTGAAAGCAAGGCTCAAATGCATCAGTCTTCAAAAATATTTGACAGTCATATGCCATAATGTGATATCTCTCATAGAATCATATTCAGAAGAGCAAACATGATGCCACATTTTTCCTATTTGTATACCATGCTGTCTAGTAATCACATTTTCTTTTTTTTTTTTTTTAAAAATATTTATTTATTAATGAGAGACACACAGAGAGAGGCAGAGACACAGGCAGAGGGAGAAGCAGGCTCCATGCAGGGAACCCGATGCAGGACTCCCAGAACCCCAGGATCACAACCGGAGCCAAAGAAAGATGCTCAACCACTGAGCTCCCCCAGAGGCTCCTTGTAATCACATTTTCAACCTTCCTCTAAGCCACCCAAGAAAAATATAACCTCGCTAAGCAATGACGGTCATTTCAAAGTGGCCCCTACAGCTTTCTTCAGTCAGATATTCAAGCAAAAATCTGACCTCTATTCAAATATGTAAGATTCATTGTTGGTCTTCATGACTTCATCCCAGATTAGCTGACTAAACTTGGAAAAAAAAAGTTGATGTGCTTAAGATACGGACTCTTTTACAGTTTTATGCAAATAACCTTTCTCAATTGGTCTGCTTCAAATTATCTCCTTCTTAATTCTCTCCTTACTTAAATTTGACAGCATTCTTCATTTAGTAAAATATTTCTAAGAGCACTGAATATGAATTTAGAATGAGAAACAAAAATCTTGAACTTAATATACATCTTTCGATGTTATTAACTATCTTCAACAATGTGAAACGGATCCAGTTTGCTGCCAAACATTAACTGTTGACTGTACTTTCTTTTGTCTCTCCAATATAATTCATCTGGCTATTATTTGTAGAAGCACATTTGGAATAGGCATAGAAAATTGCAGTCTTTTAAATTTTCTGCATTTGCTACATAATATCAGAGCTAATTCAACTTTATTCATCCTCCTGAAATTGAGCTCAATTTTATATTAGTGCTTAAAATGAATTCCAACTTGGAAAATCAATAAGAAACTTGTAAATACTCTCTTGCCCAAAGTTCTAGATAATTTTGGGATTCACAATGCATACATAGGTTGTTTAATACCATTCAAGTACTCTAAAGAGAAGTTTAATTTCATCTGGACTGAAGGCAAACCGTGTACAAAAGAGTTCTGAATTAATCCCTGTGCCTCAGAAGGGTGGTAATGTGACCAAGGGGTCTGGAGTAAAAGAGAAAAGAAGGCAGATGTTTAAAAACAGATAAAGTCAGAGATTAGAGGGGTGTAGTGATATCATCACTGAATCCTTCCCCTGTGTAAGCTTGTGTTAAAATCCTTTCCAGTGTTTCCCAACCCTTGGTGCATTCTTTATGGAAACCTAGATTATTTACCCAAATCATGAAAAATACTACCTAATATGCCCAGAAATCTTCGGGAGGTGATGGTTTATGAGATTCCCAAGGCTGACAAAGGCCTGAAAATGTGTAACAGACACACACACACACACACACACACACACACACACACACATGCATATAGCTAGATAAATATTATATATATAGAGAGAGAGAGAGTAAAAGAGCTGAGGATTTCTGTCCTCATACAGGCAGTCTGGATATTTCTTGTTAATAATTGTTATTTTCATTCCCTTTCTGGTTCCTTCTATGTCATTACCATTCAAAGGAAAACAAGTGGGTTAATGGCTGAGGGTTTCTTTCATAAACAAAATACAAATACAACTGTATTGCATTTTGTGGTGAACAGCATTGGGGTTGTTTACAGCTACGTTTTAGTGACTTCCTTCAGACCCTTTCACCCAACTGTAAGGTTGCTTTCTTTGGAACTCTGTGACTTTCCAACACTGGGTTATCTCCCCGAGGGCAGCTGTCAGGCACAGCCTTCCTGGTGGCTGAGATTGATTTCTCAGTCAGCAGAATGTCTCCAAGCAAGTTGGTCCACTTCTTCTCTTGCACTTTATGTTTGCAAAGGTGTTAGCAATGTCACAGCCAACCCATGCCTACAGCCACTCCAACTGTCAACTTTCTGACTGACATGTTTGCAAATTCTTCACCATGTATTTCTTGTCTCCAGAGTTATAGACTTTGGATGCTCATGTATCTACTGAATGCCATTGGAAGGTGCCAGCAGGACAACTTGGGGACTTGGTTTCCTTCTCAATTTTATTTTAGATGAAACTCTAAAATTCTATCACAGAAACATATTTTTTTTCTCCAGGCTCATAGCAGTCTCAAAATCATTTTCATTTCTTCCAATTTTATGGTTGAGGTTTCAATGCGGCCTTATTGTATTTCTTTTCTACATCATGAATTTCTTCTAGTATTTAAAAAAATTCTGTTATTTCCGTTATTAAACACATGCGTTCTTTTTTTTTATTTTATTTTTTAATTAATTTTTAATGGTGTTCAATTTACCAACATACAGAAAAACACCCAGTGCTCATCCCGTCAAGTGTCCACCTCAGTGCCCGTCACCCATTCCCCTCCAACACCCGCCCTCCTCCCCTTCCACCACCCCTAGTTCGTTTCCCAGAGTTAGGAGTCTTTATGTTCTGTCTCCCTTCCTGATATTTCCCAACATTTCTTCTCCCTTCCTTTATATTCCCTTTCACTATTATTCATATTCCCCAAATGAATGAGAACATACACTGTTTGTCCTTCTCCGATTGACTTATTTCACTCAGCATAATACCCTCCAGTTCCATCCACACTGAAGCAAATGGTGGGTATTTGTCGTTTCTAATTGCTGAGTAATATTCCATTGTATACATAGACCACATCTTCTTTATCCATTCATCTTTCGATGGACACCGAGGCTCCTTCCACAGTTTGGCTATTGTGGCCATTGCTGATAGAAACATCAGGGTGCAGGTGTCCCGACGTTTCATTGCATCTGAATCTTTGGGGTAAATCCCCAACAGTGCAATTGCTGGGTCGTAGGGCAGGTCTATTTTTAACTCTTTGAGGAACCTCCACACAGTTTTCCAGAGTGGCTGCACCAGTTCACATTCCCACCAACAGTGTAAGAGGGTTCCCTTTTCTCCGCATCCTCTCCAACATTTGTTGTTTCCTGCCTTGTTAATTTTCCCCATTCTCACTGGTGTGAGGTGGTATCTCATTGTGGTTTTGATTTGTATTTCCCTGATGGCAAGTGATGCAGAGCATTTTCTCATGTGCTTGTTGGCCATGTCTATGTCTTCCTCTGTGAGATTTCTCTTCATGTCTTTTGCCCATTTCATGATTGGATTGTTTGTTTCTTTGGTGTTGAGTTTAATAAGTTCTTTATAGATTTTGGAAACTAGCCCTTTATCTGATATGTCATTTGCAAATATCTTCTCCCATTCTGTAGGTTGTCTTTTAGTTTTGGTGACTGTATCCTTTGCTGTGCAAAAGCTTCTTATCTTGATGAAGTCCCAATAGTTCATTTTTGCTTTTGTTTCTTTTGCCTTTGTGGATGTATCTTGCAAGAAATTACTGTGGCCAAGTTCAAAAAGGGTGTTGCCTGTGTTCTCCTCTAGGATTTTAATGGAATCTTGTCTCACATTTAGATCTCTCATCCATTTTGAGTTTATCTTTGTGTATGGTGAAAGAGAGTGGTCCAGTTTCATTCTTCTGCATGTGGATGTCCAATTTTCCCAGCACCATTTATTGAAGAGACTGTCTTTCTTCCAATGGATAGTCTTTCCTCCTTTATCGAATATTAGATGACCGTACATTTCAGGGTCCACTTCTGGGTTCTCTATTCTGTTCCATTGATCTATGTGTCTGTTTTTGTGCCAGTACCACACTGTCTTGATGACCACAGCTTTGTAGTACAACCTGAAATCTGGCATTGTGATGCCCCCAGCTATGGTTTTCTTTTTTAAAATTCCCCTGGCTATTCGGGGTCTTTTCTGATTCCACACAAATCTTAAAATAATTTGTTCTAACTCTCTGAAGAAAGTCCATGGTATTTTGATAGGGATTGCATTAAACGTATAAATTGCCCTGGGTAACATTGACATTTTTACAATATTAATTCTGACAATCCATGAGCATGGAATATTTTTCCATCTCTTCGTTATTAAACACATGCGTTCTTAAATGCACAAACAAAAACAGTAACACATGATGTGATCCTTAAAAATTGGGTTAGGTGTGGAGTCACTTTTAAAGTTATTGGAAATTTGAACAGTTGTGTTGGGACATCTCCCTTTTTAGTCCCAAAGCCACAAACATTTCTTAGTATCTATGTGACAGCACAGCAGCAATTCTGTATTCCATTTGTTCATCCCACTGCTGATTGCTTCACTGACGTTCCCACTGGAGACACTTGGCAGCCCCACCCCACTGGTTCATCCACCTGGATTTATCTTTCTAAAATAGACCATCACTTTATGACCCTAGCCCTGTATAAAATCTGATATCATTTTCCATTTCCTATAGGACAATCCTTCCTAATCTATCCCCAAATGTTTTCTTGACGGATCCGATAGAAATGTGTCAGCCCTTAACTTACGACTTCCCTGTTATCTGAAACCCAGTTAACTACTCTTCCAAATCAGTTTCTCTTACACGGAGAGACTCCCCAATCAGTACATCTGGCCCTGACAGTCTCTTACCTAAAATATCCCCATGATTCCTGTAAACAGGGGGATGCCCCCATCAGCATTTGGGAAGGCACACCAGGGATTTCACTGTCCAGTGTGGCTCACCTGTACCCAGTTCCTGGCTCTTTACGTGAGCTAAATCAAGTGAAATTCCTTAAACTTGTTTTCTCTCAGCTCAGGATCTTTGTCATGTGCATGCTGTGTCCACTCCCTGTGTTCTTTGCACACTTATACACACACGCAAAACACTCTTGTTTGAAAGACTTCCATTCAGTGCGGGAATACTACCTTCTGGTAAGCTTAGTTCTTATTGCTGTTCCTGAAATGTCTTTGTGCATCTTCTTTTCAGTAATCGTCATACTGGATTATAATGTTCTGCACTTGTTTTTCCATCAGACTATATCCTTTTTTAGAGCAGGGCTATCTCGGTGTTTCTGTGATTGTTTACTAGTTCCTTAGGTGGTGTCTATGATGGTACCAGTTCTTAGTAATAGAGACTCAAGTACTTAAATGAAGGACTCACTGTGAAGGAATGATCCTCACTGCTCTAATTTCACATGTGACAATTTGTTCCTTTCCCCATCAACTTAACTTTCCAGTCTCTGGAAAGCAAATTGTCGCCATTCCCGAGTGGATATACAGTGCAACTTGTTTGTGTAGGTGCACCTGCAGTTCCTTTGATCTCTCATGAGTTCTCACTAGTCTCTATCTGAAAAACGACTCCTCCTTCCTTCAAGACTCAGCACAGATACCATCTCTACCATGAAACCTTCCGTATCTACTCTAGCCACTCTCTTTCTGTGTCCCATGATATTTTTCACTTGTGTTTTATTTCACTAATGTATGTGTCTTTCTTCCAGGCTCAGTTTTAGGGAACTATGTGTTCACTATAAACTATTCGTTTCCTACAACTGTACAAGGTACGGATTAAGGATTCAATAATAATTGATTAGTAGATGTGAACAAACCTCAGATAGTTTTGGACTCATCTTTATTTTCTCTGAATCTCTACCATTCAGAGTCTAGCATGTTGGGAGATTAGGGGTTATTTATAAATTGGATATTTATATGCTAACTTTATTTTTTTGCATTTTTAAAATATTTATTTATTTATTTAAGAGAGAGAGAGAGCATGAGTGGGGAGAGGAGCAAAGAGAGGGAGAAGCACACTCCCCACTGAACAGAGAGCCCAAAGAGGGTTTTGATTCAGGGACTCTGGGATCATGACCTGGGCCAAAAGCAGATGTTTAACTGACTGAGCCACCCAGGCACCACTACATGCTGTATTTAATCCAACTCCTTTTGGAATGCACACAGCCACATATTCCATTTTACTACATGCATTTTAAAATTTGTTGAGGATAATTTATGGTGCTATGCCTTATGTGCCAGCCTTAGAATATAAAATGAATGTTTCTATATTTCAAACCTCCTTATTGGTCAAACTCTGGTACTGTGATGATTTAATCACATATTTCATTCAATGGTTCAACAAATGAGTCAAATCCTCATGCTTATCTGCATCTTTCCACTATTCAAGAATCTATTTCTTTATCCTCTCTTTAAATGCCCACTCAGTAAATAACTCATAATCCCCCAATGTATGCCAGACTCTGAATGCTAGAGATTCGGAGAAAATAAAGACATGTTATTCAAGGTTCATGCTGTGGCTCACCAATTATGGGAGAGCAAATTCTCTCCAAACGTACTGATTTTTAAAGAACAATCATTTACTGTATCTTATGTGTTAGTAGATCAGGGATATGTGCAGGGCTCAGCAGGGCAATTCTTCTTTTCCCTGTATCAGGTCTCATACTTGATGGTATCCAACAGAGGTCTGTGTTGGTCTAGAGGGGCCAAGATAGCTTTGCTCACATTCTTAATGCCATGGGCTAGGAGGCATGACTGGGAGGCTGGGTTTAACAGAGTCCCCTTCCCTCTCTACAGTCTCAGACCCTTTCCACGTGCTGTCTCCAGAAAGTTAGAAGGACTTCTTATATCATAATATAAGAAGTCTCAAAGTAAATGGTTTAAGAGAAAGGAAGGAGAAGAGACGCATCTTAATTCTCAGCCTGGAAACCATCTCATCACTTCCATTATATTCTTTTGGTTAACGAAACCACATTAAGGGAACAACACATAGACCACAGTGGGTTGTGTAGCAAAAGTTTTGTGGCCATTTCTAATCTGTGACATCTACTAATCTTTTAATGGAGAGAGTATATTTATTAACACAAGGCTTTGCTGTGACTGAAAGAAGAGTCGCTAACATTCTTGATAAGATCATTTTCTTCTGCCAAGTATATCTGGAAAGCCTGCGTTAGAGCTTAAGTGACAAAATATTTGCTTTGCCAATCCAAATATGGATAAAGACTTAGAAACCTGAGCCTTACATTCCTTCCCCTTAATGCTCTGCTCGTTAAAGGAAGTGTTTCTGAGAAGGCAAAGACCACCACCATAATCAACAAGAATGTGACACTTCATTTTCAAAATCTCCTCTGGCTCCAAATAACTGATCTCTCCTTATATTCCCTCAAAACTGGGTCAGTGCAACAATGGAATAGGAGGATGGCCACCTGTAAAATTCAAGTAAGCAAAATACCCAGTGAATAGTGACCCTGCTGTGGAGTGAGTGTGGGATGGAGACATAAATCTATTGTTCCTTTGCTTTCCTGTGGAAAAGAGGGGTTATTTTATGGCTTTTGAACTCAAGGTAATTACAATGTTATATTAGGCCCCCATCATCTTGCACTGCTTAATGACCCAAAGTCATGCTGTGGAAGAAAGATTAGCTGGATGTAAATGTCAAATATTAGTAAGCATCCATACAAACTATCCATGATTCCGCTGAAGCATTCAAAGCCAACCCAAAACTGTAAGAGTATTACTAGAAGAGTTGTCATATATCCCATATGAGGCTATAGATGAGGTAACCTTCAGTAGCAGAGAATAGCCTCAGAGTAGAGGCTTTATTCTCTCAGAAGGAAGACTTAGTGCATTCAGAAGGCAAAAATTTTGTTTTTACTCCAAAAACACCAGAGCAAGAGTGTTTTCCGTCTGAGGCTTCAATATGTGGATCCTCTTTCAAATGCTGGCTGAAGATTTTGTATTTTCATGAGGAATTAAATGCGTAGTGAAGAAAGATTGATTTTTATATCCCTTCTTGAATTTTCAGAAGTGACAGAAAAGAAGAAAAAAAAATCAACAACAGCACAGGCATCCTAAATGGAGTGATTTTTTAAAATGTATTCTGATCCTTTATAACATCGGCTTTACCTTTCCTGTGTATGCTATGAGAAAAAAAAAAAAGTATGCCACAGTGGGAAAGATTTCATTAACAGAAGATAGCTACATAAATTCACTTGTAATAAAATAAATTATTTTAATGAGTTATGAATTTTAAAAGATTTCTTTGCCCAACATGAACAGTCTTGTAAAAATGATCTATTTTCTTACCAACATGATTATGTAGAGAAAATATGTTTGTAGCAGTATGAAAATCATTTTTAACTAGCTAGCTTTCAAAATTAGAAGTTTGATTATGGCTTATCACACTTATTTTTAGTCTTTTTTTTAAAATAACAGTACATGAATTAGAAACTGAGAATTGTCCACTCTTCATAAAAATATACTGAATTTTCGGTTTAAAGTATTTGATATTTAAACTAGCGTTCTTGCAAATAGTGTTCTTTTTACTTTGGTCAAAAGATTATAAACAATTCTGAAATATTAAGTTAAAGAATACTCATAGTGCCATCAACATAGAACATTTTATGTTTATCTAGCAGTTTCTATTTTCCAAAGTTTTGTCAATTCTTTGAGTTCAATTACTCTTCACAAATCTCTGTAAAGCCAGTTACAATAAGTACTTTGATGTGAGTTGTATTTTTCAGATGAAGACACTGAAGCACAAGGAAACCATCAAATTAACATCATCACATTTGAACCCAAGTCCCTCCTCTGCCACTGAGGGTTCATACCTACCTGTGTGTAGACTAATTCATGTTCAGTCTCATGACTTTGAACCAGTTGGATGCTACACAAATTGAACAACTAGCCAGTTGTTCTATATCCATAATTTAGTGTCAGATGTTAAAAATATGCTTAAGCTCATTCTAAATTGACTTAGGATACTCAGTAAGAGTTTGCCACTGTCTGGATGTGGTTGGGACTAACAGAATCCTTCAGTGGAGAGCAGAAACCACTACCTGACCTTTTATTTATGTTTTAGCTCAAACCCAGATGTATGGCAGAAATATTTAGTACTCATGGAATAGGTCAGGATTCCTCTACCTCGTGCAATCTCCCTTGAAGTAAGATGACAATCATGTGATTATTAATGACCAGTGAAATTGGAGCCAAATTGACATGTGTTACTTCCACAGAGTCAATGGGGGATAATGAGTGTGTCTTCTCCATTACCCTACTGCATATTTCACATCATATGCTTTCAGGATGGAGGAGGACAGCTTAACCTACATCAGGCTGAGTGAGACATGAGCAAAAATAAACCAACGTTGGTGTTAAACCACTAAACTTTCAGGAGTTTGTGTATTGCAGCAACCAGCGTCAAATATTCTAGTGAATACTACATTGTATTTTCAAGAAACAAAAGGATTTCTGGATCTGGCAAAGTATTCATGGTGGTTATTCTACACTGGTTAGCAGAAGCATGTTTCAAATTCCCAAAACTTTTGTACTGAGGGGTCACTTAAAGCCCAGGCTCACTCTGGACACTACTCATTCGTTATAACATCCAGATCACAGAAAAAGACCTTCTCTGTTATACAACACATACATCGTGGAAATGTTTGGGTCACAGAGGAACTGTGAGCCCTAGTAGACCATGGCAGTGCCAATCAAAAAAAGAAATGATAGAAAAATAATCAGTCATTGGAATACAGTTTAAATTGGACAAAGGAATTAAGGGTCTATGTATGTAATTAACAATACAAATAATTGGGGATGTAAGTCTAATAGTGGAGGAATCTCTGAGATGACATTTTGCACTTCCATCAGTTAATGATTGAAAGGTGGACACAGGCTTCTAGTTATGGGGTGAATAAGTCATGGGGATGAAAGCTACAGCATAGGAAATGTAGTCAAAGATTCATAATAGCACCATGTGGTGACAGATGATAGCTAGTTGTGTCCTAAGTATAGCACAATGTATAGACTTGTCAATCACCGTGGTTTACACCTGAAACTGATGTAATATGGTGTGTCAACCACACTTCGATATTAATTAAAAACAAAGACTGAAATCTGGAGAGATCTATACCCTAATGAATTTTAAACCTGATCATAAGAAAAGTTACTAGCTTTCTCACTGCACACTCAGGATATTGAAACATGGGATATGTAAAAGGAGCCACAAGGGAAAAGAGAGTTAAGGGAAACATTTTCTTTTTCTTTCTCCTCAGTGGTAATCTGGATAACAGTTTTGCCAAGTCCTGAACATATGAAATCGACGTTAGTACTGATAACACACTTTGGGTATTCTATTTCGGCGTCTCTGCATGGCTAAAATATCTAATATGTTTTAAATAAATTAGAACTCTTGAGTGGTTGGGATCTTAAGCTTCCATTCAAATATCCATAGGGTGACATCTTTTTTTTTTTTTATTATTGGATTGGACAAAGAAGAAAATCTCATTCTAGTTCTAGATTAAAATTATCTCTTTTAGAATTAGATGAAGATAAATTTTATAGCTGGCTCCGATAAGCATCAGAAGGTAGGCTGGGCTCCCTTTCAGTGTTTACCTTGTAGCTGCCTGGACAACTTGGATAGAAGCTGTAATGCTCGGTCCTCATTCCTAAATCTCCCCTAAAAGCCAGAGGGAGGGATGCTAGGCAGCGTCACCGGGGAGGGAAGTAAGCCACGGGGTTTATTCTTGATCGTGTTTCAGCCTGTAAAGGGAGGCTATCCCTGTTTAATGAGGCAGGGAGTTCCAGTTGGAAATGAGCATGCAACATAACTGGTTTCAGTGACTTTTGCTATTTCTCATATTCTTAAGTTAGCGATAAAACAAGGGAATCAAGAGATCCCCACAAAATTTATTTTCATAAAGCACTGTCTGATGTGACACTAAGCATTTCTGTTCTTTTTTGAGATACTTGTAAGCACACACAGGCAGATGTGTGCACATGCTCCCAGGTGCTCCCTCACATGTGCACACACACGCTCACAGTCATACATGTGCGCTCACACTCATGGGGCTGAGGTAGGAGAACAGGCATAGGAGGTCCTCCTGGTTCACGTCCCCAGAAAACGTTTTATTTATTTAATCATTGGATTGTCTTTCTATATATTTTGGAATGACACCAATATATCCACCTGGCCAATAAACAGCCCATGCATGTTTTCTTGGAGGTGTTTTTAAAGTTGTGGTGGATTTTTGTGTACCGGGGAGTTCAAAACCATCACCTATGAAGGACCTGAGCAGCAATGACCAGTCTTAACCTCTCAAGTCGTATAACCAATTTATAAGTAAATGAATCATCAGTGATATTAAATCAAATGTGGGAAGATTTCCTAGTATTGCAAGCACTTTATTTTTATTTTTTTGAATTTTCCATTTTTTTCTTCCCATTCCTGTTTTTATTATTTGAGTTCTTGCCTTGCATGCTTATTCCAAGCCAGACATTATCACGGTTTCAACCTTGCACATTTCCTGCCCTTGATAAATGAGCGTTCATTGATTTCTTTTCAAAGTGGCATTTCCAATTTAATGAATGAGACATTTACTGTGTGACCTTAGGAAGAACACTTCACCTCTCTGAGCATTACCTTCTTTGTGTGTAAATGTAAATAAGAGGTCAAGGTTCACTCAGTGATTTCCTAAAGTTGCGTTACTGGATCACGTTTTTATACTGTTCCCAAAGCACATTTTTGTTTCTCCTAAATACGTTTACTATGCACACTTAACCTGGTGAGTAAAAGGACAAGAAGATGAATATATTTCTAACATCCACCCCATAATCCCAGAATTTTTTAAAAAGATATTTGCCTAGTCTCTGCTTTCCAGATGTGTGCTTCAAATCTTCTACTGAAGCTTCTTTCCTTAGGGGAAGGGAAATATTTGCATCACAGGAATCGTAGTCCCTACCAATGCCTGTCCAAGGACAAGAATATATCAAAAGGGAAGGAGTCTTTGTCCTATGTTGAGGTTAAATACTTACCACTCCTAGGGAAAGCTTACATTTCTTTTGTACTATGTGTCTGTGAATGTTTTATGAATCCAATTGAGCTTAAGAATCAAGTTTCTCCGACAGACACAGTTTATTCTGAAGAATAAAGATACAGCAGAAAGTTATTGATTTTTGAGGGATCTACGCCTTGTGAAAAATTAACCAGACATTCCTTCAAAATCGATACGATTACCCTTGCTATTTCAGAACGGTTATACCGAGACTGACACAAAGAATGTCTCCATCACAGAGGGCAATGGTTGGTTTTGTGGGTCTTTTGAAAACCATGGGAAGGTGCTTTTGCCCTCTAATGAATCTCTCCTTTCTTCCCATGATTTGCAATTCCCCGCCCCTTGCCACACACATACACATAAAACACACCTTCCTTTTTCTCCCATTTTCTGCAACTTTGCGGCCTTCCATGGCCATGGCATGGAAGCTTGGAACAGCACCACTTCCAGTCCAGGTGGTTGGTAAGATGCTGATATTAAAAACTACCTCAATATCAGGTTTTATTGTTGATTTCTGATCAAGGTTACCACTCTGCTCTCTGTGATTTATCCATTCTGATCACTTTTTTCTTTTTTTTTTTTTTTTGACAGCTGAGAATGGACTGCCTTTTTCTATCTCTGCTTAGATGCAAGAGTGTGTAGTCTCTCCACCATTGAATCAATAGAAAGTCATACATTTATGCATAGCTATATTCCCATCTAGCTCATTGGCAAGTAACTGGAGTCCATTTCCAATATGCATTCAGTGTAGGTCAAGCATTGTGCTTGTTGCTGGAATACCCAGAGAAACAGGTAGAAACCCAGTTGTCAAGGAGCTCACTGACACAAAATATTTCTCTAAGGGGGTGCTCCTGGAATTTCGGGCAAGGAAATTCTCCATTGTACAGAATTGCCTTGTGCTTTGCAGGACACTTAGCATCCTTAGCCCCAATTCATGATCAGGAACACCTCTCTGTTATTGTGTCAATCAAAAATACCTCCTCATATTTATGAAACAACATTAGAGAAATAGCACTGACCTTATTTGAGGCCCTGGTGGGCTACTTAATGTCTGTCTTCACACCTGGATACCAGATATCTATCTTGTTTCTGAAGACTCATGGGCTCAACCTTTTGCTTTGATCCTTAGATCCCAAATTTGTTGACAAAAGTCCCTGGTTGCTATGTAACCTTAGTCCCTGAATGTCTCTGAATCATCTCTGAATCTCTTGTCTAACACACCTACCTTTGCAGGTACTGCCCACCTGACTTGGTCTCCCCTGAATGGGCAACCAGTGCTACAGTGCTGTTAGTAATTTCCTTAGCAGATTATTCAAGATATAGGAGTACTCATTTCCAAAACTTTCTTAAATAATTAATGATGTAATATAATATATTTATCAAGGTGGTTTTGCTAGGAAAAGCTACATCCTTTGTGTTGTCATTAAATCAGTTATTTAACTGCTTGTAATTAACAGAGCTGCTACTGAGTGCTAGCCACTTACCTGGTCTTTGGGAATACTGATCTAATAGTAAACAAATTATAATCCTTTCCTTTCAAGATTTTCCATTCTATTGGCAAAAGACACTAGTCAAATAATCACACAAATAAATTAAAATGGAAATGATGTTGTGTATAAAAGAGAACTCTGAATGAATATAATGGGGAAATCAGCCTTGCTGCATTTATCCAGATGAACAGCTACTTGAGATGAGGTCTAAACTTTAGATTTTAAAGAAATAACAGGAATTAACTAAATGAAGACAAGAGGGAAGAATCCAATCGGGACTAACCTTCTGCAGTGAGTATATAATGATTTATACATATTTAAATTCATATATATATGATTTAAAGATATATATAAAGATATATATAGATTATATTATATTATTATATATAGATATATAAATGTTTAATATTTATATTAATGTAAAAATATAAATATATATCTACATATATATGTAGTGAATGGGATATGAACTTTCAATATTTGAAAGAAATTACCTAAGTTTTCCCCCCAAGTCTGACTTAAATATTCTTAGTTAAATTACATAAATAATTTAGCCTCTTTAGACCTCAGTTTTCTCATATGAAAGGTGAAATAATGAAATAAAGTATTTTAATGACCCTTTAAGTTCTAGTTTATAGATTTGTTTGGTAAAAATAGACTGGAATTGAAAGCCAGGCATGAGAACAAGCCAGCTTTGTGACTTATATAACTATGTGAAGATGAGCAAGTTATTTAAATTGGCAGAACCATAGTGTCATTTAAATAAACAAAACAGTAGATCCATCAAGATTCTCTGTATTCATAATTTCTAGCCCAAATCAAATAATCAGGAAAAAAAATAACTATCACTGCTCCTTAAAATACCAGAATTTGGAAATTCAGGTGAAGGAAATTTTAAGTTATTTTAAATATACATAGTTTCAAAAAACATTAATGACATTATACATTTTATTAATAGGTTTAAAAACAAAAATTATGATATTGTAGTAAGAAGGTATTTTAATGAAACTTTGATTTTCTAGAAACTATTAAAAAAATTTAAAGCCATGGTAAAATGTAAAGCATATGGAAAAATATATTTGAATATATTAATATTTCTTCTCTGTTTTTAGCTTATAATTGATCATTGTGCATATATATATATTTTTTGACAATATCTCTGGCTATTGTGGATATGCTGATTCAAAAATGGCACTTTCTTTGGTTTTCTTTTTTATGCTTTTGGCCCATACTAAATGACTCTGTTACAGAGAGTAGCAGATACAAATTTAGCCATCTACCTGAGAGTAGGACAGATCACATGTCACATGCAGGTTAAGCTAGTTTGTATATCAGTTCTGTTATATCCCAATAATCTCAATTAGATGCTCTCTCATTAGTTTAATTAGCTCCACTTTAAAGTGATGGTTTGAATCTGTCTTCCAATCTAAAACAAATCCCACCAGAAAGAATGCTCTTGAGAACTACTGTTACCAAAGTGGATTAAAATGAATTGCTTGGATTCTAGTCCCAGCCAGCTCTGTTTTGTTCAGCTAGACATATCAGTCATATCAACTCCCCATTCCTTTCTCCTTGTTTACCAGTCATGTTTGAAAAGAGATCAGTGGCTTTCCTACTATGCCTTTTGGCACCTTTGGGTTTTGAAGAAGCATTCCCGAAGATGCTTCGAGAAAAGATAAACGTTCAGCCTGCAGAACAGCTCTACTTTTATTGATTTATATTTTTGGCATGAAATGGAAGATTTCATATAATGAAGAGTTCTATGACCACACAAAAAACACATTGAATTGGATTTTCTCCTGATGTTACTCACATTTCTAACTTTCTGTTAATTTATGAATTCAACAATCAATGTTAATTTTATTTCTAGGAAGAAAAAGAGTATCTATACAAACTTGGCTAAAGCTCACCTTTAATAAGACATGGACATGAATGGAGGAGTGTAGACAGAAACACTTCTTCAGACAGCAAGATAAGGCAACTCAATGTCACAAGAGAGACTGATTAATCCCTTCATTTAGTAACATGCAGGGGATACAATGGTGAACAAAACATAATCTGCTATCTCAAATCTCCTGGTATATTGGAGGGAACAAAAATAAGCAAATACACACACATTCACAAAATAGCATGTCAAATAATGGTGCAGGGCATTAGAAAAGTAACTCAGGAGCAGGCAATATAACTAAAGGGGGGTTTACCAATTATCTATTGCTGTATAACAAACAACCCAAAAATGTAAAACAAACAAGAATAATTTTATTTGCTCATGATTCCATCATTTGAACTGGGCTTGGGTGTATGGTTCTGCTGTCCCCTCAGGAGATATCCTTTGACAGCATTCAGGAGGCTGATTAGCTGTGGGCTGGACTCCGCCAGATGGTTGGGCTTCTCTCCCTCTCTACTTGATTTCTCCATAAAGTCTGTGCACCTGATCACCTCATGGGGTTGCCCCACAACAATCTCCTCAACAGTATAGCCAGAGTCCTGGCAGGTTGGCTTAGGGCTCCAATAAACACAAATGCAGAAGCTCTTGGGATTACTTAAGACTTGTACCCTGAAACAGTAGAGTGTCATTTCTATTTGTTCTATTGATTAAATTGAGCCTTAGAGAGAGCCTAATTCCTGGGGAGGTGACTACAAAACTGTGTGAATACCAGGAATCATGTTCTTCTTAGGAGCCCCAATATAACATAACTAACCCAGGAGGATCTAGTGTAGAGAGTGTGAGTAAGAAAGGCAGAGACCTGAAGTGGGAATGAACAGGAAAGTGCAAGTCATGGAAGGATCTGAGGAAAAGCTTCCAAGTCAACAGAAAAGCAAATCCATGATCCAAGAGCGGGAAAATTTGCTTGTATAATGACTGGAAAGAAGATGAGTGCAGGCAGAGTGGAGGGAATTAGTAGGAGAGCATTAAGATCCAAGGTCAGAAAGATAGTTGGCATCACAAAGAACCTTAGAGATAGCAGCCAGAAGCTTGAATTTTATCATTTTTCCAATAGGAAGTCATGGGAGAGTATTGGCCAGAGGTGTGATTTTTTTAAAAAAAATCACATGCCCTTTGTGTGAATTGAGTGATGGAGTCAGAAGGAATCAAGAAGTTATGAGGAAGCAATCATGCCCTTGTATATGAGAACATTTCAAAAATCAGATGGGTGGTAGTGAGCAAGAGGTGGATAGATTCTGGAAATATTTTGGAGGCAGACTGACAGGATTTGGTAAAGAACATGATATGGATCATTGAGCAAAGAGGGATACAGTTTAGCAGGAAACATAGAGTTAAGAATGATGTCTTTTGTGGATATGGAGAAGACCAAAAGAACTATTTGATGGGAGTTTGAGAAGCCAAGAGATCTGCTTTGGATTCGTTAAGTTTGAGATGGTTACTCAACATGCAGATGGATTTGAAAACGGACCAGTTAGATGTTACAGCTCAGGGACTGGAGAGAGTCAGAAGCATTTTTATGATCTTTAAAGCCATTAGTATGATCTCACTTAAGGCTTGAGTGCAGATAGAGACAGATAAGATTTGAGCTGAAGAGAGATTTTGAGAATGGAAAGAGGAGGAAGAACCTTGCTGACTATGTGAGAATAGCCAGTGCCATTATCAGATTGCATGTATAATAATTTTAGCGGCAGAGAGAGGTTAGGTCAGATGAGGGAAACCCCAGTAGCAGGGAGACAAATTAAGTGGCTTTAGCAAGAACACAGGAGAGAGATGACAGTCATAATCTAAGGAGGAGCAATGAGAGCGTGAGGAGAATTGGAGGTTCATTTAGGGCGAAAAATAGAATTTGGCCTAACGGATATGGAGGCACTGCCAAGCATTTTCTTTAATAGATTGACTGATCGATGATTAATGTTTTCTGCATAAATTGGGTATTTAAGACGTTGAGGCCAAATAGGTCTCTTAACTGAAGACTGAGTCGTTAAAAAATGATGGAAATGACATAGAACATAGTTCATATAGAAATATTGAACTGATAGAGCAGTGGCTGCTTTATAACCCAAGGCAAAGACAAAAGTGTTAAAATACAGCTTCTTCAGCACAAGTTGGGATGTCCTAAAGTGATGAGCTATATACCCAAATACCTCTTAACCACCATGCCCTCATCCTGCTGCTTTTTAAAAAGTCAACATTTCCTCAATCCTATTGTCTTTTTTCAGTGAGTCCTATTTTGGTTGCTCGTAGTCTTCTAAAACACAAATTCAGAATGGCATCTGTGGGTAAAAGAAATGTTGAGTGAGAACTAATGACTAGTTAGTCCTAGTCTGAATTTTGGAACCTGAGAAAACACCTTGGCTTTGCTTTGGGTTAGATAAACTCCTGCTGCCCCCTAGTGGCACACTGTCGGGGAACACAATCTCTGGGTCTCCTCTTTATTTTGTGGCAGAGGTCTGTGTGGGTGACACCAACATAGTATGTGGGGGACAACCCTAGAAACCAAGACATTTTATAGACATCAAAGCTCTATGTATTCATAACTGCAGAAAATAGTGATTTGGCTGTTGTCACTTCAATCAGGGAAGCTCTTAATTGTCCAGTGGTAACTCTACCGTGTCCTGTCAGAAGTCAGTCATTTCTCGATGGGTCTAGAAATTTATTCTTTTTAATTACTGACATTCTGAATGCCCTTATCCACAACCTGGGCATCATCATCGTCATGTGAACATTTGGGCTTCCCGAATCCTGAGCAGGCATGAGAGCAAGGGTGTTCACCCACCTTGTGGTTTATTATACTCTTCCATTTTTATTTCCTGATCCCTTGTCCCATGTTTGAACTCTTACCCAGTTTATTGATCATGAGAAATGCCATTTCCTTCAGGAGAAACCCAACTCCCACTCGTACTGTCAGGATATTGCCCTCTGGTCTGAAGGACACCATCATACCAGAACACAATAATCAGACTCCAGTGATCACCCACTTTTGACCTCTTTCATGGTTTAAATAAAGAATATGTATTAATAATAGTAATCATATCAATATATTATCTGTTTATTAATCTTCATATTACTTATTAACATTTACCATCTTCCTGAGATTCTTTCTGTGTAGCTTCTCATTTACAAATGATTGCTCAAAAGAGGCTACCTCCAAATCTACAAGAAAAATAAAAAATTTACAAAGATAAGAAAGGTGTTCTAAATCTCCCCAAGGAGACATGAAAAAATTACTTTTTTTTCTGGAAGAGATATCCAATTTAATTTACCAAACAGAACAATCCATTTGCAAACCTAAGATATCTGCATAAAGTAAAGGTTGGCTTTGATGTTCCAGAAGTACAATGGTGACTAACTGCTTTGCATTCACATGATATTTCCTCTGGTGGTTTTGGCAAAACAAAGATACTTCTTGCTTCTATGGGGAGAAAATTTTTCCCTTTTAGATTTTTTTTGGCTGGTCTTATAATTAAATTGTCATAAGACATACTAACAGGAGGAAAAAAACACCTTGAACTTCATTCTTATGGGAACCCTAAAGATGTAAGACTCCCTGAAAACCAGGCAATTGAAGCTTATATGCCTTTCTTTTTTTTTTTTTTTTAAATTTATTTATGATAGTCACAGAGAGAGAGAGAGAGAGAGAGGCAGAGACACAGGCAGAGGGAGAAGCAGGCTCCATGCACCGGGAGCCCGATGTGGGATTCAATCCTGGGTCTCCAGGATCGCACCCTGGGCCAAAGGCAGGCGCCAAACCGCTGCGCCACCCAGGGATCCCTTATATGCCTTTCTGAGCTAAAGAAAAAGGGATGGGGGTCTGAGACTTCAAAAAGGAAGACTTCAAAAAGGAAGAAAAACAATTCACAGGAAGATGGAAAGAACAAGTGTTTTGTAAACAGACATTTGCCCTGCCATGTTTATAAGCCTTGTAAAAAGTTATCTCTGGTGATAGCTCTTCCTGGTGCAGGCTCCCTATCTAAATCTTTTTAGACAGTTAAAGGAGAGGTAAAAAGCTCTTCTTGAATCTATAGGACCTTGATCATCTCCAATCCAAAACAATCCACCTAACAAAGTGGCACATTCTGGGGTGGCCTGCCGCGAACCTCTCATTTTATCCAGATGAATGCACCTCCTCAGAGACAAAGACTAGTTCAAAACAGTTTAAACATTTGCTATTTTAATTGTAGATTTTGTGTTAAGTTTTTCGCCCTACATTCCACACTCTAAAATTAAAAAAAAAATAGTTTGAATGCATCTCACTCTTAAATATAGTCATAGGAAGTTGATGTGATTTTGTGCCACCCATTTGCCCTCTCTTTAGAACTCTGAACTTCTTTTAGGCAGAAGAAATGACAAATCTAACTTTATAATTCCACCACCTAGATACAGTCTGGTTTATGGTAGATGATCAATGAAATTTCGTTGAACAGAACCAAGAAAAGAAGAATACAGGCAATGTTAACTATAAGAGACAAAACGTAAGGGATATCCACTAACAGACGAGATGTCATTAAAGGGATACCTGTGGAATGATTTAATATGGATTGACAAGAAATAGAAATTCCTCAATTATTCTTTGAATTAAGGACTCTTGGTTGATTCGTGGTAAGTTTTAAATGTGAATTTATCTTTCAAAATACTGAATATGTTGTAAAGCTGAGTCCATGGATATGAATTCCAGCTAAATCTGAGATTGGTTCTAGATACAATGGAGAATAGATAAGATTTGCGATTGGTACCCTCTGTGTCTCATTACAAAACAGTTTGTTTTCTACCTACATTGGCCAGCGGTATCCTGCCAAGAAAGGATGTTATCTAATATATAATCTCCTTTGTTGGAACATAAATATTTTAAAAGAAGACCTCAGAGAAGAGGGTGATGCTAAAATATATGTATGTATAAAAGTATGATGTCATACTATTTTGATGGAGGTATTTCAGGTATGGTAGGGAGCACGTTTTGTGAAGGGCAGTCTGGGAAATAATGTCCCTCAATTATAAGATATAAACATCACTTGATATGACTTAATGAGTCTATAGTTCGGCTAGTCATAATTATTACGCCTTATGGCACATCCCTCTGGGCTCCTTAACTCAGAGCTATCATAATTTCTATCCATGCACATTAAAGAACCAGAAATTCAATAACATTTTTCTCAATAAGTTTCCTTGTAAATCTTATTTTCCATTGAAATCTTATGTTTGCATCCATTTTTAACATTTTTGAAATATATGCTGCATCTTATAAATGAACAAAGACATTCAAGATTTACTTGTTGATATTCCAGAAGGAAGAGGTATTGAGGAATCACCTTTTAAATCAGGTGCTGAGAATCCTTGTGGTGTATTCAAATCACAGTTTTCATTGTAATAATAATTAATGGCATATCTCCATTCATCCCAACAATTGACATAGATAATAATAGGAGTCAATAACTATTTTCTAGTGATTTTAAGCCCAATCCATTTGTTTCAAACTCTAGGATTGATTATTCAGTCTGGAAGGAAATTAATTGCTTTAGTTTTAATTTTAATTGATTTTTAAGGCCTCTTTCATAAGTAGTACTTTGCTTTAATAGTTTTTCCCCTCACAGAGATTTCTCTAAATGACATTGCTTCTTGCTACTCATGGGTATGGAGGCGATTTCTCCAGATTTCATTAAATTTGAACTGCCTGTCCAAAATGACAATTCCTGCAGAATAAGGGTAGTATAAAGTAATATAAATAGCATACATTTTAAGGTACACCAAACTAGACCAAAATCTCACCTCTGAAACTTACTAGATGCTGGATTGGACATGTAATTTCAGCTCTTTGATTTTCTTCTTCATGTGTTACATTGTGCACAATTTCTTCCTCCTACAGCTGTTTTGAAGATTAAACAAAAGAACATCCAATAAGACTCCAAAGAACATAAATACAGGAGAAAGATTAGCTCCCACTATTTTTCATCCAGTTTTTCATTAGGTATTGTGTGCGGGTTTTACCAAAATGCTCTATTAAATCCCTAAATAAAGTGAGCATTTGCAGCAATATAATTTATTTAATATATGAAGATAAAGTCTAATTAGACAGCTCTTAAATATACCTTCAGAGAACTGAAATGTGTATTCCACATTTATGTACTTTGCACCCCAATAAAACTTGGTAAGAGATAGGAAAAATTAAGAACATCGGCACAAAGCTGAGCTGAAACAGTCTGCTGGACCCCATATAATGCATTAACAGCAGTAAAGAAACGAGCAGAAATGAATGTAATTAGGTGCCTCTCTGTAAATAAGGTTTACTATGCAGTGCTAGCTGAGTAAGCTAATGAAAGAAAGACATTTTAATTATCAGAAAATTATTTCTGTAATACCTTAGACAGAGTGTCTTAAACATGGCCTTAAATATACTGTGGATATCAGTTAATTGCTTAAACAGTGAGGTTCATTTTACTACTTTGGGGGACCCCGTTTTCCTATCTGCTAGATGAAGTTAACCAGGGAAAAGCAAGTGTAAGCTGAGTGTTTAAAAGGTGGGCAGACATAAAAGAATGCATTAACAAACCCTGCTGAGGTCATGTTTTAGAAATACTTCAGGCTGTGCCAAGTGAATAGGATACTATCAGAAATAAGTAAAAAAAAAAAGCTCATCAATGTTTGAAATTGGAAAAAATTTCCTTCACTTATAAAGTTTTGATACATACACATCATGTGTCTTAGCGGGATCGTACGACACAGACATAACATGCAGGCAACTCTCCTTCCTTCCAGGAATTTAAAATAATAAATAGCTTCATCAGATTCCAAACACAGCTGGTTATTTTCTAATAATATTTGTGGAAGCTAACATCAGGGGACGTCACGTGCATGCTTCTCCAACCATAAACATGGCACCAACAGTATCGTTTCATTTATTTGATAGAGCAAGGAGCTGGAAGGATAATGGCAGATGTTTCAATCATTTTATCAGCTCCTTGCTCTGTAACTGTCAGTCAGTCAATAGGCTTTTGCTGCTCTCTGTTGCTGAAATGGTCAATGGTAATGAAGTTATCCAAAGTCTTCCTTGACTCAGTTATTACTAAGCGAATTGAAAAATCGCATTTATTAAACAGGTTTTGCCACGGACTTACTGCACTCACAGCACTCTCAACAACCTATTAAAAGGCTTGAAATGCTGCCCCAAACAGTTCTCCAAGAGAATTATGAGACATTACATGGCAGAAAATTATAGGGGGTATATTTGCTTTGGGCATCATGAAATATGACATTAATCTGTTATCACCACAGGTCATGCTATCCCCATCTTCTAAATCCGGTCCTTTCATTAGTGCATGCTGCCCTGGAAACATTTGAATGAAAGACTCCTAGGGTGGGAAGTAACCTCTGAGAAAGTCGATTAAAGTCTATGTGTGGGATATTATAGTCCAATGGTCACCCAATGCAAGCTTGAACATTCACGCCTGTGCAGACCCCAGATTTCACCCCCAAACAACCCTGGCAATGACAATGAAATTCTCCCTATTAATCCAAAATCTGACTGCCTCCAGCATCTACTTTAATTGTGTTTTGTGTGGTGATAATAAGCTAGCTTCATCGCTTTTTTTTTTTTTCAGATTCAGGAAGCAATTTAGCAAATAAAAATTATGTGCCTGCTATTAATAAGGGGTTGTTTGGGATATAGTAAATAATATAATGAGTAAACTCTCCCAGTCACATGGAGTGAACCACTTTGCTGTGGGATGGCTTGGAAATGGGCACATACAGAAGCAAGGACAGTACGGTCACGTAGAGTGAGCTAAGTATTTGCCCAGAATGTAGCAGAATCACCCAGGAGGTAGTTAGATGAGAGGTGAGGCCTTACGAAGGGTAGAAATGTAAAATATTGTTTCCTGTCAGGAAACTGTGCTCATATTTATAGCAAGTTTTTTAGCTAATAATCAATATCATGCATAGTAGCTAGGTCCTATCAGATGACCACCATTTGGCAGCCCCTTACTCATGTACCTTCCTTAGATCTTATTGCCTGATACTTATAGGTGCCATATGAGGCAGGTACTGATATTCTTTCCGCTTTACAGATAAAGAAATTGAGGTTTGGAAAGGTCAAGATATTTGCCCAAGGTCACACAATGAGCAAGTAGCTAAATGAAGATTTGAATTTTAACCTATGAACAGCATCTCTCTAGGACAGTGCTATGAGAATGAATTCTTCAGCAAAGCCAATTTGTGAGGTAGACTCCCTTTTTTTGTCTATTTATTTATTTATTTATTTGTTTGTTTGTTTATCAACTACACGAATGGGAGTGGGGGAGGGACAGAGGGAAGAGGAGAGAGACTCTTAAGCAGACTCCAGCTGAGCATGGAGCCTCATGAGGGGCTTGATCCCACAACCCTGAAATCATGACTTGGGCTGAAATCAAGAGTTAGAAGTTTAACCAACTGCACCACCCAGGCACCACAGTTGATTCTTTTTTTTGTTTTTCTTTTTAACAATCTTTTTCCTTTTAAGAAACACGAGATAATGTCTAGAAATTTAAGGGAAAAGTTTTGGTCTACAAATCAACTCCTGGAAACCTGGGACATTTCACAAGTTAACAGGACAAGCACTGGGTCATCCCACATTCCCTTCTGAGGTCTAAGGCAGATCAAGTTTCAAAATATGAAAGTGGGACTATTTCAAGTATGATAGGTATGAAGCTATGACTGGAACCACAGATTTGGGAGCATTGACTGTAGTATAGTCCTGGTCGTATGGCCATTAAAGTAGTTTGCTTTAGTCATCCTGGAATTGCATCTGTTTTTAATCCTAATGATGGTACAGCTCATGAGTGTAATACATCTTCTGATGAAATTAATATTTGGATTGTTATTTCTATTGGGAGAACAACTCAGTTATTGACTTCTAGCAATCATAGTTCTTGTGGTTTTAGCTCTTGCATAGGAATTACGTAGAAGTAAAAATTTAAGTCTTCATAATCAGTATATTTGTAACTTGAGTATCATTGGTATCCTATTTTTATAGTTAATGATGGGTTGATAATTTTATCCATTATATAAAGAGTTCATAGTGAAGGTAATACAATTAAGATTAAAATAATAGCTGGTAGGATGGTTCATACATTGAACCAACCTCAGTGGCTTCTGCTTTAGGGAAGGTCTCCAGAGCCCGACCTTTGCTTCCTATTTTAGTGTCCTCTAAATACCTTCCCACTAGCTCAGTGGACTCCAGCCAACACCCCTCCCAAAACATCCTTCAAATATTCCTCAAACTTTCCCACTCTTGGCCTTTTCATTCACTCTGCCCTCTTTCTAAAACATTATTTCCCTACATTTCCCAACAATATTTTAGCTTCTAAGGGTCTCAGATCAAATGCAGGTAGCCAGATTTGCTCCATTCAGCTCCCAGGGCTCTCCACACCCATAGCCAAAAGTTTTCTCTATCTTAGTCTTGTCATGATCTTCTTCAACGTACTCATCATCTGACCAACCGTGGATATTTTTTTGGTTAATTATTATTTTTAACACTGCTTACTGAAATCAAAGCAATAGGAGGTCCAGAGTTCTGGAAGGCCATAGTCCGTGTATAGTCAGTGTTAAGATAAAAGCATAACAATGGAGAGGAATCATAGAGGATAGAGAGCAAATAATTCAGCCCAAGACAATCAAAGAAGTTTCTCAGAAGTGACTTTGTTACTAGGTTTGGAAATTTGAACAAGAATTTGACAGATAGAGAAGAGCAGCCGAAGAGACATTGCTCACTGAAAGGAAGCAGTGTGCATAAAAACATGTGTGTGCAAACAAAGACCCATTTCACACTGGCCTCATTGAAAACAGACTGCCATGGCAGCAGGGTTTTATAAGTACCTTGAAAAAATATCTACAAAACAAGACTTAGCCAACAAAATTCAAACCAAGACATTGATAGTTAAAATTCATCCCAATGACAGTGTAACAAATCAGCACCTGATCCAAGCTACCAAGTGCAGATGGATGAATTGAACACCGCAGGGTGGACATCCAGACCTTGCTGCAGTGAAAGGGTTGAGCACCAGAGGTCATGGGCTTTCCCTATGTAGGTATTAGATTCTCATAAGGGATGCAGATTACAGTCTGTCCTTTCTACATTCATGTGCATTTGAGAACCATGATCAGATCTCCCATTGAATGGCAGCAGGAAGTCCATGAAAGAGAATGAATATTGATTGTCATGCCTCACAAGATGAACTGGAGTCAGAGATTTCCTTCAAGACCAACACACACACATTTGTATCCTGAAGTCATTGGAAAACTGTCCCTGAGACAGATTTGTTATAATTCAAGAAATTGTCAAAAATACTCATTATTGATGTAAATAGTAAACTGTAATGTTACCTATATTTCCTTTCTGTATATTAGCATGAAATCCTCCTCACTCTGCAGGAAAGACTCTGTCCTATAAAGAGGAAATTTCCCAACAGGTTCCTGGTGGTGTGAATGTGCTAAAGGATCTCAAAACCAAAGTGCATTTTCTGTTCCTGCCACAATCACTGTCCTTTAAACTTTGCCTGCACTGGGCTCAGAGCAAGATGGAGTTACTTAAAGAACTATTCAAATGACCTCTGTCACGTAGAAGTAGGTTGTTTGGTACACGTCTATGGGGTTGTGTGCATGTATCTGTGTATCAGTGTGTGTTTCTACAAATATTTTATTTCATTTTATTTTCTAATTGAAATGAGAGCAAGCCTCAGTTATCAGATACCAAACACTGCAAAAGCCATTTTTCTGATAAATTC
Source organism: Vulpes vulpes (assembly GCF_048418805.1). NCBI lineage: Eukaryota > Metazoa > Chordata > Mammalia > Carnivora > Canidae > Vulpes > Vulpes vulpes. The sequence continues at coordinate 118,877,041 of NC_132785.1, forward strand.
CTATAATGGGTTCTTTCATAGAGGTGTCCCATTGAATTGCTTGCATTTTAAACATCTGTAATAGGTTATGTACCATTTCTAACTGTATTAGCATTGAATCATTTACTTTTCCAGGAAATAAAATCTTTTTCTCTGTTTCATCACTTTTTATTTCATGATCATGCACATGTAAATGTCTTAGGTATTTTTTTTACCCTCAGGGGCTTTCCATATCTACAAGAAATGAAAATGAGAAGAGTTACCCAACCCTTTAAACATCTCTCTCTCCAACAGCCAGTAGGAATGCATTTGTGAGCTAAAAATGTACTAAGGTTTGATCTAGGGGAGCTGTTCAATGTACCTTTAGAACTCTATGAAGGATATAAAATTCTGGAGATATAGCTGTTTCTACTTCATCTCAACTAGCTTTAATTTCTACACAAAGGGAATATTAAATCTTGAAAAGACCTAGAAAAGGACAAAGAATATTTCTTTTTGAGCACATTAAATATACCAGGCTTCTACTTCGTCATAAAACTTGCATGAACAAATATAAGCAGAGGCAAGGAATAAGGGTCATTCCTTTTTCCAAGTGAAATTCACCAACAAATCATGGATAGATTCTATCAAAATGTGAGCTAATGAATTACACTACTGAATATCGACTGGCAACACCATTTTGCTATTATTAAAAAATATTATGCTAGACCAATTCCTTTTGATGGAAGGAGGTAGACACAAGCTAATAAGTTGATATATAAGTTAATAAGTTAATTAGCAACAGGCTTATGAATATTCTCATAATAAAGTTGCAGAAATGTTCACTTTTTGTGGAAAATAAAGGAAAGAAGTATAAAAAATGATTTTCAGATGTAGAGAATTTAAGTGTTTAATATATACAAAAAATACCTCTTAGAGGAGCGCTTGGATGACTCAGTCTGTTGGGTGTCAGACTCTTGACTTTGGCCTAGGTCACCATCACAGGGTTATGAGATTGAGCCCCCACGTTGGGCTCTGCATGCAGCAAGGAGTCTGCTAGAGATATTCTCTCTCTCTCTCTCTTTCTCTCTCTCTCTTTCTCTCTCTCTCTCTTTCTTCTTTCTCCTGCTGCCCTGACCTCCACTTTCTCTCTCAAATAAATAAATGAATCTTTAAAAATTCTCCTAGAAACATATGCAAAGTGATATTTGTAGAATTAAATTTGTGATTTGAGCTACCAATCCACAAGTCTTAAAACAGAGATGATTTCATAAATGCACCATAGAGTAAGTTTTTCTTTTTATGTAATTTTTGGTGACATGTAGACATATCATGAATAAAACCACTTGTTTCTAAGCCTTATTATTTTAGTGAGGCTCTCTAAGTTTGGACAAAACAGATATATAAATAAGTTGATTAAGGATGGTATATATCTGCAGAGTTGAAATACAATTTTTTTGTTAATATTAACCCACATGATTTGGAAATTTGAGCAAGAATTTGACAGGTAGAGAAGAGCAGCCAAAGAGACATTGCTCACAGAAAGGAAGCAGTGTGCATAAAAACATGGGTGTGCAAACAAAGACCCATTTCATGCTGGCCTCATTGAAAACAGACTGCCATGGCAGCACAGTTTTATAAGTCCCTCGAAAAAATATCTAGTCTCAGATTTGGCATCTAAGTTGGACTTCAGTCCCACAGTAATGTAAGAATTTTTTATTTCCTATTGGTTCAGCAGTGAAATTTGAGCTGGTCTTTGTTTACACTTTAAAACAAGTTCATCTTTACAATGGAAAGATGGAGTTGACAATAATAATTCAAAGGTTTGAGCCTCTACAACTATGGTTGGACTCTAGTGGATCCCCCTCATTCATGATTTCAGTCTCTGCAGTCAACTGAGCTCTGGAAGTGGATGATCGTTCTTGGACATATTGTCAGGTCAGTGGTGGCCGGATGCTACATTATAATGCCTACTTCACCCGCCTCACATCATCTTATCACGTAGTCCTTTATTTTATCATCTCAGATCATCACAAAATAAAGAGGGGTGAATACAGAACAATAAGGAATTTTGAGAGAGAGCAAGCATATTCACATGACTTTTTACAGTATATTGTTGTAATTATCCATTTAATTATTAGCTATTATTGTTAATCTCTTACCAGGCCTAGTTTATAAATTAAACTTTATCAGAGATATCTGCTTGTATAGAAAAAAAATAAACCAGTAGATATTGGGTTTGGTATTATTCCCATTTCAGGCACCTACTAGGAGCCTTGAAACATATCTTCACAGATAAGGGGGGATTATTGTATAGAAATTGAGCTTGAAATCTTAGCCATGAAAAACTTGCTTTTCTTCCAATATAGATAGTGGTTTTGAGTTTTCATCAAATCAGCATCATCCGAAGGATTCCTTTATCACTGGTTTTCTTATTTCTTCAACTAGAACCTTAAGAAAACTGCCTACAAAGGCAGAACTGTATATGTACAATCTATTGATGCCCTTCCTATCGGAAGACAACACTTCTTGCTGGTGATTCATGTAATAGAGGAACTGAGTGAGAAGAATCCTCTGCCTCCTTCCCTTCAGTTATTTATAGGACCACATAAAGTCTACATTGCACAAAGCAAAAAGGGTCTAAAAGTAACCAGAACCAGAGGAATCCTACTATTTTTAAAATCATAGAAGCACAATTGCTTGTCATGCGGAGTGACAGATCGGAAAGAACCTAGTTCTAAGACTATGAAAAAGAAGACCTTTTAATTTGGAAAGCCAGTAAAATGGGATTTCTTTAAAATCTCCTTTTGTGGAAAAATTGTGAGATTAGCTGTATTTGTTTTCCATCTTCATTCCTTCTTTGCCAGCTCCACAAAATAACTTTTAAAAATAGCTGTGTGATAACAGCCAAGAATGGAAATGGCTTTAGATCTTTTAATTTCCTTTCTTTTTTTTTCTTTTCTTTACTCTTCTCTTCTTTCTTTTCTTGATTCTTTGTAGGGTGCAGAGAGGCACCTGAGGTATGTGGCATTTCTTCTGCTTAGGAAGCTCTTTATCCTGAAGGTCTAGGTATAGGTGATGGAAGGAAAATAGAAAGATTTGATCACAACTGAACTTAACAGACTAGGCTAAAGAACTTATCTGCAATTGAGGCCAATTCTGGAAATTTTAGTTATACATATGTAATACATTTGCAAGGCAGTCACTCAATTCTGTAGTCTATAGGGTGTCTTAATCTTTATTATTTTGGGGCCTGATCTTTTATTTGGCAGTAAATGAAATTTTTACTTGTCAGAGAGCTTGCAGTTAGCAGCTATTCTGTGTTCTTCAAGCCTACACAAACCAACTATAGTATAGAAAGCTAAGGAGAGACCTGAAGGAATGGGGAGTGGTCTGTCATTTCTTGACACTTGCCCTGAATTCATATACATCATCATCATGCATTCATTCCTTGCTGGGGGACCATCAACCTGTTCATGGTCCCAAGTCAATCTCAGTATCTTCATATATAAAAAAGAATAAATAATGTTTGTCTCAACACATTGAGCTGGCATACTGCAAGAGTTTAGCCTCAACAAATAATAACTGGTTAGTTGGTACTACCTTGTTTCCTTCTTTTGTTATCATGTGGATATACAAGTGTGTTTAATGTATCCTATATGAAAAGTAAAATATACCACCCTTTAACTCCTTTTATTGTGCACATACCAGGCAACTTCTCTGTTATTAGGAAATAGGTAAACCTGAAGGAAATATGGTTGCCTCCATATGCTCACCTTTCATTCTCTTTAACCCTAGTCCAGTCAAGAGACTGCTTCCATTTTTCTCTCATGCTGTCAAATCCCTTAAGTATTTCTGTTCACTTGTATTATTTGACAACATTCAACATAATCAACCAATTCCCATTTGTTAAAACATTTTCCTCTTAGTCTTGTGACATATCTATTTCCCAACTTTCTATTGACCATGTTGGCCTTTCTATCAGTCTTTCCATAATGTCATTACCTCTAAATAAGAATATTTCTCATTTTTAATCGAGGATATTTTTCACCCTGTCTTGTATCTCTGCTATGTGGCATCATCCATGTCACAGCTTTAAATATCACATAAACACTGAGAAATAAACATGGGACTCATATGTTTATCCCCAGGTCAGAACTCTGCTCTGCATGTGAAGCTATCAAGTTGAAATCTTAGACTTTTCTTGTCCAACATAATGCTATTGATTCAACATTTCACCTCTACTTCAATTCCTCAATGTCTCCATCACTGCAAATGGCTTTACCATCGATTAGCTGCTCAAGCCAGAAAACTCAGATATTGGTAAAACACAATGACCAAGAGCATGGTCTCTGCGGTTCAAATCTTGGTCCTGCCATATTTTACTAGCTGATGGTCTTAGTCCAGTCATGCTACTATAATTTAAAATCGTACACCATACACTACATGGCTTAAACAATGGAAATTTATTTTTTTACAGTTTTGAAGGATGGGAAATCCAAGACTAAGGTGCCAGCAAACTTGGTGTCTAGTGAGGTCTGCTTCATGACTCATAGGTGGTTATCTTCTTGCTCTGTTCTCATGTGGTAAAATGGGCAAAGCAGCTCTCTGGAGCCACTCTAATGCCATTCATGAGGGTGCTACCATCATGACCTTATCACCTCCCAAAGGCTCCACTTCTTAACATTATCTCCCACTAGGGGTTAGGTGCCAATATGCCCATTATGGTGAGACATAAACATTCAGTCTATAATAGTGACTCTGGACAAGTTTCTATATTTCTCTGAGTCAAAGTTTCCTCACTTGTGGTTTTGGGGGGGGTTGGGTTTCTTTCATAAAATACCATAACATTGTTATGGTTAATCAACAGAAATTTATTTCACATAGTTCTAGAGCCTGGAAAGTTCAAGATCTTGGTGCCATCATGGTCAAGTGCTAGTGAAGTCCTTTTCCTGGTCTTCTGATGACTGCTTTCTTGCTGTGCCCTCAGATGGCAGAGAGAGAGATAATTTCTCTGTGTTTCTTCTTATAAAGGCACTAATTCCATGCATGTGGGTTCCACTCTCATGACCAGATTCCCTCTGAAAGGCCTCAGCTCTAAATACCATCATATCAAAGACAAGAACTTCAACATATGCATTTGGGTAGAACACAAGCATTCAGTCCATAGCAACTTCTAAAATAGATATAATAATTACTAATACTTGTATGTTAAAGTTATTATAAGGACTAAATTAAGTTATTAAAAATGTTTTGCTCAGTTCTCTACCTCTAGAAAATATACAATAAGTGCTACCTATCATCATCACTGTCACAACCAATGTGGCTTCATCCTTATCTTTGCTTCATCATGAACAGTAGCAGTAATATTATCATCATTATTGCTTTATTATGAACTATCACTCTCCACATCTAACTCATAAGAACCCATGTAGACTTTAAATATATTTTATAGTATTTTAAACCTACCCTTTATCTCCTTCTCAGCCACCACTCTAGTTCAAGTCAACATCATTTATCACTTGGATTATGACAGGAATTTTGTTGGACTTGCCAATTCTTTTCTCATTGCCTTCTAGTTTTTCACTTTGAGAAAAATGAGTTTCTAACATCAATAATTTATCTTCAGGGATGCCCGAGTGGCTCAGGGTTGAGCATCTGCCTTTGGCTCAGGGCATCTTCTTAGTCCAGGGATATTTTTTTTTTCTTCCCAGCTCCTGCCTGGCTGGCAAGTGGGGCTTCACAGGAGCTCCCTGGAGCTGCCCAGGTGTCATTGGAAACTGCTTCCCCAGATTCAGAGGCTGCCTCCAGACCAAACTGAGAGGCTGACCAATCCAGATTGGCAGGCCAAGGGTTCAAAAACCAAGGGGACCTCAAAGTACACACTATATTAAAAAAAAACACATTCTTATATTATGTGTATATACATATATTTTGAAGGTATATAAAATCTCCAAATTACAAAGTCATTGCAACAAATACACCTAAAGAAACACAGAGGAACACTCCCAATGAAAAATAACCAAAGTGAAAAGAAATAAACCACACAACTTTAATTAAAACAATTATAAAAATAAAGAAGAAAAATAAAATGACTTTCCAGGGCATCATCTCAGTCCAGGGATCAAGTCCCACATGGGCTTCCTGTGAGGAGCCTGCTCCTCCCTCTGTCTATGTCTCTGCTTCTCTCTTTATGTCTCTCAGGAATAAACAAATAAAATCTTTTTAAAAATTCTTTAAAAAATAATACTAATTTGTCTTCAAACTACTTCACACTGTGATTTAGAATAAAATTAATGTTTTTCACTTTGTCTTAAAAGTCTTGTATGCTATGGCTGTATACCAACTCTACAACTTCAGCTTATTCCACCTTCATGTTGGTTCATCAGGACAGTAATACAGTTATAAAAAAAAAAATGACTATGATTAACCACTTCTTGTCTCAAGGCTTTTTCATATCTTTTTTTGTTTGTTTTTGTCTAACTTCAATTTATTATAACTTATTTGTTTTTTATTAAATAGTTTTAAATATTTATAATGGAAATATATCTAAACACTAATTGGCAAATGAAAAATACCTGAATTTCCAAGATTAATAATTGGTTTTCATATAATAAATTTTTAAACAAATATTTTCTGTTTCTCTAGTCACTCAAGTAAGTGGAAATAAAAAACCACCAAACTACCAAAGAAAAAGAAAAAGAAGGAATAGGAAAAGGAGGAGGAGGAGAAATAAAATGCAAAAATACAGGAAATGGATAAAGCAAAACTCTACTAAAGACAATGTTATATGGCTTAAATGTTAGTGCATGACAAATAAATTTCTTTATCTGTGTATGTTTATATATATGTATACATATGTATATGTATATACACATACACACACATATAATGCAGAAAACCTAACATTTAAAACAAAGTAAATGTTGCCTCATTCTATTTCCTGTAAATATAGATCTATAAATTTATATATAATACCTCATTCTCAATATCAAAGAGCAAATTATAAAGTCAATTTCATTTTTTAATGCAAAGGTGTTTTCTTATTTGAGAGTAATGTTATTTAAGTAGCTTTTCATGTAGGAAATTATATAATAATAAAAATAATAAAGAAGAAAAAATCACCAAAGGCCAAGACGCAGATGCATTCACTTATCATTTTGATGCAATGGGCTCCAATTATACCTATTTTAACTAGGTGAACCTGTATAGATTTTGTAAAGGTCCCTGGAAAATATCAGAATATATGTAAGTAAGAAATTGCCATTATCTCAGCATGCAGTAGTCTGACTTCTGTTTGAGGAAACTTCTCAGCAGAATGAAGAAGCTAGCTCTAAACTTTGCATACATCAAAAATAAGAACAAAAGCAAAAAGTAATGTAATCGAATCATCTGCAACATGATACAGAAGTTTCAGGAGAAATATTTTTGGAATTACATAGAATGAAATTTATCTCAACTGTAAAGCACACTTTTCTCTCAGTTTTGTGGCCTACAGTGATATAAACAGAAAAATATCCAAAGAAAACATAGCTCTTATAACCAAATAAATGATACCTCATTCTATTCCTTGGATTTTTATAGTTGTGTGTGTGTGTGTGTGTGTGTGTGTGTGTGTGTGTGTGTGTTTTACTCATTACACACTTTGGAAGATAATATATGTAGTTTAGTGAGTTTCTACTGACACATTTATGTGTTCTCTCTTAACTTTTTTTCCCCATAGCAGTAAAATTTTATCATCTTTTGATTAGATGAACAGAGAAATCTGAAGCTAATTAAAAGCTCCAAGTATTTGTTGAGGTTCTTTGAGTTCACTGTGTTTGAAGCATAAAACATTGTTTCTTTAATTGGGGGCAGAAATCTAGACTACCAAATATGACTTCTCAGGTACCTGCATGGCCCTATAGAGTTTCAGAATCTGCCCAAACACTTGTGTTTGTGATAGTGTTGGCACAAAATAATGCTTATCCAAATATACATGTTGACTTAAGAAAAAGAACACAAAGGCAAACATAATACATAAATGATGGATTCAAACCGAAACAAGACTGAGCACGCTGAGACATGGCAAAGGTGGTGTGCTACTTTGTAATGTGAAAAAATGTTAGAAAAGCTGCATTATCATGCAGTGCATAGAAATAATGGTGTATAAGATGAAGTAAAACAAATTGCATTTTAGCAGTCAGAACCGTATTCACATTGTAATTGCTGATTTAGTGTCAACAAAGAACATCATTTGTCACAGTAAACTAATGATGTTCGTTTGGATTTTATTGTTTATTTAGTTTTGTTAGCACTTAATTTATAAATTCTCTTGACTTGATAGCTTCCAATAAGCTGTAAGTAAATAAATTTAGGCACTTTCTTTATGTTCATACTTATTTAACTATCATTATAATAAAAATAATACAAGTCAACAAGGAAGGATAAGACATATACCATGAATTCTCAGAGAATACTATAAAAACTGAAATATTTGTTGTAATATTTGGTTGTATTATCTCCGTATACAAAAGTCAGGTACCGTAAGGGGACTTCATGCTCTTTCATGGTATTCTTTTGTTCTTTAAAATTTTTATTGTAGATAATTGTAGTTTTACATGCGGTTAGAAGAAATACTACATAGAGATCCAGTCTGCCCTTGACCCAATCTCCCCATGGTAAATGTCATAAAACTATTGTACAATATGCAAAGCAGAATTTTGGAACTGATAAAATCAAAATATTCCATCACCAGGTTCCCTCATCTTTCTCTTTTGCAGCCATGCCCATTTCCCACCTCTCTTAACTCCTGACAACCATTAATCTGTTCTCCATTTTTTATGTTTATCCTTTCAAGAAAGTAGTATAGATGAAATCATAGAGGATGCTAGCCTGTTGATATGGTAGATTGCTTTGGTTTCTAAATACTAAACCAGAACGTATTTCCTTGTAATGTGTCCCACTTGGCTATTAATCTATATTTTTTATGTATTATTTATATTGTGTCCTACCTATTAACAAGTGGTTTACAGTGTTTACTGCTTTGTTCAGTGGAGATATATTCAATACTTGTTTTTTGGTTTGGGGGTTTCTTGGTCAGGGCAATGCTAGCTTAATAAAATAAATTGCAAAGTGTTTTCTCCTGTTATATTTTCTGGAAGAGACATGTAAAATTTGTGTCAATTCTTCTCTAAAAGCAATGAGTAGAATTGTCCAATGAAACGATCTATGGCTGGAAATTTCTTTTCTTCAAGGGAGAGTTTATTAAGCCACAACTTCAGTTTCCTTATCTATTTCATATTCAGTAAGCTATGACAGTTTGTGCGTTTTGTAGAATCGGTCAATTTTATCTACATTGTGAAAATTGTATATGTAGAGTTGTTACTAGCATCCCCTTATTTTCCTTTTGGTATCTCCAGTATTAATGGAGATATTCCTGTTTCATCCACAATTATTAGTATTTTGTGTTTCTCTTCCTCTTACTTACCATTCTTATTAGAAGTTTATCAATTATGTTGTTCTTTTCAAAGAACCAGCTGTTATATATATATATATATATATATATAAATAATATGTACTTATATATGTAATATATTATAATATATAAATATATCTATATTTTATATAAATTTATATATTATAATTATATATTATATAAATTTATATATATTATATATTATATTTTTTTGTTTTCAATTTTATGTTTTATGTTTTTATCTGTATTTCTGTCCTCTTGCCTGCATTTGGCTTATCCCCCCACCCCCAGTTTATTAAAGTGGAAACTTTCATTATTGATTAGAGATTTCCCCTCTTTTTAATGTGTACATTTGGTGATACAAACTTCTTAGCAATCCTTCAGTTCTGCCTCACGATTATGCAATATTGCATCTTAGTTTCCAGTCAGTTCAATGTGTGTTTTATTTCTCTTGAGACTTCTTCACCAATGTATTTTATGAAAGTGTGCTTTTTAGTTTTCCAAATGTTTGGAGATAATCCTTTTTATATTTTGACTTTTTGTTTGTAGTTTGATTCCATTGTGGTTAGAGAACACACACTGTATGAGTTAAATTCCTTTATACTTGTTTTATGGTAATAGGATATGGCCTCTTTTGGTATATATGTCTCATGTCGACTTGGAGAGGATGCATACTGTGTTGATGCAGTGTTCTATAAATTTTGATTACAGCCTGTTGCTTGTGGTGTTGAATTTGTCTGGTATCTTACTGATTTTTTTTTTTTTTTTGTCTAATTGCTCTATCACTTATCTAGAGGGACTGCCAAAATATCCAAATATAATTGTGACTTTGTCTATTTCTTCTTTCCATTTTACCACGTTTTATTGCATATAATTTGCTGTTGTTGTTCAGTGTATACATGTTGAAGATACTACACCTTCTTAGTAAACTGACTTTTTTTTAAAGATTTTATTTATTCATGAGAGACACAGAGAGAGAGATGCAGAGATAGGCAGAGGGAGAAGCAGGCTCCCTGTGGGGATCCTGATGTGAAACTCAATCCTAGGACTCCAGGATCAGGACCTGAGTCAAAGGCAAATGCTCTGGTGCCTGTAAATTGACTCTTTTATCATTATTAAATGTCCCTCTCTTCCTCTTGTAATTTTCTTTTCTCTGAAGTCCACCCAATATTTATATAGCTGACCCTGATTTGTTTTAATGTGTGCATAATATATATATTTTTTTATCCTTTTACTTTCAACTTGATTATACTGATATATTTGAAGTGAATTTCCCATAGACAGCATGTACTTAGGTCATGCTTTTTAATCTACTCCTGCATTATCTGTTTGTTAATTGATATATTTAGACCATTTACATTTAATGTAATTATTGATATTAGGGCTTAGTTCTGATTTTTTAATATTTTATTTTGTTTGTTCACCAGTTCTGTTTGTTTTTTGATATCCTCCTGCGGATTATTGGAATATTTTTAAGAATCAACTTTGATTTGTCTTTCATTTTTGAATGCATATTTCTATAGCTTTTTTTGAGTGGTTGTTCTATAAATTAAATAACATGTACATAGCTTGTCACAGTCTACTAGAGTTCTCATTTTGCCAGTTCAAGTGAAATGTAGGAACCTTATATCTTTGCACATTTCTTTACTCTTCCTCATTTGCAACATAAACTTAAATATTTATGTTCATTTATAACCATTTCAGAAAGTGTTAGAATTTTTCTTTCCACTGCAAGTCAAAATTTAGAAAACTCAAGAGGAAAAGGAAAGTCTGTTGTAGTTTTCCATATATTTGCTAATTGTATTTTTCTTCATTTCTACTGTTCCTAAATTACTTCTTGTGTTGTTTTCTGTCTGTTTAGAAACTTTCTATAACCATTCATTTAGGACAGGTCTGCTAGTAACAAATCCTCTTTGTTTTCCTTTATCTGACTATGTCTTGTTTCCTTTCTTCCTTAAGGATATATTTTTGGGATATAGGGCTAGCAGTTATTTTCTTTCAGCTCTTGAAAACTATTATGCCACTTCCTTCTGACCTCTATGACCTCTGATGAGAATTCTGTTACTATTTAAATTGTTTTTCCACTGCAAATAATGTGTTATTTCTTTCTCTTTCTCAAAATTTTTCTTTGTCTTCAGTTATCAGGTGTTTTACTGTAATATATCTCAGTGTGGATTTCTTTGCATATATTCCATTTTGGGCTTAGCTTCTTGAATCTACAAGAATATTTATTGCTATATTTGGGAGGTTTTTATCATTATTTTTTAGTGCCTTTTCCACCCACCCCTCTTTATTTCCCTACCACCAATAAAGATTTTGATAATATGAACATTGGTTCCTTTTAAAAATTTTGTTAGTATAATTGACACACAATATCACACTAGTTTCAGGTGGGCAACATAATGATTTAACATCTCTTACATTAGGCCATGCTCCCCACAAGTGTAGCTGCCTTCTGTCACCATAAAATATTACTACAGAATCATTGACTATATTTCTCAGGCTATGCATCTTATTCCAGTGACTTGTTCATTCCATAACTGAAAGCCTGTATCTCTCACTCCCTTTTACTCATTCCACCCATTTCCTCACACCCCTTCCCTCTGACAACTATCAGTTTGTTCTTTATATCTAAATCTGTTCTGCTGTTTGTCTATTCATTATTTTGTTTTTTGTTTTTTTTAGATTCCATACACGGGTTAAATCATATGGTGTTTGCCTTTTTCAGTCTGACTTATTTCACTTAGAATAATATCACCAAGTCTATTTATCTTGTTGTATAAATGACAAGATCTCATCTTTTTATGGATGTATAATCTATTATATATTCTTTATACATATTATATATTATATATCAAATCTTTATCCTTTCATCAATTGTTGGGCAATTAAGTTGCTTCCATACCTTAGCTATTGCAAATAATGCTGTAAAAAAAACACAGTGCATATATCTTTTCTGAATTTGGGTTTTCTTTTGGGGGTGGGTGGTAGATACGTAGTAATGAAATTATTGGATCATGTGGTATCTCTTTATTATAGTTCCACATATCCTTGGGATTCTTTTCATTTTTTTCCCATTGGGATTCTTTTCATTTTTTTCCCATTTCTTTTTTTTTTTTTAAGATTTGATTTATTTATTCATGAGAGAAATAGAGACCGAGGCAGAAACATAGGCAGAGAGAAGCAAGCTCCCTGTGGGGAGCCTGTTGTGAGACTTGATCCCAGGACCCGAGGATCACACTCAAAGCCGAAGGCAGGTGCTCAACCACTGAAGCACACAAGCATCCCATTTTTGCCTATTTCTCTTTCTTGTTCAACTGGGCAATTTAGATATTGTTATAGCTTCCATTTTACTGATTCTTTCCTCTGCCCCTTCCATTGAGTTTTCCTCCCTATTATTTTGGTTTTTTAAATTCTAACATTTTTTATTGGTTCTTCTTTATATACTTTATATCTTTGCTGATGATTTTTATTTTCTCATTTGTTTCAAGTATGTTTGTAATTACTCATTTAAACATTTTTATGATGACTACTTCGAAACACTTCTTAGGTAATTCTAAAATCCATCACCTCATTTTTGTTATTTATGTGATTTATTTTTCAGTTTGAACTGTTCTTGCTTCTTCACGAAATTAGAGATTTTGGATTGAAATTTAGACACTTTTACATTATGTTCTGAGATGCTGGATTTTATTTAAAGTTTCTGTTTTAGCTGATTCCTCTGGTAGCAGTCAGGCAAAAGAGGGGCATTGTCTCCTTACTGCCAAATGCAGTTAGAAGTCCAGTTTCCCCAATACATTATGACTGTTGGGCAGAGGTATAAGTTCTAGCTTCCATTAGGCCTCAATTGCTAGGAGGGATAAGAGTCTCATTACTGTTTCCAGGACAGCCTTCATTGAGACCTTATTACTGGTGGCAGATGGTAAAAATCTTGACTTTTCACTAGGCCTCCTCTGACATCATTTCAATTAAGAAGGCAAGAAAAATATCTTCAATATCAGGGGCAGTGAAAAATCTAGGCTTTCTGTGTGTTTTCTACTGACACTAGAGAGGAGTGGGAGCTCATTACAAGCTCATGGGGATGAAAATCATGGCTTCCTGTTTGGCCTTTTCTGATACCATCTAGTCATTGTTGTTGAAGGACAATGCTACAACTCATTAAGGTGGATTGGATATCTGGGCTTCTCATTCATTCTTCATTCATGTGAGTGGTGAGGAGACCAGAATTTTGTTGTTGTTGTCGCTGTTTGTTTTGTTTTGTGATGTTTGACTAGAGTAGAGTGATTACCATCTAAGCCTTTTTTTTCTTGCAAAACTACCCCTTTTCTGGTCCTTTGGCTTTTGGAGAACATTCCTGTCATCACTTGTAAGTATTTTCAGGATGCCAGCTTTTTCAGCTCCAAGTTTGGGAAATATAAAGCAAAAAGAAAAGTCACATTATGTCCTTCCTTGAGTCCTGAGGTCTGTCTTCCATTTCCTACCTTTCAGAGTTTTCTTATGTCCATTTTATATATAATATCCAAAGGTTTTAGTTGTAGCCTTCACAAGAATAATAGTGAATAGTATGTCTAGAGAATCTTCTCAGAAGTAGAACTTTTCCCTTCTTTTTAATACAAAATACTGTAGTGAATCTTACAAACAACTCCCAACAAATTTGTCTTTTTTAGCTTCTATACTTTCACCTCTAAGTTCCCAACTAAATCTTTGCCTCTACCTGACCTTCTATTTTACATTTTTCACATCAGTTCTCCCATTTTAAAGTGACTGGCATCTTCTTCTACATTCTAAGTATACTTAAAATCTGCTGTTATTTTGCCTAGCATAGCAATCACATTTTTAAAACTGGGCTCCTCCCCTTTACTATTTGATTATTTGTTTGTTTTTGTTTGTTTGCCTGGTGCTTTTTTGCAGCATCTTGTCTTCTATTCCTGTTTTTATATCGTATTTAATCGAGCCAAACCTTGCCTGACAGAACAATCTCTAATGTTGTATGCCAGAGCCTTAGTCTTTAGCTTTTGTTCACTGTAAATCTCATAATAACTGCTGTGGATTTAAAAAAAAAAAAACTTATAGATACAAACTACCTCAAAGGATGATGCTTCTTAGGACAGAAGACAAAAGAGTTATGCTCGGTTTTCAAACTCTGAACTAGATTTCTGAGACTCAACTAGTTCTTGTGCTTCCTGACCTCAGGGACATAGCTCTTTCTTTTCGATTTCTGAGTCTTTGAGTTTTGACTAACTCTTGGCCAAATTGGTTCACTCATTGAGTTTATTCAGCTTTTAATAAACACTGACATCTCCCTAACCTAGTCTTTGTTATGTACTTTCCAGACATTTTCTCCCACAATTTGTCTATCCTCAGCCAAGCATTTAAATGGTTTTGTTTTGATTATTAAATCACAGCTCTGGAAATCTTATATTCTGCTAATCCCTCTTTAAACTAGTTGTTTTATGAGGTCTGTGTGAATGTACTTAGAAAAGTTAAAAACATCTTTATTGAGATGTGGGGAATTATTATCTTAGAAGTTTATTTTAAAGTAATTCCTGACCCAAATAAGTTTATGTGACTCAGAACTCAAAAATGACTGGCACTTCTGGCAGAAGTGGTATATATTCAGCCCTTTCAGGTTGAGATGGTTTGTGAAGTGCATGTCCCTGCAGGAGTCTCCTTTATTAAAACAGTTCTCATTTATTACATATGTGCACATTTATATATAAATGCATATTTTCCATGTAGCATGGCATTATATATTTTAATTTTATAAATGGTGAGTTTACATTAAATAAATCTGTATTTTTTAATTGTTTTGAAGAATTAAAAATAGCCAAAGAAAGCAAGGAAAAAAGGAAAATATTTTGCACATTGCCTCGATTCTGATAAGCAATGGTATGTAAGGTGCAATTTTGTCCCAAGTACAATCTGTAAATTTCCTATGTTTAATAAGAATGCTCTTTTTACCCTAGTACTAAAGGATGCCACATGAGCAGAATACAATTAAAATGATTTACTTGTTTATTTGTGATTGTGTCTCCCTTCTATGAGGAAGAAGACAGGGCAGAACAGAAGATGTAATGGAACAATTTCATTTATCTGTGTCTCAGTGTCTGCAAAATGTTGGTAGTAATAGTGCTTACCTCATAGATATATCCAAAGTGCTTGAAATAGGTGATTATTATTATTTTCTTACTGACATTTTGTTAAACAGTAGAACATAAATATTAGAAGGATGTTTTACCACAAATATTAGTTAGAGAATAAATCCAACAGAAAGCAAGAGTATAAATGGTTTAGAGATGGAAGGAGAGAGGCCCAGTGAGCCTTAGTCCGGCTCTGTCTTGATTCACAAGGTTTATAACTTCTCTTTAACCCCAGTCAATGGGTATTAGTTGTCGGTCCCCTGTAAGTGAAGATGCTCTGAGGAACAAAGGAAAAGGAGCTAAACTGTCTGGAACAGTCTGTCCGTGATCCAAAGTGGAACCGCAAAATAAAAATCTCTAACAGAGGAGCTAAGTATCATGTCAGTCAACACATTTAAGAGGTATTTACAGAGTTACTGTGACTGCAACCAGGTACAAGGTAGGCATTTCAGATGCCAAAGAGCTGTCCCTACAGTAGAGGAGGTTACCATCTAATGGGGAGGTAAGTATATTAGCTCAGGCTATGATGAGTGAGTAGACCAGGTAGCTTAACAATATAAATTTATTTTCTCACAGTCCTGGAGGCTAGAAGTATAAGATCAAAGTGTCAGAATATTCAGTTTCTGGTGAAACTGTCTTACAGACAGCTTCCTTCTCACTGTGCCCTCACATGGCGGGGAGAGAGAGAGAGAGAGAGGGCGAGAGAGAATATGAGAAAGTTCTGATATCTCTTCTTCTTAAAAGGACACCAGCCTTGCTGGATTTAGACATCACCATTATGACCTCATTTAACCTTAATTACCTTCCAAAGTGCTCTGTCTCCAAATATAGTTACACTGGAGGTTAGAGCTTCAACACATGAATTTGGGAGGAACACAATTTAATCCATAAAAGCAAGACACAACACCACATGAGTCAGGGAAATGCATGGTTAAATAATGAATTATCAAGCATTTTCTAAAAATATCTATTCATTCAATGAAAAGCAATTCTTGAAGACAAATATACTGAAAGGCAGCTTCTCATAAGTAAGTGCCTAATGTAAAAATATGCACTGCAAAGATAATTTTTAGTGAAAGTAATTCTGCTGTTCCAGAAGATGTTTTATAGAAAAACTGTTTATTTTGCAAGCTAAATTGGAAAGCATGTTTATCACATGTTTATGGATTGAGCTATAGATACAGAGACAAAATGAGTACAAAGTAATCTATAAGATCATGCCAGAGCCTGGCTGTATGTGTTAACTTCACCAGGTAATTCTGCTCTACCAGACAATGAATACAATGAAAAATAGAAAAATTAACCAAATCAGGAATTTGACATTCTAAAAATTTAATATACATAAGCAAAAAAAAAAAAAAAAAAACCATGTTCATCGATCCAACAACAGATTGGGTTGACAAATGGTTGAATCAATTAATTGATTTAAGCCTTTGTAATTCTAAGCACTAAAAAGGTAAAGCTTCCAAGGTCAAGTTGGTGATAGATAGAAGGTGCTGCTTGATGAGGTGCATTTGTAGCAGAATGCCAACAAAGACAAATCACTCTCTATGCCCTTTTTGAGTAGAATCTTTTAATTTTTCCCTGCAAATCTCAGTGGTAGGTAATATTGGCGCTACTTTATAGACTAGGAAACTGGGCAAAAGATTTTTGCTCTCCTGGCTCAGCTCAGCCACAGAAGTCAGATCTGAGCCAGAATGCATGAAACTGAATATAAGACCTGCTCTTTTTACTTCCACATGCCCTGTGCAAGAGAGCAGCAAGCATTAGCTACAACTGCATCTGTTGATGTGTGTGATTAACTATGAGGAAGAAAAGCCATGGCAGATCCAAGACGAAAGAAATCTAGGATCCCATGCTCGGTGCCATTATCTTGCTTTTGTTTTCATAATACACATTAAAGTGCAGGGTTTTTGTTTTTTTTTTTATTTCATGGTTCAACAATTTTTTGAAATTTTATCATGCTCTTAGTTTGAAAAAGCAAAACATCTAAAAATCCTTATTCTACAGAAATAATAATAATAATAAAATACCGATCGTCTGCTTCATTTCTTGCCAGTCCTCACTCAGTCCCATTCCCCAAAGGCAGTGATTCTTTTGACTTTTACAATGTTCTACTGGTCTTTCACAAATCTCTGAAAAAAATATATTTAGGCTATTATTTCTCAATTCAATTATTTCAACATTATCTGTTGACTCCCTGTGATGGTTCATGAGGTTTCAGCTCTCTATAAACCTCTCACCATTCCCACTTGCTCCATGTATAATTAACAAATCTCCATTCCGTATGAGACTATGTAATTATATTTTATTCTTGAGCCAGGTGGTATGCAATTATCACATTTTCTTGTACAGTTCTTGTTTTGTTTTGTTTTGCTTTGCTTCATTTTAAGTTTTGTGTTGTTTTCTTCAACTCTGTAGAAGTTAGCCAGGTATTAGCTTTTCCACATTTTGCTGGAGGCACCCTGCTGGAGGCCTCTACCTCCTGCAGTCAGGATTAGATGTTCTCTAAGTGCTGTCCTGGAACATCTTTACCTTTCCCCTGGGTCAGATGCCATCTTTACTGGATCCCAAATATTCTTCATTTTGCTGAAACACATGTGCCAGTAGCTCCTTGGGGGAGAGGGGAAGAGCATGAGTATAAGAGATACATGGTTTGAGGCCATGCAAGTCTGGAAAACATCTCTGCTGTGCCTCACACTTAACTGGTAATTTATCAGGTTATGGATTTCCAAACTGAAAAAAACATTTCCTTTCAGAATTTTGGAAGCAATATTCCACGGCATTCTTTCTTACAGTCTCTTGTTTGAGAAGTTTGTTGCCATTTGATTCCAATTTCTTATACAAAATTTGATATTTCTCCTACATCCCAGAATAATTTAAGATTTTGGCCTCTGGTCTTTAAAAGTTTTATGATTATGTCCTTAAGAGTTATTTTTTAATGCACTGTGATAAGTACTTACGAAAAAAAGATTTATTTATTTTAGAGAGAGAGAGAGTATGAGCTGGGGGAGGGGCAGAAGGAGAGAGAGAGAGAAAGAGAGAGAGAGAATCCTCGCCAACTGCATGCTAAGCATGGAGCTTGTGGCAGAGCTCAATCCTAGGACCCTGATATCATGACCAAAGTTGAAATCAAGAACTGGCTGCTTAACCGACTGAGCCACCAAGGTGCCCCTTAATAGACCTTTTTAACGTAGAAGCAAATGTCCTGCTTGGGGAGTTTTGTTTTTTCAACTGTATTATAGTGTTTCCCGGACTCTGTTGTCACTTTTTTTTTTTTTTTTTTAAATCTGGAACTCCTAGTGGTTGGATGATATACTTTGCTTATCTATCCTTTGTCTTATCTTTTCCATTCACATTATTCATCTATTTGTTGCTTCAGAAAAGCCTAAGTATTATCTTTCAAATATTTAACTTTTTAAAAGTCTATCATGTTTTCATTTTATTTTCTGGGTTTAATAGTATTTTCTGGTTTTGATAGTATTCCATTTTTGCATCGTAAATTAAATATATTTTCTTGTCTCTAAGAATATTAATGATGGTAAACTGAAATTTTTTTCTATTCTCTGTATGATCTCTGAAGTACTATTCTGTTTCTTTTTATTGATATCTGATCTCTTGCTAGAGCATTTCTTCAAAAATACTGCTTTTTTTATTGTGCATTCACTTTTGCAAGTTCAAAATATGAATTCCGATTGGGTTGAAACTTTTGACTAGTAGGGTAGTCAGGCAGTCTGCTGGATTTTTGTTCAAAATGCAAAATGTTATATTGTTACTTTGTCTGGAACTGTTCAGTCTTCCATTGAAAAGGATCTTTCACCCTCTCTCCCAGGGTTTATAACTCTCTGTTTTCAATTTTTTCACGTCTGGTGGTCCTCAATTCAGAGTATCTACATTCATTTCTCTAGTAAAGGCATCTGAGGTAAGGAGACTAATTGCCTAACCAAATAGATTGGGGTTGGGACAGGAAAACTTAATTATATTTTTAATTCCCTTTCAAAATAGTATCCTCTTTCAGTGGTCTGGATCACCCTGCCTTTTTTGGTATCTAGTGCCTCCATTTCTGAGGATTGCCATCTGT
Organism: Vulpes vulpes; assembly: GCF_048418805.1. Taxonomy (NCBI): domain Eukaryota; kingdom Metazoa; phylum Chordata; class Mammalia; order Carnivora; family Canidae; genus Vulpes; species Vulpes vulpes. The sequence continues at coordinate 118,896,677 of NC_132785.1, forward strand.
AATCATCATCTCCTTCCATGGGCACACAGTTCGTGACCAGTTCTGCAAATGGATTTCCCACTCCTCCACCCACTATCCATCTTCTTCTATTATGGTGTGGGTATTAGATATTTTTTTAATTTCAATAATAACACTTCTGTGCCTATCTTTTGATTTTTAAATTTTTTTCAAAGGTAACTTTTAAGGAAAAGAAAAAATGCTTTGAGATCTTAGGAGACTTTTTTTTAATAATAAATTTATTTTTATTGGTGTTCAATTTGACAACATACAGAATAACACCCAGTGCTCATCCCGTCAAGTGCCCCCCTCAGTGCCCGTCACCCATTCACCCCCACCCCCCGCCCTCCTCCCCTTCCACTACCCCTAGTTTGTTTCCCAGAGTTAGGAGTCTTTATGTTCTGTCTTAGGAGACATTTTTAATCCTTTTCTTCTTGAAACTAGAAGTAACACACTTTATTTTAATAGAAGAATATGATGTGGTTGCCAAACAAGCTTTGCCTGAAGTCAGAAGTCAGAGAAAGCAGGCTTTGTAACAGACTGAATAAATATGGATCAAATGTTTGGAGCTACTTGTTGGTCAAGAACAATCAAGGAACGTTGTTGTGGATTTTAGACAGGTGTAATAGGTATTTATGGGAAAATTTTCTCCAAAAGGATTTTTGTATCTTACTTCAGCAAGACTAGGTCTTCTATTGTTGTGTAGCAAATTACCACAAACTTAGATGAGTATTCTCTGCTTAAGGTCTCACAAAGTGAAAATTAAGGTGTTACCCTGCTGGAGTTATTATCTAGAGTCTCTGGGGACAACCTACTTCCAAGCTTATTCTTGTTGTTGGTAAAATTCAGTTCCTGTGGTTGTAAGACTAAGATCTCTGCTTCCTAACTGGCTGTAAGCCAGGGGCTGCTTCAGGCATCTAGAGGTTGTGTATATTCCTTTTTTTTTTCTTCTCAAGATTTCATTTATTTATTCATGAGAGATACAGAGAGTCAGAGAGGCAGAGACACACACAGAGGGAGAAGCAGGCTCCATCCAGGAAGCCTGATGTGGGACTCGATCCCGGGACCCTGAGATTACACCCTGAGCCAAAGGAAGACGCTCAACCGCTGAGCCACCCAGGTGTTCCAAGGTTGTGTATATTCCTTAACACATGGTCTGCTTCATCTCCAAGCCAACAACAGTGCAGTTTCTTTCTCAATTTGAATTTCTGACTTTCTTCCTTGTAATGAATCACAAAAGCTCTCTGCTTTTAATAGGCTCATGTGATCAGGTTAGGCCCACCTAGATAATCTCCTTATTTTAAGGCCAACTCTGCCAAATAACATAGCCTAATTCTAGGAGTAAAATCTATGGATTTTGTAGGTTTGTACATCAGGAGGTAGAAAATTTGGGGGGTCATTTTAGGATTCTCCCTACTGCAACTAACAGCACAAAAGCCTGTCTTTTTTTTAATCTTCTATTAAACATATTTTTGAGGTTGCTTTTAAACTTATTAAAAAGTTCCAAAAAGATCTCATATTCCATATGACACTCATCTAATGATGTCATCTATGACATCCTTTAATGTTACCATCTTACATAAGTGTAGTAGAATCATTAAAACCAGGAAATTAAACTTGGTTAATGCCTTAGTCATCTCTTTATCCCACAGAAAACTGGCATAATAACCTCCACGTACCACTCTTCCTTACTTTTAAAATTATTGGTCTCCTTCAAGTAGTACAACAAAATTTGCCTTCTTGGGGGCCCATTCTCCATCCTCCGATACTCTACAACATTTTTCAAATGTTTGTATTATTTACGCGCTTACAGAAATAATTAAAAAAACAGTATATCTTCTATCTATAATGTATATGTAACATCATCTATTTACTAAGAAATTCCATAGTTCAATATTGCAATCACAGGGAGCTGCTGAACATCAAGACCATAGGTATCGGGGATCCCTGGGTGGCTCAGCGGTTTAGCTCCTGCCTTTGGCCCAGGACGCGATCCTGGAGTCCTGGGATCGAAGCCCACGTCAGGCTCCCTGTGTGGAGCCTGCTTCTCCCTGCCTGTGTCTCTGCCTCTCTCTCTCAATGTCTATCATGAATGGATAAATAAAATCTTTAAAAAAAAAAAAAAGAAAAGACCATAGGTATCTCCCGTCTGCCCACCAGGCTCTCTATTGAGCATAATCCCTAGAACTTAATGTGTTATTTATTAATGTTTGGTTGAATAAATGAGGTATATGATTATCCACAAAAACTGTGATTACAAGTTTTTTGGATCTCAAAATATACTGAAATGACATCATTATACATTAACATACACAGTATGTATTTTTACAAACTGAGGCTTGAGGGTTATTTATTTTTCTTTCAGGTTACTACATTAGTGTGCAAATTTTATTTGTCTGATATGGGTAATAAATAGCAATCTGTGTAGTCATGTGCCTTTTTAGCCCATACATATTCTCACAGACCCTTTTCTAAAATTAATGGAGCCTTTTTTCTTTTTTATTTCTGTATGCTAAAAATGAATCTCCTGATAATAATGCTTTTAAATTCATTGACTAGGCCCTCAAAAGCCACAGCTTGGCAGATATCTGGGTAGTAAAAGAAAATGCACAACTGCAGGACGTAATTCCATGACATTCCACTCTTCCATGCATAAATGAAATGATGGAATGACGCCGGTCGCTGCCAAGGACAGAGCAGGGAAAAGGGTGCCCTTTGGAGCTCCACCCGGTAGAGCAGGCACGCTCATCAGGAAAGACCTCAGAGCAGAAGGGCACTTTCTCATGTAGCATATGGAGAATATCACATAGCCAGCAGGACAAATTAATGACCCCATAATAAAATATGTTTTCACATGCTATTAAAGCTGTTGTCACACTTCATTGCATAGATGACTGGAAGCCCGTGGTGATGGAAGGTGAGGTCAGCCTCCTAAGCCAGGCTGAGTTACGAGTGGGCAGTTCTTTCCCGTAAAGTCTCCTGGAGTTTGGGGAATTCTCTGTGTTCAGTTTGGTCACTTTCGTTAAAAGGAAATAAGTCATGGCCTTTCCGCACGTAGACTTGGAAGTGGAGGTGTAAAATGGTCCTTCCAGGTAGGCAATGCTAACTGGGGTTTCCTCTAGATGACAAAAACAGAAAGGTAACTAAATCTCCTTGAGGGAAAGTAGTTGCTTACTTATGGGGTATCTGAATTATGGAAGCCGGCTTATAGTTTCTGTGAAAGGGAGAATAGGTTGACACTTCTAGAAACTAATGGTTTCCAGTGTGTATTACATTAGCATTCTGTGGAAAAGTAACCTACAGAAGTTTGTTTTGTCCTGCATTTTGTTTTTTTTTTTAAGTGTTTTTTTTTATTTTTATTTATTTATGATAGTCACACAGAGAGAGAGAGAGAGGGGTAGAGACATAGGCAGAGGGAGAAGCAGGCTCCATGCACCAGGACCCCGATGTGGGATTCGATCCCGGGTCTCCAGGATCGCGCCCTGGGCCAAAGGCAGGCGCTAAACCGCTGCGCCACCCAGAGATCCCCTTGTCCTGCATTTTGGACCACCAAAGCATTTCAGTGAAAAGTTCAATTTCTTCCACTCACTGGCTATTTTGTGACTTAGTTAGATATCAGAAAAGCATGCCATTCCCCACCACCTTATAATGTTGGGTCGTAGAGGTTACACATTTTTGAAGAGCCCACCACAATCAAAATAGGATGAGGCCTTATTTAATGTTTTTACCTTATAACCGTTGCTTAATAATATTTGATATTTTAGTATAAGCTTGTCAGGACAGTGTAAACTGAGGTGGGGTAGAAACGACACTGTGTTGGCAATCAGAAATCTTTGTGCCAGTATTGGGTCTGTATCTCCCTTTCTGTGTCAGCCTGGACAATAATGCTACCTTTTAGATTCATATTTTATTTTATTTTATTCTCTTGTTTTAAGATTTTATTTATTTATTTAGAGAGTAAGAGTATGCACGAGTAAGGAATGGGCAGAGGGAGAGAGAGAATTCCCCGCCGACTTCTCACTGAGCAGGGAGCCCAATGTGGGGCTAGTATCATGATCTGGGCCACAATCAAGAGTCAGCCTCTTAACCCACTGAGCCACCCAGGTGCCCCTATCTCATATTTTAAAATAAGACTAGAACAAGGTAAACACTCCATTTCCTCTCTTTCAATAATTCCATTATTTTTCCAGATCATCAGCTAATAGCAACTTCTTAAAGACAGAGGTTTCCATATGCTGAAAATGTAAGGAATAAAAGGGTAATTATAAATACCGAGCATCATCACATCATAATTTGTTCTTTATTTTGGAACTTTTTACATGCACTGTTTCTTATAAACTACAGACCAGACCAGTTAGTCACAAAATTTTTCTGGTTCAAAAGCTGAATGCTTGTCCTGTCTTATATGGATCACAACCACTGCAGTTGACCCGGCACATAATTTATCACTGCAGAAAGAGGTGGTAAACTCACAGGAGCAGAATGTAAGCTCTCCTTATACATTCTAAGCCATAACAGCTTTTGCTTTTTTTTGTTCCCTCTCAGACTTTAAGCTCGCTCTCTCCTTTACTCATCTAAGACTCCATTTCCTGAACCTAATCTTATAGATGTCTGCATTCACCTGTGACAAGACTGTGTAAGTATTGCAAGGTCGTGTTATCGGCAGTCAAAGCATTAGCTCCCAGTAAGAAAAATCAAAGGGAAGGTTCACAGACCAATGTGTACAGCTAATTGTACATTACTGTGGACTGTATACAATCTTCCAACACATGGATACCTAAGGAACAATGGGGAAAAGTGTTTGCATGTTATTAGGCTGTCTTAATATTTTCGTAAACTGTAACTAGGATGCAACATCTCCTTCTGTACACACAAATATACATTTGAGGGTGCAAGGTCATGTTCCCCAGGAGGAGTTTTAGAGAATTCTATGAGTTCCCAAATACACTAACGAAATCTAGCTGATTTCCCTATTTCAAAAATTTAAGTCATGAATATAAACTATATAAAGTAAAAAAATACAGATGGTCAAATAAACATATGCAATTTATCCACTCTGATGCTTAAAGACCTATAAATTAAAATAAAATAGAAAATACCACTTTCGAGATTTGGTTAAAAAATAAGGCATTAAGGGGATCCGTGGGTGGCTCAGCAGTTTAGTTCCTGTCTTCAGCCCAGGGCCTGATCCTGGAGTCCTGGATCGAGTTCCACGTTGGGCTCCCTGCATGAAGCCTGCTTCTCCCTCTGCCTGTATCTCTGCCTCTGTTTCTCTCTGTGTCTCTCATGAATAAATAAAATCTTTAAAAAAAATAATAAGGCATTAAGATATTCAATGTTGAGGATATAGTGATAAGGGCACGTCTCTCTTGCCCTCAAAGCATTATCCTGCTAAGCGGTCATGGATTTGGACAAATGTCCATTTTTTTAAGTGAGTTTGTAAAATCATAACCATATGTAACATTGAAATGTTTACCATAAAGAGTACATGAAAAATTGCATAATTGATGATTTCTTAATGATATGTACTTGATTAAACAAGATATAAAATAAAGCAAAAAATGTTCAAAAGTAGGAGGAATCAAATCATCACTATAAAAAGAGAAATCAAAAACAATCCAAAAAAAAGTTTAAAATTGTTATTAATATTAAATTAAAATTATTATTGTTACAAATAACTGTTCATGTTTTCTTTTTTTTTTTAAGATTTTATTTATTTACTCATGAGAGACACATAGAGAGAGGCAGAGACATAGGCAGAGGGAGATGTGGGACTTGATCCCTGAACTGGGATCACGCGCTGAGCCAAAGGCAGATGCTCAACCAGTGAGCCACCTAGGAGTCCCACAAACTGTTCATGTTTTCTGTGTAAATTCTGCCTCTGTCCCCTCTTCTCTGATGAAACTGGGTAGCATCTCCACTGTGCTCTCTGTATCCTGAACCTTTATCCTAGCTCCAGAAATTATTTATTAAACAGATATTTATATGTCTCTCTAAATTTGGTGGAGTCTTCCAAGGGTTGAATCAAATCATATTTATCTGTTTTCCAATACCTAGCAGAAATTACCACAACTTGACTAGTCAAAGGAATCCTCTGAATTGCTTGTTAAAAATGTATATTTAAAGCTGATTCTGACTGTATCTGAATCTCTGCCAAGGGGTTCAGGAAACTGTGCTAGCATGCTTTAGTAAGCATCCTAGAAAATTCTTATGCTGAGATTACTTGCGAATAATATCTTAGGATATAACAAGTATACATATTTAGTGAGATATTATGCAATGTAATTTGAGACAGGTATGTCAAGTTCAGGACAACGGATCCTTACGTACCTCAGCATCATCTGACATGGCATCAAAATGGATTGGCTCTTACGTGAATTATATTTTAGCTTCTTACCCTTGGGAGAAGTCATTCTGGTGGAAGAGTGCTGCCCTGATGTTAAGTCTACCTGAGGTAGTGTCCATTGTCTCAGGAAGCAGAGTGATGATATGCTTGGGCAACTTTTGGTGGGCTTGTTATGCCTGGATTATATACCTCTCCTGTTCACCAATCTTTGCCAAATGGCATATGTAGAGAGGCTGGTACCACTCTCTGGCCCTCAGCTTCTGGAATAGCATTTTGGATGGGAACAGTGCTGCACTCTGATGTAGTTTGGTACCATTCAGCAGCTGATTAGGAGAAAAGATACTATACATGTTAGTGATAGTGAGTCTACATCTGACTAAGTGCCTCCAAGGAATGAGAATTCCCCACTCTGCTCCTTGAAAGGAGCAGTTCCAATCCTACGTATCCCATTTTTTTTTAATTTTAAATCATCAAACTATTACATTTCGTTGGCTTGGCATACTTTATTTTGGTGCATTTCTTCAGTGAAAGAGTTCCACTGAAAACTAGTTTATAAATTCCCCTATGCATTACTATATCTCAAGCCAATATAATTCATCATCACCTTTTTGTAAAAAAAAAAAAAGAAGAAGAAAAAGATAATAAAAATAAAGCATAGAGAAGTTAAGTGGCTTTCTAAAACCATAAGCCTCTGAAGTGTCAATAGGATGGAGGGTCAGGATATTTTCCTCTCCTCAAACAGCTTCTGGCCCTTTGCTGGAATGGTCTGGACAACTGGAGAGAATCTTTGCTTGGACACCAGAATCTTTGCTTGGTTGAGTTATGCTCAGAGTAACTTCCCTGTATATTTCTTCATCTGTTACCAAGACTGTAGGAAATTGAAACTCATAGATTTTTGAGCATTAATCGTGGACTGGAAAATAGAGAATTGGATTAAATAAAACTCCATTGAAATATAAGAACATCAACTGATTTGATCAAAGTTCAGGAAGATGTTTAACTAAAGAATTAATTCTTTACGGCCTGACATGTAGTAACCAGCCCCATGTCTTTTTGTTTGTTTGTTTGTTTCACACTCGGGTTAGGGGCCTTATAGATTTCCTATGACTCATATGAATTTTTTTTTTTTAACTAAGATGCCTTTCTCTTGTTACACTTCAGTGCAAGAAAACACTTTCTTCAGAAAACACTTTTTTTTTTCTATCAGGTTAATTATTCAACATTTAAAAGATTATCCTGTTACTATTTTACTTGAATGAAGAACATTACGTATCAGAGCCCAGTGACTAGGAAATTATATGTTTCAACTGTTCTTCTTTACTAAAAATCCAATATTAGGTTAGTGCTTATGTAAGTATATTTTAATTTGCCAATTGTTAATTGACTATCTCCAGTACTTAAGATCGTGAATTCTGAGGCACATTCTTCACCACAGAATTCTGTGCACTTCCAGCCAAGATTAGCACAAGAGCATTAGAAAAAGAATGCCTTTCCCAAGTACATATTCCTGTAATTGTTGTCACTTCCACCCACTCAGCTCATCTCATGATTAAATCAAGTTCAGAATTTGCTTCTCAACCCTCTCAGATGCCATGCATCATTCTGTGGAAAAATATTTATAAAAGGAATTAAATCAAATATTCGCACACACCCCAGTCATTATGGGTGATTAATTTTCTTTTCTCGACTCCATTAAGGGCCTTCACTGATATTCTTACCAGAGGCTGAGGTCTCTAATTTATTTCCCTCCCTCTCTCCTAAAAAAAAAAAAAAAAAAAAAAAAAAAAAAAAACCTCCTTTTAATGGCCCAGGGTCGTGCTGGGATACTCATTAGTTTCCTGCTAGCTGTTCTGCAAGCAGCCTCTGAGGCCTCAGCGTCACCTCAGAAATCATTAACGTAACTGGCGCTGCAATCTCCACCTGCCAAGCGTAATCATTTAGAGAATGAAACCTGCTCCTCCATAAATGAGCATTTGGTGGAGGGGAGAGAAGTAGGGAGGGAGAGCTCATGTATTGGAGTCATTTTCTCCCAACAAATGAAATCTCAATAACAGAGATGAGGAGCCAGATGTTTGTGAGGATCCTGGTCATGTTTGGGGGAACAGAAACAGCGTGGCGTGGAGGCAGGCTGACTTAGGTTTGGCTGGGGAAGTAGACACAATGATATATTGAAGGGCAAAGGATGCCTAATCACATTTGTGTTGTCGAGAGCTGCCTTTCACTTCCACTGTGTTCGGACATGGTTGGAGAATCTCTTTGCAGATGCCTTCTGAGAATGGGATCACACTTGCTTCTAGCAAGGATATGGAAAACCCATTTACCCTTCAATCAAAGAAGAATGCTTACACATTTATTGATATGTGGTTTATAGGATTTTGGTTAAAGGCACAACTGCTGCCATTGTTCGCTATGTCATCGTTCAAAATTATGTCTTATGAGCTCAGGAGTTCAGATTCCATATTAGGATTAGTGACCCTAAAATATAAGTCTTTTAACAGAAAAAAAAAAAAGGAGGGTGGGAGGGAGAGAGTCAGCTAACACAAGGTTGCTGCCTTGTTGGATGCATAGAAGACATAAATCTTAAAACTATATATATATAAATCTTGCATGAGAAAAATGCAGAAACTCTGCAAAGAGAGGATCCTATGGATGAGAACTCTGCTTTCCCCCGCCATAGTCATCAGGAGCATTTTATCTGCTCCAGGAACATTTCGTCTGCTCCATGTGTTTGCTCGCTACAGAGCCTGCTTTAGTTCTGCCTGGCATGGCAACATCACGGAGCCTGGCATGGTGGGGCTAAGGAGGCTCTGTGCGCACCCGACACCATCCAGGATGGAAGCAGCAATGCCTGGTTGTTAAAAATATGGACTATGGGATCCCACAGACCAAAGCTGAGGCTTTAGTCACTAGCTGTGTGATCACAGGCATGTTGCCTTAGCCTCTTGGAACCTGGGTTTCTTTCTTTATTTATTTTTAAAGATTTTATTTATTTATTCATGATAGAGAGAGAGAGAAGCAGAGACACAGGCAGAGGGAGAAGCCGGCTCCAATCACCAGGAGCCCGACGTGGGATTCGATCCCGGGTCTCCAGGATCGCGCCCTGGGCCAAAGGCAGGCGCCAAACCACTGCACCACCCAGGGATCCCCCTAGGTTTCTTTATTCATAAAATTTGGCTGCTAACAATGTCTCAGTAATAAGTCAGTATAATGGGTGGATGCTGTGATTTCCTGTAGAGTATTTAGCACCAGTACTTAGTACACACTAAGCAAGTGGTGAATAGTAACCAAAGTTACTGGCCACTTAATTTGCCAGGCCCAGTGCAAAATAAAACATGGAGCCCCTTGCTCAAATATGTTATATTTGTAATTTGCTGTTTAACCTCATAGTCGCTTAGGTTCAAGGATATTCACCCAGCAAAACCTTACAGGTGCCTGAGGGTCCTCCTCATGACCCAGGAGAAAAGCAAAGTTCACCACCTCCTGCCAGCTAACACACTGAATCTTCTCTTCGCAGAAGTCTGTTGCCCCAAACTACGGTGAGCCTGCGAACCTCAAGAGATGCAATTTCTGCTTTGCGATGAGCATGGCGGCAAGGTGCAGAAGTGGGCAAGAAGCTAATCCGTGCTTAGTCACCCATTTGGATACAACATGGCTCTGCCAGTTTGGGATGGAGAAGGCCATCCACACACCCTGGCCTAAAACATGGTATGGAGTGCACACCTTTCCTCAACTCTTCTTGGGATCCCACTCAGCTCCCTTCCAGGAGTGAAGAGAAGGACCAGAAAGGAGGAGGCTATCCAGGTTCTCAGGAACCCCTGGGGCAGATCGTGGGTATCTGGTCCTGGAGAGGTGGAGTCACCAGGATGAGTAGAGGCTCCAAGCCCTAGTGCATGCCTCCTTGTCCCCTAGGACTTCACTTTATAAAGCATGAGTCAAAGATAAAATTGTTAAAGATTTTAAGACATCAGTCACAGAACATTAAATCCCAAGTATGGAGTCTTGAGATCCAGGCTTCGTGCACTGGTAGACAATCCCTTTCACCACCACCTCTATTACCAGCTTCTGAGCCTACTTTGCCAATAAAGGACTGGATGAGTTTGGGTATTGCAATTGCCTGTTCAGGTATTGGAGCCCCCATTAAAATGAAGGGTTAGATAGTGTCTAAGTTCTCATTTTTTTCCAAGCTTTTTTTTTTCCTTTTATATTTTATTTTTCCCAACTTTACTGTGATATAATTGGCATTCTTTCTTTTAAAGATTTTATTTATTTATTCATGAGAGACACAGGGAAAGAGAGAGAGGCAGAGACATGGGCAGAGGGAGAAGCAGGCTTCCTGCAAGGAGCCCAATGTGGGACTTGATCCCAGATCCCAGGATCAGGATCTGAGCCGAAGGCAGACACTCAACCACTGAGCCATTCAGGTGTCCCTATAACTGGCATTCAATATGTAAATTTAAGGTGTACAATGTGATGATTTGATATACATATTTATTGCAGAATGATCACCACAATAAGGCTCATTAACACATCCATTACTTCACAGACTTACCATTTTCATGAGTGTGGTGAGAACAATTGAGATCTACTCTCTTAGCAAATTTCAAGTAATACTCTAGTATTGTTATGAGTTTCCATGTACTGCACATTAGATCCCCAGAATTTATTCATCTCATACTTGAAAGTTTGCATTTTCTGATTGCTATCTCTCTATTTCTCCCACTTGCCCAACCCCCTGGCGACCACCAGTGTTCTCTAGGTTTCTATGAGTTCAACTTTAATATATTCCACATATAAGTGAGCTCTTACCATCTTTCTGTGTCTGACTTATTTCACTTAGCAGAATGCCCTCAAAGATACAAATCTCAGGTATTCCTTCTTTTTTTATGGTTGGATAATATTCCATTGTATAACATACCATGTTTTAATTATCTATCTTTCTGTTGATGAACACTTAAGCTGTTCGCATGTCAGAGTCACTGAATGATGCTGCAATGAACATGAGAGTACACATGTCTCTTCAGGATAGAAGTTTTATTTCCTTCAGATATGTCCCCAGAAATGGGATTTCTAGGTCATATGGTAGTTCTATTTTTACTTTCTTAAGTAATCTCCATAGTGTTTCCCATAGTGACTGCACCAATTTTCATTCCTGCCAACAGCATACAAGAGTTCCAATTATTCCACGTCCTCGCCAGTATTTGTTACCTCTTGTCTTTTTGATAATAAACCTCCTAACAGAAGTGAGGTGATACGGAGGTGGTGGTTTGATTTCAAGAAGCCTTCTTGTGGCATCTGAGTGGCTCAGTCAGTTAAGTGTCTGACTCTTGACTTCAGCTCAGGTCATGATCTCAGAGTCTTGAGATTGAGCCCTATGTCCAGCTCCATGTGAAGCATGGAGCCGGCTTAAGATTCCCTCTCTCTCCCTCTCCCTGTGCTTCCCCCACTGCTTGCTTTCTCTCCTGTTCTATCAATAAAGAAAAAAGAAGAAAGAAAGAAAGAAAGAAAGAAAGAAAGAAAGAAAGAAGAAAGAAAGAAAGAAAGAAAGAAAGAAAGAAAGAAAGAAAGAAAGAAAAGAAAGAAAGAAAGGAAGGAAGGAAGGAAGAAAGAAAGAAGAAAGAAAGAAAGAAAGAAAGAAAGAAAGAAAGAAAGAGAGAGAGAAAGAAAGAAAGAAAGAAAGAAAGAAAGAAAGAAGAAAGAAAGTTCTTTTTGTGTGTGTGTTTTGTTTTCTCAAAGAAGTTTTCTTTAAGAGCAAGGGCTATACTGTAATTATTTTTATAAATCTCATAGTATGTTGTCCACAAAGGTATTCAGCAAATACATGCTGATTTATATTCACTTATAGGCTCTATTTCTGTGACAAAATCACAAATTCCTTGAGGAAGAATCCATGTCTTAAATACTATTTCAGGGAGGTAGCTTTGTATAATAACATAAAAATGGATCCTGGAGCTGACCAATAGACTTTACATCCTAGGTCTATCATCTGCTAGCTATATTATTTGGAACCTAAACTGTCTGAGGTCCTGGGCTTCACATCCATAAAACAGGAATGAAATGTCTATTTTACAGAGCTATTTAGGGCTTCAATAAGGTAATGCATACTAGGTACTTTATGTCATCAGGTGAGTGTTTCATAAATGTCAGATCTCTTATTAAAACTTAGTCACACTATATAAATTGGTTTTATTTGAATTAACTAACAACATAAACCTTCATATTATTGTTTCAGTTATTTTATTTGTGTAAGTGGCTTAGGCACCATTCCTGTGCAAATGTTGTATGGGACCTGATCAAAGGGACTTCACTACTGAACTCATTGTGATGGCTTGAAAAACCATTTGGGTTTAGCTTAGTGTCAAGTTCTAATGTAGTTGTATGTCCCATTTTATGTCAAATGGCAGGAAAGACGGAGCATTCATGTGCAGGAAGGATTGACAATGATTCAATGAATGGTCAGCCAGCAGTCTCTGCATGCTCATTTGCCTGGCCTCTTACTTTCTTTCCATACTCTTTGCCACAATCCTTAAAGATTCCCCCCCCCTTTTTTTTAGTATTTTATTATTTTCATTGTTTTCAGAAAGCAAAGGGGGAAAAGTAAGAGAGACACACACGCAAAACAAGAAGTAGACTCTTAATTATAGAGAACACTCCCTAAAGATGCTTTAAGAATTCCTTCCCCTCCCAGGTCACAGAGTGCTATTATGCTGGTACTTCATGGAATTCTCTAGGTCAAGGAAGAGCCAAGGCAGGAAGTGAAAAACTACTTTGACTGCATTTCTTTTCTTCTCATCTCTGACCAGATGCTGGCTACTTAGCAAAACAGTTATTCCCATAGTGACATACATGACAGCAACAAAATGAACTTGTCCTGTGATGATGGATGTTGAAGTTAGATTATAATTTCCGGGTCTGCACTCAACGATGTCTATGGAGTTACTCTCTCACTACTCAGGTGCTACTGTGTTCAGGCCACCAGAGCAGTGTGAAATATGTCTGAAGAACTTCATCCTAGCCTTATCAGGCTTGTTCTTTTTAGTCTGGCTTTGCTCACATGAGAAGTAGCTTGATTGGAAGTTTTTTTTTTTTTTTTTTTTTTTTTTTTTTTTTTTTTTTTTTTGCCATTACATATTTACTTGTCTGTCACTGTCGTTAGACAGTGAGTTAATGGAAGCCAAGCCCTATCTATATACGTCTTTATTTATTACGTCCTCATGGATCGATTTAGTTCCTGGCATCGGATAATTTAGGAAGGAAGGGATGAAAGGAAGGCGGGAAGAATGGAAGAGAGTTTTATGAGATTTCCACTGTCTAAAGAAACTCAACTGTCAGTCATATGAAACAGTTGGATGTTGTCTAAACTTTGGAATAGATTTGAATACATTTTCTATGTGGCATAACAAACGTGCCCTAATGAATATGAAAAAAAACTTGTATAAAAGGTGACCATAAAATGGTTCCAAATTTACTTTACAAATTATGACACAGCAGTGTGTTTAGATATAATTCATCATTTTATACATAATCCAGGTCAAAATGTGGTGGGCCATATTTGATATATAAAGCACAGTTAAAGACCATTAGGAACTTTTTTATTTGTTGCAGAATATCTACTTGTGGAAAATCAACTATAGCATAAACACTGCTGTATTTTACACTCCTCCAAGTAACTTTGTAGTCAGCAAACAAATATTGAGCTGGAAGAGGTACAAGAAACTAGGTTGAGCACAAAAGGAAGATGAAAAGTAATAAAAATAAATTTGATTGTAAGGCACTTTATCAACTGTCAGTAAGTAATGTTCAATAAAACCATAAGCATTTTTTGTCACTAAAAAAAGAAGCAATGGCAGCTTGGATTCTTATCTCTCAGATATCAGTATGTTCCTTTTGACCATGCATATGTGATGATGTGGACTGTGTGTGTACGTGTGTGTGTGCGTGCGCGCATGTGATAGAAGCTATATAACCCAACTGGTAAGCCTTAAAATTTCCTGGGTTTTGGTATGGGCAATTTATAGAGGACAGGAATCACTCTAAGCTGTGAATGAGCATCTCTTAATGTGAAGATATTATACAATAGCAAGAAATATGATGCATTAAATGATGGAATAATTATCTTCTTAAGAGCATTGCATAGGCCGCCAGCCTCTGTGGCAGGATCCAGTACATGGCTTTCACATTTTGCTGAGTCTGCAAGCCACCTGTGGCAGTGTGGTTATGCTGTTATTCAGTGGGCAATGATACCCTAGGTTGGCCAGACTTGTGAACACAGGGAATCACAACAAAACATTGAGACCACAAAGTAAATGCCTTGTCTACACATTGAGAAAACCGAAAAGAGTAAATATCCACACCTGCTGGCTGCTTGCTATTTTTCTCAGGGTGTTCTCTGCTGATACTTACTCTTTCATTTTCCTGAGAGGGAAATAAAGAGAGCTCCAAGAATTCTCCTCTCTCTCCCTAAAGTGAGATTGTGGAAAGAGCTGATCTTCTGTTACTACTAAGCAGTACCCACCATGGCTAGTAGAAAGACATTCCAACTTAGTAAACATTAAAACAGGAAGTGCTATGTAGCTAAAATGCATGCTGTAGAACTGAAGTGCTTTGGTAATATGGAATCTAGACAAGAATATGAGATCTAAAAATAAAGAAGTGCTAACATCCCTATGGTGAGTTGTGCATAGGAAAATGCTTAGAGTCCACAAGGGAATTCTGAAACTTCCTAAAAGAAAATGGGACAATAACTGCCCTGTTCAATTTGGGATATGATGAGAAACAAACCTCTTTACCAAAGACATTGGTAACTCTCCTTTCTTTCCTTCCTTGCCTCAGGCAATCCAGCATCAAATATTTATCTAATCTATCATGCATTTGTCATTTTGTTAGGTCGTTAGGACACAAATATTAATAAATCAAGAATCCTTATACTTGAGTATCTTCAGAGTCTAGGAGCTAGATATTGTGAAATCATGGTTTCTTTATTCTGCAGCATTATTGGCTTTATGACTGAAGACATCAAAGTTTCTTGTATGATTTTGCTACTTGTAAATACAGTCAACACTGAGTTTGGGGAAGGATTGGAAAAACTTAATTAGATTAGCCTGATCTGAGCATAACAATATGCTCATCTGAGAAACCTCCTACTAGAAGTTGAGTTTTTGCCTAGTTAAAGGCCATAGATGTTCTTAGTCCTTGCTCATCTCTTCTGAACATTAATCTATATCCAACATAGGAAGACTTACAATTGGTCAGTCCTTCTGGAGAGACAGCTCTGGCACCAACCAGCACAGGCACTTGGTAATCCGAGAGGCAACATATCCTCATGAATTGCCACCTCACAGCTATTTATTTCCTATGAGGCTCAGTTTCCCATGTGCAATTTGTTATAGCAATATTAATAGCGGCTTTGCAGATTTATTTTGAGGATGATGTGTGTTAAAAGGTGTCCACCAGATAAGAGAATATTCACCTAAATATATTTCAAAAGAACTTTATTCTTCTCTATTGGACTGTATTTTTTAAAACTGATACAATTGGGCAGCCTGGGTAGCTCAGCGGTTTAGCACCACCTGCAGCCCAGGCCATGATCCTGGAGACACGGGATCTAGTCTCATGTCGGGCTCCCTGCATGGAGACTGCTTCTCTCTCTGCCTGTGTCTCTGCCTCTCTCTCCCTCTCTCTCTCTCTCATTCTCTCATTCTCTCATGAATAAATAAACAAAAATTAAAAAAATAAAACTGATACAAACAATTAATGAATCCAAAGAGTAAATACCAACTGAACCATTTTAGAAGAAAAAAATCTTCTCTGATGGCTCTGGCTGTGTCACATCTAGGAAGGCACTCCAGAGAGTTTTGACATACCATCAACAAACACTCACAACAATATCTACATCCCAGGAGAACTGATTGCATTTCATTAAAACTATCTCAATATATTTCTTAGAGAAAACTCTAAAATTCATATTAAGATACTGTAACATAAAGAGAATACTTAGAAGTGGTCTTCATACATGAAACCTGGCCCCTGTCTACCTGCTTTGAATATATAGTTGGAGGAGGAGGAAATGATGCTTATCTAATATTAACATTATTTTATTTAAAACCTGTATCTTTCCTCATTTACCTGGTCAGTTACTTGAGGTCTTTATTTTCCCAGATTAGTTGTTTAGAGCTAAAGAGGAAATATTAGGGGCCCCTGGTTGGCTCAGTTGGTTAAGCATCTGACTCCTGTTTAGGTTCAGGTCATGATCTTGGGGACCTGGGATAAGTCCCACCTCAGGCTCTGCACTGTGTGTGGGGGGGGCTGTTTACTTCTCTTCCTCTCCCACTGTCCTTACCCCCTCAAGGGCTCTTTCTCTGTCTTTCTAAAATCAATAAATCTTTAAAAATAAAGAAATTTAAAAAATAAAGAGGAAATGTTTAAAGAAATAGAAATAACTAAATAAGCACAAATGGCTTTTTTTTAAATCTGAAGACACCAAATAATAGATACCATAAGCATCGTATAATATTTTTTGAAATATTTGTTTATGTAAGAATAAGGTAGGTTAATGGTATAATTGTAGGATAATGAATCCATATATAATCTTGTGAAAAGTTCACTTGGAATAAATGACCCCACAACTTGTGGTGAAATAAATCTAATTATGTATTGAAATGATAGAAAAATAATAAAGAAAGTCATAATTCAGAAAGAAGATAATAGAATCACAGAAAACAGGCAGCATGAGACTAGAGCTAATAAATCATGTTATATCAACTTCAGAATACTACCAAAATTAATAAGATAATAAATACAAAAAGAAGAGTGTTAATATTGCCTACAGCTTTTGCATTTAAGAAAGCGCTTTTTTTCATAAGAAAATGTTTGAAGTTGTTCAAGTATAGTCTAATTTAACATATTATCTGGAAAAAGTGACTGGTTTCTATCTTATTGCTGACTAGTTTGTGTGGCACATATAGGAGTGCAATAAAAGAAAAAGTATGTTGATGAAAATAGGCACACTCCAATGCATTCACATGTCAGCATGGTACCAGAACATGAACCACTTGGGTTCCTTCTTGGTTATATCATTCACAAAATGAGTGAATGTGATTAAATCAAAGAGATTTTCTTCACCTAATTGAGCTAAACAGTCTATGGTGAATGCATATAAGATAACCAGTCTTACCTGATGTGAGGTTTGAAACTACTAGAAGCATTAAGATACTTTTAACTCAACTCACCAGTCATCTATAACTTCATACTTGTGCTTTGGATTCTTTCTCCTTAAAATCTCTTTCTTTTTCTGTTTTACAGTAAATCATGGTATCAGTTTTTCATTCTAACAAGATGATCTTTTAATCTATTTTATATCAACTTTATTGCAATGTAATTCATACACCATAGAATTTACCCCTTAAAGTGTCCATGTCAGTGATTTTTTTATATTCCTAGATTTGTACAATAATCACCACCACCTAATTTGGAAAGACTTTCACTACTTTACAAGGAAACCTTGTATTATCAGCCATTCTCCATTAGTTTCCTGATAATATATATGATTTGCAAAAATTATCTATTTTTTATGGGTTGTCATTTAATTTTCTTGATGGCATCTTTAGAAGCACAAAATTTTTAATTTTTTATGGATTCTAATTCATCTCATCTTTTGTTGTTTGCAATTTTGGTGTCATAGAAACCATGGCCTGAAGCAATGTCACAAAGATTTACTCTTACGCTTTCTTCTAAGACTTTTACTTATGATCTATTTTGCATTAATTTTTGTACATGGTTTTAAGTAGAGAGTACAACATAATTCTGTTACAGGTACATATACAATTGCTCTGGCAACATTTGCCAAAAAAGACTATTTTTTCCCCTCCTTGAATTGTCTCAGCACCTTTGTCAAAAATCAATTAACCACAAATGCAAGGTTTATATATGCATTGTCAATTATAAGCCAATGACCTTTTTGCTTATTTCTATGTCAGTACAACACTGTACTGATTACTGTAGAACTGTAATAAATTTTGAAATCAGGAAGTTTGAATCATATAACTTTGTTCTTTTTTCCCCAAGATTGTTTTGGTTATTCTGGACTCCCCCCGCCCCCTTGCATTTATGTTTGAATTTTAAGATCAGTTAGCAAATTTCTATTTAAAAAAAGCAACTGGGATTTTGGTAAGGATTGTATTGTATCTGTTGATCAATTTTGAGAGTCTTGCCATCCTAAGATATTATATAGTCAATCTATGAACATTGGGGTCAGTTATCTTTATTTCTTTAATTTCTTTCAGCAATGTTTTATGCTTTTTAGTGTACAAGTCCTATACTTCTGTTGTTAAATTTATTCCTAAATGTCTTAATATTTCGCTGTTATTAAAAATGGAGTTGTTTTCTTGGTTTCATTTTCTGACTGTAAAATTAATTATCTGAGCGCTGTCCTCAGTCCTAAAAATTGATGAAGTAATTATAAACATGTAATTCACGATCTTCCTTGATTTAAATGTAATAGCTAACACGTAGTATTTATTAGATAGGTGGAATTATTTTAAATATGTTACACACATTCATTAATGTAATCTTTATGCCACACCATGAGGTACCATCTTACCAATGAGACAAAGAGGTTAAGCGATCCTTTCTTATAAAAATAACAACAAACAAAACCCCAGTGTATTCTGTTTCATCTTTCAGATCACTTCTAGTTTCACTGAATTTTTCTTCTGTTCCCTGCTTTCTCTTTGTTTCCAATGGGGTCACTTTTTAGTTTATGTTAGTTATGTCTTAGGAAGCTTGGTTGTTGACTGGAACTCTTTGTCCATGTGTAGCACTTTTTAAATGGTGGACCTCAGTGTAGGAAGACTCTTGCTTTTCAGAGGGAAGCCTCCTTACCCCATACAAAGATACCTATCATTTTTCTTTGTGGTCTCTTCTGCCTTTCCAAGCATAGACCTGTTACCCTTCTGTTGAAGGGTATGTGAGCCGAATACAGGAATTGTTGGAACAGACTAGAAGAGATATGAGCTGCCATTGTGTCCTGGTTGGTAAATTTTCACTGAATCCTCATTTTCTGTGTGAAACCTCACCTTCACTTCCTGTTCGCTTGTGTCTTGAATTAAAAGCTCTGAAGTTTTTGTTTGTTTGTTTTTAGTGGTTAAATATATTCCGAGGGGAGGATGGCTTTCTGGGAGGGAAGAAAGACAAAGTGAGAATTACCAAGCAGAACGTCTATTTCTAATAGATTTTACAACCTCCTCTGTTGTGATGTGTCTTCCTCCTCTTCTATGGTACTTGTATTTTCTAATTCTAAGCCTTCCTAATCTCTTATGACATAAGTCATTAGATTATGACACGGAGCCCACTCCATTCAGTATCTTATGTTTCAGCCTTTTCAGGCATGTTGTCAGTTACCACACTTCCAAAAATAAATTCACGTTTTTCATTCATTCTGCTTCCCCTTCCATTCTTTACCCACTGGTGGGCTTATCTATTTGGCTCTCCTTCATTCTCATTTTAGTAGTGTTTGAAGAGATCTTCGGGGTCATTGCACATAATCCATCCACCAAAATCAACTACAAATATCCCAGGTATTCTTTTACACACTTCTCTGTCTCCTGGAACCATCACAATGCTTGGTACATAGTGGGTAGTTAATAAATTAATTGGCAAAACTAATTAAATCAAATGGAACTGAATGGGACGTAGTTTGGGAAATGATTTGTAAACAACATGACTAAACATTATACTTCAGTAAAATTACTACAGAAAGACTTGTGAAAAAAATATTTTTATTTTTGTTTTTATGCTTGACTTGTATAAATTAACTGCTAATAAGCCACAATATATGGAGTAAGAAAGCTCCTGGAAATAGACACTTAGTCAACAAAATCTAGAACCCTGGGGCTGTGATGGCTACATATTCACTGACTATTCTTGTTGCTTTCTTTGTGCTAAGTTCATTGCTTGAAAGTCACAGCCCAGTTATCAAATGGATTCAATGTCCTTTTTGTATCCCAGTTGAGACACCGAGACTCATTTCTAAATGATGGAATATAGAGTATATCAATATATGATACAAGTCTTGGTGCATAAAAAAAATCCACGTTTTCTTTTGAATGGATATCAATGTCTAGATAAAACACATGTTAAAAACTGTGGAGCCTATGTCAGACTTGATCTCTGATGACATCACAAAGAGAGTTCTCTCATCTCTGACCTCTGTATCAATTAAACATAATAGAAATACGATGTTATATCATTGTGTAACATTAAAAGTTAAAAGTTTGTCACTAGTATTACCCTAATAATATATATAATGAATATAATGCCATCAGTATGTTATTAATGGAAATAAATATGAAATTAGTTTGAAAATAGGTCAGTATATAGCATAATCTCTGGACAGAGAAGCCCATCTGCCTTATTCTACTCAGAAATCCTGAAAGCAAAGCATTTTGGTTAAGTATTTTAAAATATGTAGGTCTGTTTATTCTACTATGTGTGTGTGTCTGGGTGTGTGCTGTTCTTCTAATATATTTTTTCCTAACCTAAAAAGACAAGGACATTACTCAGTGATTAAGTCTATCCTTAAGATGAAAGTCACATGTTTTTGACCCAAAATCCAGATATAGACTTTAATTATTGTTTAATTGACTAAAATTGAAAAACATTAAAAAACTTCAGATTGAAATCTGAAATTTTCAGCTTCTGTTGACAATAAGATCTGACAAGTGTGCTGCCTTCCAGCATGACCACAATGAGCTGGAGCCAACTGGCTTCTCCGGCTTTGATAAGGTATCCGTTTTCATTCTTCTTTAGGTGCAGCTATTCTCCCAATGTATGCATGCATCCTTCTACCTGGCCTCATTTTTGTTACCTCCCTGGTCCCAATAGGAATTTGGATCACAAACATTTGTGCAATAATGCCAAAAAAACTGGCATATTTAGCCATAAAACTAAATATATTAAGTTTGTTTTCTGGCATTTGAATTTTATAATTGTTACACAGATTTATTATCCTCACATAGAGCTTGCATCTGTGATTATCTTAGCTGTGTGTCAGAAAGGTAGATTGCTATTATTATCTTACCCCTACATATTAGTTCACATTTTTAAAAAGTCTGTTAGCTACATTTTGTCTCATCTACTTATTTGCTCGGGGTAAGCATGAAGCAGTGGTTGTGTTTCATCTTGAAATGGAGAGTAAATTTAAAAAATATAAGCTATTATCCATATGTGAAACTTATACAAGCCTCATAAGAAGAATATGTATATTATACATCAGACTTCCAAAGGTATTTAGAAGAAGTTGTCATCAACTCACACATGTGCTCAAATTTCCAAATATCCTTAATAACAATTTCAGATGTGAACTTCGGAAATCAGTGTTTGTTTCATTTTGCTTAGTGTTTAAAATAGAAATGAATTTTCTTTATTTTAATTTTTCTGTTTGGCTGTCCAGGATCTGTGGAATTATTCATTTTGCTAGTTAGAATGTGTTTAGTTTCAAGTAATAGAAAACTTGAGTTCAAAGGCCTAAACAAATAGGAGTTTATTTTTCTTATATTACAAGAAGTCTATATCATCTTTTTGCTGGCACTGATTCAGCACTGATTCGGTGGCTCTGTAGTATCAGTGTTTGCATCTGTAATTTCCCTATCCTTTCTTTTTTAAAAAAATTTCATTTATTAATTCATGAGAGGCACACAGAGAGGCAGAGACACAGGCAGGGAGAAAAACAGGCTTTCTGTAGGGAGCCTGATGTGGGACTCGATCCCAGGACCCTGGGATCATGACCTGAGCCAAAGGCAGACGTCCAACCATTGAGCCACCTAGGCATCCCCCTATCCTTTGTACAATCAAAGCTGATTGCTATGACTCCAGGACCCATGCCTACTATCAAAGCAGGGCAAAAGGGCAGGGAGAGGGATGATATAAGTTAAAACTATCCTTCTTATCAGGAAAAGCAGCAAAACCATCCCCAAAAATCAATCTATGTAATTCAAAATATGTTTCATCGGTGAGAAAGATTTCAGATGGTCACTTCTAACTCAAGAAGAAGCCTGGACTGAAATAGTTACAGGAGATAGTCAGGGAAAAGAAACAGGAATGAGTGCTCACTTAGCCAACCATTTGTATATGCCCATAAACCATGTGGGTTATGATAGGGAAGCAGAGACTATTTCCTACTGTAGTAGAATTAAAAAGATACTGACTTACCCAATCATTTTTACTAAGCAGGTGCTCCCAATGTAAGCTTCTGATTGAACATTTGCTAAGGAGCAGAGATAGTCAAGCAGGAACACTGAAATTCTAGGACCAGCAATGTCAATAATGCAGTAGCAATTTCTAGAGACAGGAGGGTGATGAAATCAGTGCAAAACTTTGGCAGCCAACAGTCAGCATCAGTACTAGACTGGCTTGGGGCATGGTGTTGCTGTGGCCCTGGCTAATACCCAGCTTACCTTATCCCTATCCATTCCCCTGTCTGATTCTGTAGACTTCTCAGATATTCTTTGAATTACCAATACTTTTTTTGTTAGATCCTTTGTGTCATGTGTCCAAGAAGCTAATGTAGCAGTTGGCACAAGTAGTTGTTATAAGCCAAAGATATTCACAGAAATAAGGAGAATCTGGGATTTGTTACTTGGAATTGGTTGAGACTAAAGGCAATTAAAAAATATCGAATAAGCATTAAGGGATGAGTGTCTGCCATGAGTGGCTGCCATGACAGGCAATAGAAAATGAAAAACCAGGTATGTTATCAATGATCACTTGGAAGGAGTGCCAATTGAAGACAATGTTTAGAAAGCCATTGGGTGTTAAGAAATAAAATTCAAGACTGCAGAGTGGAGTGATTTACTCCAATGTGACTGGAAAACAAATAGATCGATAAGTTCAAATTATTTTGTTGTTATTGTTTTTCAAACACAGATAGAAAACTGGAAAATCTCCAGGACTTCTCTGAAAGAGTTCTTTATGTCTTAGAGACTCTAGACCAAGAGTTAAAGCCCAGACACAAAATTTGCTTCTGTGGGTTGCCAAATTTTATTAATTGGATTTACAGTCTTTCAGGAAGTTTAGGGCATTGATAAGGAAAGAACGGGCCTATAATCTTTAGAAAAAGAGCATATGTGAGGGATCAGATTATGGTGAGTACCAAAATTCAATCCACTCTTAGACTGCTTTGACAAAAGAAGCGATGACTCTTCCCAAGTCACTGAAGCTCTCTCCTGCCTTGCTGAAAGATGTTGAAAGTTTTGAGATGCAGATATTTAGTGATTACTGGTTTAGAAAGAATGTTCAGAGACTTATAAGGAAGCAGTGTGGTTGATGGTATGAGATTTAGAAAAGAATTATATATGTACAGCTCTCAGAATTGACTCAAGGGGTAAGAAAATTTGTGTCCAACAGGTTTCTGTCTTTACAAAGATGTCCGCACAGTTTAATAAAGGTTTTTAATTAACCAAGGAGGACAAGATGACTTTTATAGCAATATCATCCAGTACTTTTTTCAGTCATCTTGGAAATTCCTAAATTGGATTATGAAAAAATTAACAATAGGAGTAAAGATGATGTATAAATTATGTTATAATTTATTAAAACATTATAACATATTATAACGTATAATACAGCATCTAAATTATATTATAATATATATTTAATATATAAAATATATATCTGATTACAAATTAAATTATAAAAGATGTAAAATTATATTTAGTCCTAGCTACTTGTATCTCCCATTTCCAAAGTTTCACTTATCTAGTGCTATTGCTGACTGATGCACTTCCTAGGAGCAATGCCTGAACTGACACGCAATATGGCCATGTACGTTGCAGAGACCAGATAATCACCTGCTGGCATTTGGCCTCCTTTTACTATGGTGCAGGTAACAATTTACCCTTACCTGGAAAGCCATATTCTGGATTTGGTTTTGCTTTTTCCAGCTTAGAGATAAAGATACTTTAAAGAAATAGTGACATTCCACATATATTTGTATGTTTGCTGTCATAACAATATACCATGGACTGAGTGGCTTAAACAACAACAATTTATTTTCTCATAGTTCTTAAGGCTGGGAAGTCTGAGAACAAAGGTCAGCAGGGTTCAGTTTCTGGGGAGAATGGTCTTGCCTACCCCCTGAGTCAATTCTGAGAGCTCTCAGATTCCACAACCTTAACATCTCATATTGCCTTAAAGAACCTTTCTTTAGGGGATCCCTGGGTGGCCCAGTGGTTTAGTGCCTGCCTTTGGCCCAGGGCGCGATCCTGGAGACCCGAGATCGAGTCCCACGTCGGGTTTCCGGTGCATGGAGCCTGCTTCTCCCTCTGCCTATGTCTCTGCCTCTCTCTCTCTCTCTGTGACTATCATAAATAAATAAAATTTTTTAAAAAAAGAACCTTTCTTTAAATACAGTCATGTTGGGATTCATACTTCAACATTTAAATTTGGAGGGGGACAAAATTCAGTCCACGGCACCACACAACAATTCCTAGATCTTTTTGTGTACTCATAACTTAGAAGCAGTTGACCATACAGAATGATAAGATGTCTTTTAATGTCTTTGTTACTGTGCAATTCTCAAAAACCACCTCATGATAAAGGTCATGTGCTCAGAACCACAACTGATTTATGGTGCTGTTTTTCCTGTAGCCAATATTCATGGATACAGGAACTAATGGGGAAAGTGGGAGTGTCAACTTTTCCTATTACATGTTTTGACCTACCCATAAATCTTTCCTTCATGATTCTAAACTTTTTAGTTTAGAGGTTTTATTATACAAATGAGAAAATCATCCTTCAATGGATTCAGCGGGACCCAATTCTATTAAATTGGAAGCTAAATTACTCCTCGTCATTTGAGGCTCTTCTTGTCAACAGATGAGCAAACAGAACATTTCTGTCTGATATGATTGATTCTGACTATCAAAGTGAGCTAGGATTGCTGCTATGCTATAGGGGCAGGAAGGAATATAGATGCAACCAGGGTTTCCTGTATAACATTCAAGAATGATCTTGTTCAGTGCAAAAAGCTGATGAAATTCTATAACAACTCTATACAAATGGACCCAACTAGAAATCTAAAACAAAAATTTGGATCACCTAAGTCTGTGAAGAACAGGAATAGGCTGAGGTCCTGATTGAAAGCAAATGACAATAAATATGAACTGCTTAGTTGAGGAGGTAGGTGGTAATTTCTAAGTATGGATTATGAACAGCTCTGAGAATGATGCATATATTTCTCCGTGTGTGTGTGTGTGTGTGTGTGTGTGTGTGTGTGTGTGTGTTGGACTGTTTGATTTAAATCATCCTGAAACTGAAATCACAATGTGTAATTAGATAATCTACTCAATCTAGATCCCTCTCCAATGTTATGATTTTATAAAAGCCTGCATTCCAAAATGCAGAGTTTTATAGAAAAGCATTATGCTTTTGAATTGCTCAAAGTGGGACATGTACCCCGAGTTGTGGTTTCAAGTGGGTCAAAATTGAATACTTGGCATTTTCATACTTAATTCCATTGTAGCCAACAGCATGAACATAGGTTTTGAGTAGAGACTCAGAGGAATTTATAGGATTGCTCAGAAACAAACCATCTATCTAGAGAAATTAACCCAATTTGTTGACTTCTGGAGTATTAGACTCTAACCAATTGGAGTAACTGGTCATAGATAACTGTAGTAGGAGAAGCCTCTAATACTGGTATGTTAATAGCCTACAAGGTTCTGATGTATGGATTACTTTTTTTGGCTCTTCCGAGAAGTAGGCATACAAGCATATGGACTTATTTGATCCACTGATGATGAAACAAGGCCAAGACGTTTGCAATCACAATCACAAAGCTTTTCAATGGAGAAACTTGAACTAGAATATGTGGTTCAGAACCCAGATCAGTTTTTTCACATGTGACATTGATGGAGTTTATAGGCATATTAAAAAATAATACAATTGACCTTTATAAATAAACTTTATATCATGTAACTTTGATAGCTGTGTTTCATGGAAGTTTTCCAAAAGCGTCCTTGAAGTGTAGCATTAAGATATTCATGACTTATGAAACAGTAGTGACTAAATGTAATTTTTAGTCACTTGTTTTATTATCTCCTCTCTCCTCCTGGATGACCATTTTGGGCACAAGGGAAGATGTTGTTTTAACTTTACTCCTTCATAATAGCACTACAATTTTTTTTATCTTTCCCTAATTCAAAATACTTTATGTCATCCTGTTTCAGATGTTATTTAAAAACACACCTAGCAGCAAATGTTTTGGGGAAACTTTACTTGGAGTTGTCACTTGGAATTGCTTCAAGGATTGACCGTGGTATTTTCCTAAAAAAAAAACTTTGTATGGTTATTAGGCACCCTTGTTAGTTCATATTTGTGGATACAAAAAAACTATACTGATCTCTTCCCACTTTTTTCTTTTGGTATGAAAATTCATGAAACAAAAGAAGCCCTGTCCTTATCTTCAATTTTTGGAGCAGATATTGTGTAAATTCGGAGATCAGACAAGAGTATCTAGGTAAATATTGATAAAATAGAGAAACTAAAAGACATATATTTTCAGTATAATATCATAGAGTACTCAAAATGAACAAGTTAAGGACATATTAATAAAGAACAAGCAAAGTAAAAATTCATAAGCAGCAGTGCTTCATCCTTCTTTGTAGAAACGATTCATTTTCCATTTCAATTGACACAAATATAAAATGCTTTTCTTTAACTGAGTATCCATATTGATTTTGCTTTATGATCCATGCATCTTCTTCGTGACTTCATTCCCCTTACTAGGACCACAAATAAGTCAAAATCCATCCATTCTCTAGAGTAGTTTCAATTTTCATGATAGATCAACACAGTTTTTGACCAGAATACTAACAGTAATTCTCTTCTTTGTCTCTTTTGACAAGTAATTGTATCAGCTCTGTAAAAAATAACTCTCATTAATCCACATTGTTCTCTTCAAAACCAGAGGCTTAAGATTTTATGTTAGATGTTGACTGATCATGCATCTCAAATACCCTTTTATTATATTGAAAAGGTTCAAAGGATGTTACTCATAAATGAACTCCACACCTTGGAAAACAATGTGGTTAAAAAGATAGCATAGATGCCTGGGTGAGACCTGAATTAACTAGACATTTTGAGAGTGCTGAACGTTTACATTTTCAGCACATCTAATTAACCTTGTGGGTATTACATTCCAGTCGATGCAGAGAAACTCATACACATGCATGAAAAAATCATTGCCACAATGAAATGGTGAGTGTTCCACACTTATACCCCTACAGGCACTTTTCTTTTTTTCAGAATTAAATACGCATTAAGCTGCATATTGGAATCCACTTGAAACTTTTCCAATACTTGTTCTTCTTCCTTCATGTCTTTTCACTTTTAACTCCTAGTGAGAATGGAAAATGCATACTGAGAAAAACCATGGCAGAAAAATTCTGACCGTACTGTCCTCCACAAACATACAGAAAACAGTTTTCAAACTTCATGGGACTTTGTTTTAATCAAATGCAATCCCATACAGATTTATTCCTCCACTTCCACTCTAGGAAGAAACACCAAATTGTTCATTTTCATGAGTAAAATTAGTGAAAACTTTACTCAACACATTATTTCCAACACACAGTACAAATAACATCACTACATGCTTATATATAGGAAGCCCTATTCATAATCTGGTGCTTACTAAACTGACTCTTGAAAACATAAATGACCATTTGGAAAATTTTTCTAGTGAGCCCTGTATACCTTTTAAAGTCAAATTTGGAGTTCAAAATCATACTCAATAAAATGATACTCATGATCGTATCATGAAATCCAGACCACAAAGAAAGAATATATATAAATTTTTAAAGATTTCATGTATTTGACAGAGAGTAGAAACTGGGAGAAGGGCAGAGGGTGAAGCAGACTCCCCGTGAAATGGGGAGCCTGATGCTAGTTTCAATCTCAGGTTCCTGGGATCATGACCTGAGCCGAAGACAGATGCTTAACCTACTAAGACACCTGCATGCCCTCAAAGAATATATTCTAAAACTATGTACAAAATTATTAGGTCAGCATGCAAATAACTCAAAACCAATACATTTCAAATTTTAAAAAAAGAACTTGGTTTCTTCAAGCAAAAACAATAGATCAAGAAGTCACTTTGATGCTTTTGACACTTTTAAATGACCAGTTAAGAACAGCTGCATGATTAATTCAGTTGGCTATGTAAAAAGTTGTCATTCAGATGGTCAAAAAAAGTCACAAAATGCACTATTTATGGAGATAAACAGCCTCTGTCTACACTGACTAAATAGAATATAGGACAATTTCTCCAGGGAGAACATGTGCAATTTGCACATTCATGCAAGCAGAAGAGGTGACTTCTTCAAGACTTATTTGTTGTTCCTATTGTTTGCTCATTTATAGAGGTTTTGGTGTCATTATTATATTTTGCTTTTGTTCTGGCAATTTTATTTTTATCTAGCTGTCAGTAGGGACAATTAACCACATTGATAACTTACATTTTAGTCCAAAATCTAATATTATTTGTCCTCTTTTTTTTCCCCTCCAGTTGTCCGTTAAAGATATGCAGGATTAAATCTATGATGTTAACATTTCTCAGAAACTGTGCCTCACACAAATACTTTCAAACAAAAAACCTAAAACAGAGGGAGGGGGAAAGAGAGAAGGAACTATTGTAAAGCTGAAGGCAACCAAGGATTTTCCCCTGTCATAATGTGGAAAAATACTTTATCTCTTTAAATTTTAGACAAAAAGTCTTTCTAAGAGGGAAGCGATGTCTGCTTAATCTCTTTGGCAAATGTTTTTCTTTTTTCCTTTCCTCGCTGTTTTTCTAAGATAGATCTAGTGTGCACATCAGAGAAATAAACACTATATTCTGCAGATACCATATTACACACACAGCAATTTGTATGATAATTTTTTTTCTTGATTGCAATTTACTCTTTAAATATGCAAATTGTATAATTACTGCCAAAAAAAAATGTCCTCCATGTGTAACAACGAGAAAAAGATGCATAAAAGTGCTATAAATTTTGCAGAATAATGGGTTTACAGATGAAAAAGGAGTGAACTATATTAGGTAAGTCTTTTATAGAAGAAAAACACACCAGGTTGAAAATCCTTCCAGTTCGAAATGTTTAGGCCATCGTTGATAACTGCCCAGAACCTCACTCCAACTCTCTCAAAGATTCCATAGAAGGTAAAATGTTTCCTCTCCTTTGATAGATTATCCAAATACTATCAGCTAGTCAAAAGTGATGTCAGAAAAGTCTAAAACTAAGCACTTAAAGCTGTAGCTACCTGAAATATGAGTACAGCAACATAAAAATTAGATCTATGCTCACAATCAATTGCACAAATAGTTGAATATAAGGACTTCAGGAAATATATACACATACTTACTATATACATTCTCCACATATCTTGCTTCTTGACAATTTTTTAATGACTAGATAAAGAAACAATGCATTCCTCTAAAGAGGAGTATCATCAGCAGCACCAAAGTTAGTAATAAAAGAGCTAAACTTTCCTGAGCACCTGTGATTTACCAAGCCCTGTGCTCAGTGAGGTATAAACATCAGATTCTTTGCAGTTCCCAATCAGTAGGCATGACTAGCAACATCTCAGTATACAGATAAGAACTTGAGATGCAAAGATAGTGATTAAGAGGTAAGTTACAAAGCCCAGATTTAACCATACATATCTGATCCCAGAGCCTTCTACCATATTGTTGTACCTAATTGTTTCCCCTGGAAAATTACCAGAGCCAGTTGCCAGTTGGCTTGGCTGGGCACATGGGCAAGTTAATTTTTTGGTGTGTGCCTCAGTCACTCACATCCGATAAATGGAAAAGCTATTTCTCTTGCTTGCCTAATTCACAGAGAAGCCGTGTAATAGTATATGAATGAGCTTTGAAAATTGCTGTATTATGCAAATGTAAACTATAGAAAATTTTACAAATGATTATTTATGATGCATGGAGTTTAAAAGATTAAGTAGTATGTATAAAGAAAAATATTATCTTTAAAATTAAACACACATAATCACATCCTAAATTTATCCTTTAATAGCTAGAAAATCACAAGGATTTTCTAGGATTCTTAAACTTGATGAGACAAATTTTCCTACTTTGTAGAATGGGGATAGTGAGTATCATTGGATTTTGCATAGAACTTGGATAATGCTTGGAAAACAATTTGACATGTAGTAGATGCTAAAAAAATCATATCTATTATTATTTTATGAATTAGAAAAAAATATCGGAGCAGCAAATCTGTACCTGAAATCTTGTATGCATTCACTATTTGTATATTTCTTTTTTATGTAAAACCATCTGCTGACTGAGGGAAAAATAAATCTAAACTTTTACTTAGAGAGTAAATAAACATAATTCTTTCCCCTTCTTAATATCATATAAAACTGGATCAACCATATTAGAAAGAGCCATTCTGGCTATGGCATATTTGTAACATGCCATCTTGAATCAAATTTATATTGCATGTGCAATTATATGTTAAAACTCGACCTACGTGGTGTCAGTTTCATGTGAAGGACCAAGGGAATAGGAGGTGCCCACATGTGTATTGCCAGACCACCTATGCTGGACTTGGTAAGGAGCTAGGAAAAAATCAGTTCTGTAACACTTTAATGACCATCACTTCTAGCCTAGGTTATCAGAGAGTTTGAAAAAGTAGCAGAAAATTAAAAAGATAATTCTTTGGCAAGAGATGGATTGTGGGTGCCACACCTTTTTTGTCACAGAGTGGTAGGCAATGTTACTCCCACTTCGTGTCTAACGAGAAAAGCTTCAATGCAACCATGCAAAGAAGTTTGTGTATGTTCTCTACAGTTGTGGGCACAGATGACTGGTGTTTGATAGACACAAGGAAAATAAGGTCAGAGGTTTGCCTGACGACATACACATCTCAAGTTTGTCAGGTCAGAGGGCGCATGAGTACTCCCTGTGGACCAGATGGGGGTCATGTGTGTAAAAACCAGCCTGGGTATATCTTGGATTCTGTTCAAGAAAGTCACCTTGTGAGTAAAGGAAAGCTCATAGAATAGCTGTGGCCATCTTCCTCCTGGTTTGAGAACAAAACTATAAACAGAAGCAGCAGAAGTGTAGAGTGACACTTCCAATGCCTGCATAGCCTCTGATCTTCTGGTATGTTATGATAAAGTGTTATTACTACCTGAGCCAATTTTGGTGAAGTGTATCGTTTCTTGTAACCAAAAGCTTCATAACCACTACAATATCTAATCTACAGTATCGGTCATGAGAATTAGTAAAAATTTATGAAATACCATTAGTAAGATATCTTTGAACATAGCTGATGAGCACTGGATAAATAGCAGCATTTTTTCCATGAGGTTTTAGATAGAAAGGAGGGAGAGAAGAAATTAAAAGGATGTAAATAAATTGAAATATATCAAGGAAAATTAAATATGTATGCAGAAGTATATAATAAATATTATCATGTGTTAAATGCTCCATAAAACTATGAGTTTTCAGAGGGAGAGATTGTTTCCAGCTGAGGACAAATGCAAGACATTAATTCAGAGAGCAGTTGCTCTCTGGCTTCTCCCAGGCAAGTTTCTACTCACAGACGTGTTTGGCCCTGTATTAATCAGAGTTCAATCAGAGAAGCAGAACCCTATGAATTACATAGAGGAAGGAATTTGTTATGGAGATTAGACCTTACACAGTCATGGGAAAGATCTATGATGGGGAGATCTATGCAGGACTGTTGGCTCTGCATCTGGTCTTGGATCTGAAGCTGCTATACATCAGCCAGGAGTCCGTTTGGAAAGGAAAGTTGCACATGAAGTGTGCTAAAATAAGGAAAACCTGGCATCCTTGTTGATGAACAGAAACACACAAGGACAAATTCAAACCTATGTCTGTCCCTCTTTTCTCAACTCTTTTTTTTTTTTCTTTTCCCAACTCTTGTTTATACAAATAGTCTTCCACTGTAGCAGCACCTTTGACAACAGACCAGCATATAGGGCTGGGCCTAGACTTAAAACTTTAAAAGCTCCATTGTTAATTGAGGGCATGAAGTTCTGGACACTGCCCCACTCCAACAGCATGAGCTCACAGGTCAGAGGTACCATGCCAGACTGCAAGGAGGTAAATTTCAGAGAGAAAAAAATGGCTACTACTTCACTAAATCTCCAATTTCTAAAGTTCTCTTGTGGCCAACCCTCACCCCAAGCCACACATTCTGACAATAAGTAGCAAAGCTACCAAAGCCAATCTACTCTCTTTTTTATTAGAATGATTAGACAGCATTTAAATATTAGGAGCTTTCACATAAGTGACCAAATATTCGAGCTCCCCTTAAAAAAATGACATGTAGTTATTGACAAATAGATTTGAAATTTACATGGAGAGGTGAAAGACTCAGAAAAGTCAATACCACATTGAAGGAGGAGAAAGAAGTTAGAAGACTGACACTACCTGACTTTTAAGATTTACTATAACACCACAGTAATCAAGCCAGTGTGGTATTGGAGAAAGAATAGACAATAGACAAGAAAGTAGACCAATGAAGCAGAAGAGAGAACCCAGAAATAGACCCATGTAAATATAGTTAACTGACCTTTGATAAAGGAGAAAAGACAGTGAAATAAGATAGTCATTTCAACAAATGATGCTGGAACAACTAGTGGAACAACTAGATATTCACAT
This sequence comes from Vulpes vulpes, assembly GCF_048418805.1. Classification (NCBI taxonomy): domain Eukaryota; kingdom Metazoa; phylum Chordata; class Mammalia; order Carnivora; family Canidae; genus Vulpes; species Vulpes vulpes. Next base: position 118,929,721 of record NC_132785.1, read on the forward strand.
GCAAAAAAAAAAAAAAAATCTAGACACAGACCTCACACTCTTGAGGTTAAGTCAAGATGGATCACAGACCTAAAAGTAAAACCCAGAACTATAAAACTTCTAGAAGATTCATAGAGAAAATGTAAATGACCTCGTGTATGTCAATGACTTTATAAATACGGTGCCAAAAGCAAGACCCACAAAAGAAACAATTAATAAACTAGACTTCATTAAAATAAAAAATGCCAGGTCTGTGGAAGACAATGCCACAGACCGAGAGAAAATATTCACAAAGGGCACATATGATAAAGGACTGTTACGCAAAATGTAAAAACAATTCTTAAAACTCAACAACATGAAAACAAACAATCCATGTAAGAAATAGGGCAAAGACCTTAACAGACAAAGAAGGTATACAGATGACAAATAAGCATATGAAAAAATGTCAGCAAGGAAGCACACATTAAAACAGAAATGAGATAGCACTACATGCAATCAGAATGGTGAAAATTCAGAATACTGATAATACCAACTGCTGATAATGATGTGGAACAGAATTCACTGCTGGTAGAAACGTAAAATTGTATAACCACAATGGCAGACAGCTTGGCTATTTCTTACAGAACTAAGCATACTTTCAACACATAATCCAGCAATCACACTCCTTAGTATTTACCTAAATGAGTTGAAAACTTATGTCTGCACAAAAACCTGCTATAAGCAGATGTTTATAGCATCTTTATTCATAATTGCCAAAACTCGGAAGCAACCAAGATATCCTTCAGTATGTGAATGGGTAAATGAACTGTGAAAGATCCAGACAGTGGAATATTATTCAGTGCTAAAAAGAAATAAGCTATCAAACTATAAAAAGGCATAGAGGGATCTTCAATCCATAGTAATTAGTGAAAGAAACAAATCAGCAAAAGCTATATAGTGTATAATTCTAAATATAAGGTATTCTAGAAAATGGAGATGGACTATATGGAGATGGTTTGAAGATCAGGGGTAGCCAAGGGTTGTGGGCGGGGAGGGGTCAATACAGATTTTTAGGGCAGTGAAAACACTCTGTATAACACCATAATGATGGATACATATCTTTATACAATTTGTCCAAACTTACAGAATGCCCAGCCCCAAGAGTGAGTCAGAATTAAAAACTATGGACTTTGGGTGAAAATGATGTGTCAGTGGAGGCTCATAAATTGCATCAAATATATAACTGGTAAAGGTTGTTGATAGTGGGGAAGTCTATGCACCTTTGAGGAGGGGTATATGGGAAACCTCTGTACTTTCCTCTCAATTTTGCTGTGAACTCAAAACTGCTCTAAAAATTAAATTCTATTTAAAAAAAAAAAACAGCTAGGCTGGCATTCACACATGACAGTAGGTGACTAGAGCATGGGAGGAGCAGCCTCTTATGTTTTCCTATTTGTCACTGTCTTCATTATTTCCTATCAGCCTCCATCTCCAAAATCGCCAAAATCATGTTGGTTATCCTTTACCATTGCTAGGGACTGGACGTTTGTGCCCTCCACCCCAGTCCATATGTTGAAGCCCTAATCCCCAATACGATAGTATTTGGAGGTGAGGTCTTAGGGAGGGAACAAGGTTTAAATGAGATCATGAAGGTAAGGCCTCATGATGGAACCGGTGCCCTTATACAAGAAGGCAGAGACCAGAGGTCTCTCTCTGCCGTGTGAAGACACCGCAGGGAGACAATTCTCTGGAGGGAGGAAGAAGGCTCTCCCCAGAACCTGATCATGCTAACACTCTGATCTTGGACTTCCAACCCCCAGAACTGTAAAGAATAAAGTTCTGTTGGTTAAACCACCCAGTCTATGGTATTTGTTATAACAACTAAAGCTAATTAAGATAACCATCATGCTGTTCTTTTCTTTTCTCCCTTTCTTTTTCTTTTCTCTTTTTCTTTCTTTCTTTCTTTCTTTCTTTCTTTCTTTCTTTCTTTCTTTCTCTTTCTTTCTTTCTTTCTTTTTCTTTCTTTCTTTCTTTCTTTCTTTCTTTCTTTCTTTTTCTTTCTTTCTTCTTTCTTTTTCTTTTCCCCATGAAATCTGAAGGGTTTTTGCATTTGGGACCAAATATTCTAAAGGAGGCTTTGGGCTGAGCATCAGAAGAGTTTGTTGTTGACATGGGAAGCGATAGGTATTTCAGGAAGTGTTATTGCAACAAATATCTTTAAACTCATGAACAGTCTTAGGCTTGGCAATGCTTAATGTGTGAAGGACAGTTTGGTGAAATATGGTAGTTGGAAAGTAGTTTGGGGCCAGATGGCAAAGGGTCTGGAATGCTGGTGTTAGTTAGGAGACATCAGGAAACAATTGAAGCATTTAAAAGAGGTGAGGGAAATGCCTAGAGCTGTGGTATAGGAAAACCAATCTAGAAGTTGTGTAACAGTGCATTAGGTGGGAGCAGAGACAAACTTGGGGACTATCTGTTGTGACACAGCAATGTTTATTCAACCACCAGTCTGCATAAAAACACAATCTGGTTATTGTTGTTGCCACTGAGCCATTGTCTTTGCCTCATTTAAATATGTCACAGAATTTGAAGCTCTAGATTTATTTATCACTGTGGTTAATGGATAGAACTCCAAGTTTTCTTTTAAGGCAAACACATTCAATCTGGTAATCAAGTTCATATCCAAACTCCCCAGATGGTTTGGTTGCCAAGACAGTTCTGGAAATCTTGCAAGCACTGTTCTGTGGCATTTTAGCACTGCTGCTTTCAATCTGGGTTGAAAACCATAAAAATAATATTTCATCCATTATGCTGTAAAAAAGGCCTTCGAGCTTCATACTTGAAAGAAGGGGTATTACGGAGAGCATCACATTCCTATGCAAAATGAGGCACCAGATTGACAAACAGTTCAATTATGAGTTAGAGGGTATCAAATAAATGATGCCATTACACTATCACCAAAAAGTTGTGAGGTCTCAGGCACGTCCTTTGAGCAACTGATTGAGAGGGAGACTATTCAAACTAGTAAGCCTGGAAACACACTCTAGTTCCTTTTTGAGCAAACCCATGCATGCTCTAAGTTATATATGGTGTCAGACTCTTTTAACAGAAACCTCCAAATCGCAATAAACCGAGAGAATATCACCCTAAATGACTGCATTTCAGGAAACAGAATCTGAGAATTCAAAAGCAACACAAGTGAGTAACCCCAAAATCTTAAATGACTTCAAAATGCCCAACTGCTAAAAGTAGATTAAGAAGTAAACAAACAAAAATATGTTATGTATATCAAATATTACTGAGATCTTCTGGTCTTGGGCAGAAGAACTTGACAATGGTTGAGCAAAACTACCAGTCTATCTTCTAACCTGGTATAAACATCATGCTATCCCTCTACTGCACGCATACCTGGCTTGATTTTATTGAGACAACTTCAAGGTTAAGTAACAGAGCTACAGCTAAAAAGTCAATAGGTGCGATTAAAATGAGAATCCACTGGTAATTAATAAAATAAAAGAAGGGCTCCTGTTAGGGTAATCTATCTCCCTAGAAGTCCCGTGCATTGTAGTTCATGTTGCTAACTTTGGCACTTCCAAGCCGTTATTCCATTTTGGGAAATAGTACCTGCTATCCCCCTCCAGAAGGAAACCTGTTCCAAGGCAGGACAAAGGCCTTACCTTATCTTACAACCCATGGCTAATTCCCTTTTTTGCATGTTTCAGTAAGCCTACATACTAATTCAAGAGTCTCTACAGCTTCTGGTTCTACACAATGGGCTTTTTTCTCTCCTCACATCTGAGTTGAATCACAAATCATGGCCAATTGGTGGTTTATAATCAGACTGTAGGAGTCTGCTCAGGCTGCCATAATAAAATGTCACAGGTCGCATGACTTTAACAGCAGAAATTTGTTTTCTCACAGTTCTGGAGGCTGGAAAGTCCAATATCAACATGCCAGCTAGTCATTTTGGTTCCTGATAAGAACCTTCTTCCTGTTTTGCAGATGGCCACCATCTCACTGTCCTCATATGGCAGAGAGAGAGAGATAGAGAGAACCCATCTTCTTTTTCTCACAACCCACCAATCTTACTGCATTAATGCCATATCCTTCTAACCTACCTCTCTTAGCCGTAATTACCTCCTGGAAGCCCCATCTCTAAATAAAGTTACATGGAAGGTCAGGACTTCAACATATGTATTTTATGGGCACAAAATTCAATCCATTGCACATAGGAAATTACTTAACTTTTAAGCCTCAATGCCCTCATGTTGAACATCAGGATAATCTTCAAATGGCCGCTGTCCAGAACAAATGAGATAGTACATTTTAACCATACAATAGTTGCACAGTAAATCTAAGCTTTCCTCTATGTTAAACTACCTGGCTCAGGATCCACACCATTCCTGGACCTGCATTATGTCCACAAGCCAGCCTCTACCCTCCTGCTGGGTTTGCCTCTTTAGCCAGTATCTCCAGGCCAATAACAACCAGAATCAGACCTCTGAATGCCTACCCAAGTCCCCTAGGAATGTTTACCTGTTTACTGGTTTTTATATACACCCTAAAAACCCCAATATAGATGAAATATGTAGATATAGGTATGAGATACATAGATATTGATAAGTAAATGGAGGAAATCCTTGATTTCATTTATGCGGTATTTGTATTTTTTCCTACCTGTCTAGTAGCCTCCTCAAACAGATCCTGGTGTCAGGTTCCAGAAGGGAGAAAATATTTTAAAAGAAAGATTAAAATTTAATACCAATATTCTTTCTACTTATCTGGCCCTCTCTTGCTTTTCATTTCATCCTATTACCTGCTGCTTTTACCAGACCTCTAGATCAATGATTCTCTATTGGCAACATAAGAAAAAATGGCATCAATTGTTCTAAGGATGCTTTTGAGCAATTCCAAATATAATGCTTTATTTGTTAAGAAACTAAGCTCAGTGTATAAACATAAAACTATTTTATATTTCCAAAAATTGCTATACACTGTGTACTGTTGATCCTTTCACCTTTCCTACTGAGACACTTGTGATGCCTGATATAGCAACTGCTTTCCAGTGTCTAAGGCATGACGATCTGGTCTCATCTTCACAAAACCCTATATGGTCAACGAAGCACAGAAATATAGGTGACCTGCCCAAGGTGACCCAGCTAGACAGTAGGGGAGCCAGAATTCGGAATCAAGCAGTCTGTTAGTACAACATTGCCTTGAGGTGGAATCTGCCAGTATCCATAGGATTGTCCATAACCTTGGCTGTGTCTCCCTGGGATGGCATACCACCTCTCACATGCCTTGTCGGCCTCTGAAGAATGAATGGTGAGTGCAGATCTTTTATATTCTAGTTGGATAGAAGATCACATCTGGTAGAAAAGGACTTTGAGAGCAGAGCAACCACCACTCATGTTTCTGCTCAATGAATTAAATCTGACCAGAAGCAGTAGATCACATAGAACACGAAATCCTTTCCCTAAATCCCACACTTTTCTGTTATTTTAAAATATAATTTGTGTCCATGAAAAGAGTCCTAGAATGAGGCCTCCAAGTGGAAAATATTCAGAGAAGGACTTAATGTCTGTATTTGGACTTTAAACTTACATGATATAGTCAAAATACAGTGTAAGCCTGTTATGTTTGCGTGTGCACAGGAAATAAGGAATTATTTTTCTCTTAGATCTTGGACAGATTGGCCACTAGAAAGGGTTAGGTCCACTAGCGATTCGACCCATCTATTTGGGAATTAAGCCCTAGCATGTTCAGAATGAGAGAAATGCTGCTTTGTAGAACTGCAGGCTAATCAAGAATAGGGAAAATGAGAGAAAAGACACAGAAGGTGTCTTGATTTCAGCTTTTTCAGAGTCTATATTATTCACACAGCATTCCTCAGAGAGTTGATATTTGCCTTCTTATTGAAAGGAATGTACACAATTGTAAACGGAAAGGATCACTTCTAGGTGTTATTCGGGAGGGATAAGCCTAGAGATTTAAACTTGGTTTTAAGCACTCAGGTGGCATTTAAGTCATTAATATAAAAATGTAAATGCCCATCACTATATAAAAAGTAAAGAAAAGCAGTATAATGTAGTAGGCATATGGGCTTTGGAATCTGACTTTTCTTATTTCTGAAATAGAGATTCATCTCATGTAGTTCTTATGAAAAGCAACGACATAGCTCCAAATCATCATGCTCCGGGAGAGTTAGCATAGGGTAGATTGAGCATAAGGACTTGGGAGCTGGACTTTTTTCAAATCTCATCTTGATCTTGCTCTCAGTTATTAGCTGTGCAAGTTCAGGAAAGTTACCCTACCACCCTGGACTTATAAAATGTTGCTGACGAGAAGAGTGCCTAACGACATCAGATTATAAGGAGGATTTAATAAGTATCTAATTGTAAAGTGATTGGAACAGTGGCCAGATCAGAGTAAGTTCTATGTAAAATTTGAAAAATAAATAGTTGTTAATGGCCAACATTTACTTTTTCTAATTCCAGAACCAGCATCCCAATTTGGCTTTGGGGAATATCCCCACCACCACCTGTCTTCGAATGGCCTTAGTGATGCAGTCGATCCAGGTGCTACAACTAAACCTAGCAGGGGGCCCGGGAGGTGGTGATGACCTGAGTTAAGCTAATCAGACACTCTCTCCCTGAAATTGGTCTAATAAGTGGAAACCACACAGACTGTATTGTAAGGTATTTATCTTGTCTCCTGCACCTTAAGAATCACCTCCATGAACTCCTCACTCCAAGACTTCCAAGGTTGTCCCAGTGTCTGCCCACTTGGGGATCTGATCCATCAATTCTGCGAAGCAACTTTTTTCAAAAAAACAAGCTCCTAAAAAAAAATAAAAATATTCCAATGAATAAATAACTAAATAAATAAGCCTCTATCTTTTTATTTTTTTTTTTATTTTTTTTTATTATTTTTTTTTATTTTATTTTATTTATTTATGATAGTCACAGAGAGAGAGAGAGAGAGAGAGAGGCAGAGACACAGGCAGAGGGAGAAACAGGCTCCATGCACCGGGGGCCCGACGTGGGATTCGATCCCGGGTCTCCAGGATCGCGCCCTGGGTCAAAGGCAGGCGCCAAACCGCTGCGCCACCCAGGGATCCCAAGCCTCTATCTTTTTAAACAAAAATCTGCACCTATGACTTATCATTAAATATCCCCAAATGTCCAAAATGAGTACTCAAATTTTATTCATTACTGGAATCAGAGTGATCATTCAAAATTGTTTTCTACGTTGCAATTCATTTATTAGTTGCACACACAAAAAAAATTGCTTGTATCAATGTGACCCTCCCTCTCCCAGATGAGTACCTATTTGTGCTCACTTAAACTCTGATGAAGTTATTTAGTACCATACCATTATGATTGCCATCTGTGCCAAGCAGAAAAGCTATATAACTATAGTCTGGCAAGGGTTGGCAGTGTGTATGACCGGGGAGGGATTTCTCCTCAGTGACCAATTCTAGCTGTGGAATCTAAGAGACTATTAGCCTGGCCAGTGGAAGGCTCAGGGTTGATGCTTCGTTTCCTGAAAGTCTCAGAGGTACACAGAACTAAATAAAAATTCAGAGATGGGAAAATAAAGTCATTGATAACTCACAAGTTCCTGGTGGTATAACTATGCCTCTCCTCTCACTGCTAAAATATAGAAGGAAATACAGCAGAAAACAAAATGTAATATGTCTGAATGATTTGAGAATGGCTAATTGGACTTTGAAAAATATTCATATACAACAAAATAAATTTCTAATTGCTATCATTTCAGACCCTAATACAAAACAAATAGCTTCATACTGAGATGTTAGAGATCATGTGGTGAGCAATTTGGAGGAAAAAAAAAGACTTTTTTTTCTGGACTAGTTAAATCATTTATCAAAAATTATAAGCAAATCTATAGAGACAGAAAGTGCATTAGTGGTTGCCTAGGGCTGGGAGATGGTGGGGTGGGAAGTGATTGCTAATGGGTATAAGGCTGCTTTGGGGGATGATGAAAATGTTCTAAAATTAGATTATGATGATAACTGCAAAACGGTAAATTTACTAACAATCTGTGAATTCTGCACTTTAAGCAGATAAACTCTATAGTATGCAAATTGCACCTCAATAAGTTGTTTAAAATAGCTGGATTCCTATCTGTTAAGTTATTGGAAGGTTCTAGCTAATCTGAATGAAAGCAGACTTGGATTAGGGATGTCCAGAATAAGGTGGAAAACCTAAAAATCAATAAAATACACCCAAATCAAAATCCACATTCAGATCCCTTGGGTCAGTACTGGGCAGCCCATGGAAACCAGGGCCTATATTGTAAATGAGAAATGGAGCCGTGTGAGGAAGGAGATGGACATTGGACTGAGCAGGAGAAAGTTCAATTCAACATGTCACTCTTATTGATGGGGCATCATGGTCCAGGGGGCATTTCCTGATGAGAGATAGTCAATCCCTGTTTTCTACTTGCCTGTTGTTGAGTCAAATAGCACCCTGCAGTGAGACTACCCAGTATTCTTTGGGGCACCCTTCATGGTTTTCTTATTTCCTTATCTCAGTCTTTGTAATTACTCTCAGGCTATTGCCATCTGCTTGTACACTCTCCTAGAGAGTGTGGCTCTACAGGCCACATATCTAGTTGGCTCTATGAAATTTCTGGTGTTTAGCTAAGTCAATGGATATATGAGGCTAACTAGTAAGGGCCTTCTCACTTCATGTCTCAAGGGTACATGGATAGTACCTCTCACCGTGAAAGACAAAGTACTGCTGTTGATCTACAAAGCATATATTCTTTGCATACTGAAAGGAACCTAGCTGGAAAAAGGATGAGAATCTTAAAAAGTGATACTCAAGAAGAAAAGAGTTGAAATCAAAATATTTAATTTTCCTACATGGTTTGAAAGTTCTTCTACTCACTAGAGCATTTTGTTTTTGTTTGTTTGTTTGTTTTCAGAGCTTAAGGGAGATTCAAACACAATCCACTCCAGAAAGTGCTCAGCCATTTTTTTCTCTTAGTACACTTGGGATCACTATGCTTACCACAACCCACATTTTATGGGACAGGTGTAAGTACGCTGTAGGGTATACGCAATCCCACCTTTTCCTTTCAAGGAAGCATGCCAGGTGGCAGGATGATGAGAATAATATAGCAGAAATACTCCAAACAAACATATAGTGAAATATGGATCATTAGCAAAAGTTAACTCCTGTCAGTAATAGTTCATTTGAAATTTCCCTCACACAATTGATTACTTCACACACAAATCACACACAGATGTCCTGAAAGCATTTCAGAGAACCTCCAAAATTGTTCCCTTTCATAGTTTTATATATTAGGTGAAAGAGAATACAGAAATTTAGGGCATTTTGCTCAAGTATTAATGATCTAAATTAAAGTTGACCGTAAGATTAGGGATGTCTTCCATTACATGATCTCCACCCCTTTTTGAACAGTGTATCTCCAGATTGCTTGTACATATGAAATACTGATCAACTTGGCAATCTTGTCAAAATCCGGAATCTCACTTTGAGTCGTAAGGTCCTACCTGTATTTGAAAGCATTTCTGCAATTTGCAAAGCAGTTTATAGGGTAATAGCATTTGTTACCATGACCAATGGAAAGAGCAAATTATAATTGCAGTTTTATTAATGGCAATGTGATATGCTTTGCATCATACACTGGGTAATAGATCAAGAACTCAAACTGGGTCTGTGATTCTAAATCTTATGTCCTTTCCCTCAATCTCATTTCTCCTTGGTAGAAACACATGTTCTGTGAATGTTTCTTTCTGAAATGTAAAAGGGGGCTGTAACTTTTCCAAATGTCCTCTTATTTCACTTATTTTTTCATTCTCTGTCTGTCATAGATTTTTCTTGACATGTTTTCTATGTGTAAATATGACCCCATTGTAACTTTTACTATCAATCTCCACCACAAACCCTTTCAAGGTAAAGTTGTATTTCTTCCTCTAGGTTATTTACATATTTTCCACTGGTTTCAAATCTCTTCTATAGTCCGTCCTTTGCCATGGTACATTAAACACATTATATTCCCATATTTTATTTCTGTCGACTAATTTGCCTTTTAATCATATTTGCTATTTGCCTAGAACTTGCCTGAACTTCATAGCTCCATTTTTGTATCAGAGTAATTAAAAGGAACACAAATAAACACAGTCCCAAGTTTCCTGCCTCTGAATCTATACAGCAAATCATTTCTTTGCTCTTTTCAAGGACTTTTATGAAAATAGATTATCAAAGGGTTCCAAATGAAATTTTTTTAGGTTACTTTTTTATTTTGAATTAAAGAAGTCACAGGAGGAAGAGACAGAGAGAACACATTTGGAAGGATGGTTTAGGGGAATTATAACTTGCAATATTTAGTTGCATGTTATTTTATTGGGATCATGGAAAAATATAAAAGATACACTACAGCTGATTTTTTTATGTAACATTCTTAAAAATTAATAGCACCTCTATTAGTTAAAAAGACTGTCCTATTATTTGTAATAAAAAATAGTCACCTTATTAAGAATAAAACATGATTCTTAGTATGAATAGTATTTTATTTTTCTATTATATGAGCAAAAGATCACTGGCTGGAATAATAATCATTCAAGAAAATGCAGGGGTGTATAACAGCACTTTTAATTCGGGAGCACATTTTCTGAAATGATATGAAACAAAATCTGCACCACCCATTCTGGTTATACCTGGCTAGCCGTTGCAGACCTATGTCCTTGATTTTTCCATATATAGAAGGAAGGAAGAATCCCGTGAAGGAGAAAGATCTAAACACCCAGAGAGATGATCCATTCTGTAGACATCTAGTCAGTTAAACCCCCACATCGTGGTCTGTAAAGAGTTGCTATGTTGGCGGCCAGCTCTGTCCCACAATATGCAAGGCTGGTAGGATCAAGACATGCAGGCCTCTGATTCCAGAAGAGTTTGTACTAAATGCTGATGAAAGGTCAGACAACTGCAATGCACAGATGCTCAGAGCAATTTCAGAGAAGGTATATCTTTGTCTTAATTGCCCACTCTTAGAATGAGGATATGGTCCGAAGGTCACTTAGTACTACTAAGGATTTCTCCCAGGATCTGGGTTTGCATCTGCAAGCCAATTTACATGCCTTCTAGTCTTATCCAATTCCTTTACTTTCCTGGAGATGGAAGAAGGACCCCGACACTTCCCCTGCAAGGACAAATCCCCTTAAGAAGAGAGAATCTGGGTGCTACTTAGGACCCTGACCCCTAACCCAGGCTGCATTTAAAGTAGATGAAATTTTTAAAGACTTCCAACATTCATGTCCCAGTCCTGGATCAACAGGATCATCTACAGAAGGAGCTCTCAAGCTTTTAAAGCTTCTCAAATGATTTCAACGTGCACCAGTTTTGGAGGCTACAACTAGATTATCTGGTTAAAAATAAAAATAACTATAGTTAAAAAATAAAAATAAATTCAAAATAAATTTGCAACAGAATTAGGATGACTCCTTTCTAATCAAGGGCTCTTTGTATGGTGGAAGGAATTGTTGCAAATAAATTTTAAAGCGGATACACACATTGAAGGGCTATTTAGTAAATTGCAACTGAAGAAGACATGAGTGTATGTTTCAGTAAGGTAGGGCAATAGAAATCAAATTGAAAGCCCCAGGGGGAGGAAATCACCAGGGTCAGTGAAAGTTTGTAGCCGGGGAGATTATGTCACATATTTACATTATTATTTAATTGTATGTTAAACAGGATTTGTAAAATGAACTACAAATCCAAATACCCCCACAGAGGCAGAGTGCTAAAAACTTTCATCTCAGGTTGACGTGGATTAGAGATTTGAAAGCCCACTTCTCCTTTTACCATGTCAAATTATAAAAGGGAAAATAAAATGCTGATTCTAGTCTCTAATGAAAGGTAACTGTACAGTTATTGGAAACATACTTCCAAGGCAAAAGCGGATCTTATTACAGCACAGAGCGAGGCCTGCATCTTCCTACCTTAAGGTTTTGATGGTGAGATTGCTGTTTACTTTCATCTGGTTTTCATTTGAAAAATCCCATCTGTGTTAAGCCTGAAAGAATTGTAAAAATACTAAAGTTACAAGCATTTAAGTAAGGTGAACAGAATTTCCTGGGTTTACTTTGCTAAAATGATGTTTAAAGAAGATTTTGGTGATGTAGGCTGTGAGACTGCTATAATATACCTGCTCCAACTAATTATGTGTCTGAGATGAGAGGCAAAGCAGAGCTTCTCCCCCAGAGGGGAGGGGAGATATGCTGGCAGCCTCACACACTTATACCAAGTATGGACATTTTCAAAAGTGAATGTATTATACTTAAACTCATTATGCAAAACTTTGGATAATAGCATATTTATCTGCCATTTTATATTATAATCTAAACACTTGTGGCTACACACATAAAAGCTGAAAATAATGGAGTAGAGGAAAGAATGTTTCTATATTTCAAAAGAACTAAGAATCAAATCAAATCAAATCAGCCAGAATGCTCTCCTTTTATACATTACTCATAAAGGATCAAGTTTGCTATGAGGAAACAGTGCGTAGCCTAGTTACTCTGGCATCAGTGAATGAAGTTTGTCTCGGGGAAAATAGGAGATAGGAGAGAAGTGGAAATGTCAATAAGCTAAATGTGAATGTTTTAAAAGATGTCTGGGCACTAGACGTTATGGAATGAAAAGAGAGTGTTTGGGTCCACAGGGTGTCCTGGGCAAGTAGGACACGTATTACGGCTCCACTCCCACCCTCATTTATATCCGTGGAAATAATTCAGGCCAGATATTTGGAAAGATGACTTAGATGTTTCAAAGGTGCTCATTCCAGAGTTCAAAGAAGGCACTAAGCAACCATCTGGCCTTTGCCCCACTTTGGAAGATCATTCACTGACTGCCTTGATGAAGTTTAGACCAGCCCCTGGTCCCAGAAATATAGTATCTGTAGGTGATTTAGATCCAGCGATTCGAATCCTTTGCATGCTCTGCACCTATATGATTGGTTGCCCCCAGATACCTTTGTGTAAGTCCAATTCAAACTTCTGAAAGAGACAAAACTTGATCTCTAATTCTTGCCTGGTTGTAAAGTGTAGAATTTACAAAAGTTCCTCACCTCAAGGACGCATGAAGGAAAATGGGTGCTTCATTGCCTCTGTGAAGGATTGTTCTGAAAATGTAAACACACAACCACATACACACACACATACACACACACACACACACAGCTTCAGGAAAGGAGTAGATGGAACCAAATAAGGAAGGAGCATCTGCTAGCTGGAGGTCTGTCCATCAAGATGAGCATGAATATGTATATTATATATATATAATATACATATTCATGAGTATATTTGTGAGTATATACCATTCAGAAGTGAGGTGATCATTGAAATTTCCCTTCTGTGGCTGTTTCCTCTTACTGGTCACAAGTCAGTTGTGTCACAGCCTCCAGGTAAAGTTCCCTGAATCCTCATTCTGGTAGATTCTTTATGCATATTGTCTATTACATGTTCATAAGGATATTTGCATTTAAAATAAAACTTGTAGCTTTGCGCAGTGGCAGTATCGTTGCCAATGAGGTTTATCTGAGGCAAGCTTATTGCTAATTAAAATAAAATGTGTGACACTTTCTGGTTACTTAATGGTCAGTTTCTCTTCAGTATTGTAGGGTCCTAGAGGGTAGACACTGTATCTTATTCGATTCTCTGCAGGTAGGCAAAAATAAATATTTTAAGGATAAATCAGGATTTGAATGAATATTTAAATCACTTAAATTAGGCAAACATATAATTGATTATACCTATTTGCAAGAGCTTTGAGATCCACAAATATCCAGCATCATGTTTAGGATTCTCATTCTGTCCATTGTCTTATACAAATTATTTGATTGAGCTTCAATAATTTTTAAAAAGTAGATTATTTTTAGACAATGAAGAAGCCATAATGACACTTCTTAATCACTCAAAGTGTGTAGTTTGCATTAAGATTCATTCTTGGTGTTGTACACTTTACAGGCTTTGACAATCATACAATGACATGGGCCCATCATTATAGTATCATACAGAATAGTTTCATTGCCCTAAAAACTCTCCATTCTCCCTCTATTCATCCCTTCCTTCCCCATAATTCTTGGCAACCATTTATCTCCTTACTCTCTCCATATTTTTGCTTTTTCCAGAATGTCATATGCTTGTAATTATACAATATATAGCCTTTGCAGATTGACGTCTTTCACTTAGTAATATACATTTATGGTTTCCTCCATGTCTTTTCGTGGTTTGCTAGCTCATTTTTTCAGTGCTGATTAATAATAATAATAATAATAATAATAATAATATTGCATTGTCTGGAGGAAAACTGTCTTCCCAAGTGATTGTATCATTTTGCATTCCCACTAGAAGTGAATGAGAGTTCCTCTTTCTCTTCATCTTGATCAGCATTTTGTGTTGTCAGGCTCTGGGATTTTGGCCATTCTGAGGATGATGTAGTGGTATCTCCTTATTTCAATTTGCATTTCCCTACTGACATATGATGTTGAGCCTCCTTCCATAGGTTCATTTGTTACCCATCCAGCTTCTCTGGTGAGATGTCCAGGCCTGTTGCCTATATTCTTTATCAAATTCTCCATTTTTTATTGTTAATTATTTTTAATTTGGAAGATTTATCTGAATTTTTTTCAAAATTTTTTACCAAATTATTAATCAATAAACTGTTCAAATAGTTCTCAGAGATACGGCTTCATGCTTAATCTCCAGTTTAAATGTTTAGGATTAATACTTATGATTTTATCTAAACTCAGTTTTTATTGTGAAACATTTTTAAATAGCAAAGTGAACAGAGATTCTAACAATGAGCATCCTGTGCTTTGATACATTGAACAAAGCAAGGTTTTCGGAAAGTGAATACATAGAGCAGTAAAAAAAAAAAAAAAAAAAAAAAAAATATATATATATATATATATACATATACACATATATATAATAGAGTACTTTAAGATGTACTTATCTAAAAATATTAAATAAATAGTAATATGGTTTAATTCTAAGAGCCAGACCCAAAAAATGTATAATAAAGTTGAATGCCACAGAGTCCATATTTCCAGCTTTATACTCAACAGTATAATTTCCCAAGAAATATCCAGAAACAGAAAACTCTGACAATATTTGATACTCATATTTAGTTGTACTCTAAGATTTATAAACATTATTTCAGGTAATTTTAATGAAGGGGGAGAGAGAAAGAACTTCCCTCCTAATTGGCCACTTCACATCCTTAGCCTTTTAGATTTCTAAATACTGTTCCTGCAGGGTGAGCAAAGCCTTCTTGCCATGACTCACTTTCGGTACAACAGCTTGTTAGAGAACGAAAATGGAATTCCCAATTAGAAATATATACATAATGTTCAAGTTATGTCCAGCTCTGCAAATGGAAGGGACAGAAAATAGCAAATGTATTCCATTTACATAAAACAAACACACTTTCCTCTATAGGAGGCATCTATTAAAGCAGGACTCTGCCCAACAAATTTGAGCTTCGTGCAAATCCAAATCAGCCAAGAATCTGAGGTTTCTGGTCCCCGGTCCTGGCTTTCACAATACGGAATTGAATTTTTTTAGAGAATGGAAAAAAAATCAAATTCTATTGTTAATAAGAATTGCTTGTACTGGGGTGCCTGGGTGGCTCAGTCAGTTAAGTGTCTGCCTTTGGCTCAGGTTATGATCCCTGAGGTCCTGGGATTGAGCCCTGCATCGGGCTCCCTGCTCAGTGGGGAGCCTGCTTCCCCCTCTCTCTCTGCTGCTCCTCCCCATGCTCTCTCTATCTCTCTTTCTCTTTTTCTCTCTCTCTCAAATAAATAAGTAAAATCTTTTTTACAAAAGAATTTATTGGACTACCTGAAGCTTGGGAAATTCTTTGAATATTAAAGCAAGCTTTATGAGCTGATGCTGGGAATAATAATACATTCAAGGAAGAGTTTAAAAGATATTGATTGAGGTGCCTGGGTGCTCAGTCAGTTAAGCATCTGCCTTCTGGTCGGTTCTGATCCCAGGGTGCCAAGATCTAATCCCATATGGAGCTCCTTGCTCAGCAGGGAGTCTGCTTCCCCTTCTCCCTCCCATGTTCTTTCTCTCTCGCTCTCTCTCAAATAAATGAATCAAATCTTTAAAAAAAAAAAAGATATTGATCATTCTATTACAATGTGTGTGTTGTTGCAAATTGGCAGGCATCACGTTCTTTCCAGAGCACATACATTAAAGCCTGATGAAGGAAACGATCCCACTCTGTGAATAAGACTAGAGTTGAACAGCTCTACTCTGCATGGCTGGTGTTGCTCAGGCAAGCTGTTTCAGGAACCACCTATATATCCCGTTGATTTATTCTATAATCTTTTTGGAAGCAGATGTTTGCCTTGCCTGCCAATCAATGACGATTTTATCAAGTGCTCAGTATGTTCGGTGGAGTATGTGGTACTTGTCCTCAAGGGGCTTATAACTGGTGATTGGATGTCTTGATTAATTTAACAGCTATCTAAAGTAGAAGTCTATTTGTGTGCCAGTCCCTACATGGAGCAGCTCTTAATCTCCTCAATATTCCTGTGTGATGGGTGTTTTTATTGCTATTTTACAGATGGGGGAATAAAAGCTCAGAGCCCAAGCTCTCATTTAGTAATGTTAGAATTCAAACCCGAAATGCCATGCTCCAAAAGCCGATGTGATTAATTTTACCTATTTTCCTATGTTGGCTTCCCTTAAGCTTCTCAGAAAGGCTTCCTTCTCACCTTTGCTCCGTTTATTACATAAAATAGCTTTATTCGCATTGGACATCCTTTACACTGGTGACAGTCATCTTAGTATATTTGTAGGCCAGAATAACTTCAGAGGAAACCAGGGGAAAAAAATGAGGAGAATTATCCAATATTGAAAAATGCTCTATATGTAGATGAGGGAAATTTTTGCTTGGCCAGTATGTTGAGAATCTTAATTTTTTACAATGAAAATTCACTCTGGGCTGAATAAATGCCCTTACCATTAGCAACAGTAGTAACAATTCATTTAGGGCCTCTTTTCCCTACAAACAGTGTTTCCAATGACATAACATAGTAAAATGACATTTTGGTCTCAGAGAATTAAAAATAAAGTATTTATGGAAATAGCAGTATTACGTTTTGGTAGATTAGGCTTAATCAAATTACTGAATATATGAAAGGCAACAAGCTGCATAGGAATGTGCCATAGAAATAAAGATGCTAAGTAAGCATCCCGTGTGGTAGTGATCATTTGGATTCTTGGATAACCGCCCCACCAGCCAGACATCTCAGAGAGGCCTGTACTGACATGTGTGGTCAATTAATCATGCTTCATTCAGTGAAGTACTGATAAAATGTATTGACATTTTATTATTATTATTTTTTACTCATGTATTATTTAATTTATTATTTTGATGATTATTAATATGTTACAACTATTTTTTCACATTTTAAATAGTATTTATTGAAAAAGCAAACAACTTAGCTATTCAATAAGCATTTACTGAACATTATTTAATGATTCAACATATTTTCATAGCACTTACTATGTGCCAAATATTGTTCCAAGATCTTCACAGATAGGAATCATTTATTCTTCTTAACTTTCTTAGTCTCCTTTTTTTAAAAAAAGGTTTTATTTATTTATTTGAGAGACAGATCAAGAGAGAGAGAGGGAGCACAAGGGTGGGGGGAGGTATAGATGGAAAGGGAGAAGCAGATTCCCTGCTGAGCAAGGAGCCAAATATTGGGCTCGATCATGGCTCAATTAGGGCTCGATCTTGGCTTGGTTGGGGCTCAATCCCAGGACCCCAAAGATCATGACCTGAGCCAAAGGCAGATGCTTAATCCACTGAGCCACCCAGGTGCAGCTACTTCCTTAGCCTTCTTAACAGTAGATAAACTATTATCCAACTTTACAGTTGAGGAAACTGAGGCAGAACAAAGCTAAAAAACTTAGCCATGGTCAATTCATGCAGCAGATACCTGGCTCTAGGATTCAAGCTATTAACTGTTATAATATGTGCCTCTCCCTTTCTACAGAAATTGTCTGGATTTTTTTTTTTTTTTTTTTGGTCTGGATGATTTAGCCTTGAAGAAATAATGTGATGAGAAGACACATTTTGGTCATGGTACAATAAAAGAAAAAGAAAATATTTCCTAGCAACATTTAAGAAAATTCATAAGAAAAATAATTTATTGGGTCAGATATGAAATATACATGTTCTTAAAAATTCAATGCCCTAAGGATCAGACCTAATTGGTCAGATAAATGAATGTGAGCAAATCCACACTGCTTCTTAGCCACAGGAATGTTTGGGGGAAAACATTAAATTCAAGGCTATATTGAATTTTATTTTTTATTTTGAAATTAAGACGTGTGCATTTGCGAAGCTCCTTCTCTACGTGCCACCCACTTCTGTGTGGTATTTATCACCGCAAATGTCAGCAGATGGGAGTCTTGGTTGGCTGAACTATCTGTAGAATTGTCTCTGTTCTCCGTTCTTCTGGTCACAACATGGGCTAAAACAAAGACTTGCAGAAGACATTCTGGCTGACACTGTGTGCCATTTCCTGCCCACCCTCATACTGAATGCAGAGGTGTAGTTAGTGAAAATTGCTTGACAAATCAGGGGAGGAATGCATGGTGCAGGGGAACGGATCCTTATTTCCATTTTATACTAGAAGGGCATGACAGCTATGCTATAAGTCAGATGTGCCCTGTGGAAGGTTTGGTCATGCTTGAATAAAACCCTGTGTTTATTTTGAGACTCGTGGATCTGAAAAATCCATATTTATTTGTGTTAGCAAATTATCCAAAATTCTTGATTTTCACAGTCTTCCAGTTGAATCTGTCTGCACAGATCACATAGTGCGCACACAAGTCGGATCAGTTATCATTAGCCCACTCTTCTCTTTGGAACTCCCCAATCTGTGGTTAATTTCCTCAGCCAGAAAGAGGAGTCAGTTTCTGAGAATGGCATCTTGTTTTATTTACACAAATAGGCGTGTTCCTTACAAGAATTTCCATAACATTTGAAATGGGAAATGACTAGTTTCTCACCCAATATTACTGTCAAAAATTATATGCAGAGGGCTAGGTTTCCAGGATGAGGGTTTTAAATAATATATAGCACATGTGCATACTATAAACAAAAACATATTTGAAGTACGTGAATAATACACTAGGTGGGTTTTTTTATTGTTTTCTTTCTTTTTGAAGAGGGAACAAGTAAAATAAACCCTGTTTCCATCCGAGAGAATTAAATGTCTCTTATTTGCAGAAAACATTTGGCTGATCATGTTTAATCAAATTATTCATGTGTGAGGGCTGGTATATTTTCTTTGTGGGAGCGACAAGCTGAGTAGAAATATGCCATCATTATAAAGCCTCTGCGAATGTACATACTCCTTGTGGTCATTTTATTGTCCACTGTTGGCCAACTGAGGAAGACACTCAGACATTTTTAAAGTACTGGTCACCTACTAATTTCAGACCTTCTCTTATTATCTTCTCCCACTTTCCTCTCCTCACTTGATAGGGATAGAGGACAGGCCAGATTTTTTTTTTTTATGTGAATGTGAAGCAAAAATATGTTCTTAAATATACCCTTTAAAGACATTCCAGCGGTAAATGTAATCACATTGTGGTAAAAATTCCCTTTCTCGACAGTTTCTGATGTATTTAATAGCAATTGGCATTCTCACTTTCTCTTTCCTTCTCTCCCTCCACCTCGCCCCTTCACAGAGGCCTGATTCTTTTCCAACTGGTTTGCCACAGAAAGAGAGAGAGAAAGAAATTTGGGACTCAAATGACAACTGAGGAAGATGGTGGGAAGTGCTCAGCTGTGAAACCTCTGAATGTTGTAATAGGAATCAGATGAGCAAGTGACATCACTATGGTTCAGTCACTCGTTTGGCAAAAATCTGGTCTCAATTTTTGAGTTGCCTAGAAGCAAACATAATATTTAAGCAAAATAGGTTATAAAATCAGTATGTTCGTTGGTATCATGTAAGCCAGTCATTTTATCACGTTAAATATCTACAAAACACTCATGTACATTAATGAGACACTGGGATTTAGAGCAAGGAACAGGACATTGGGACATCAAAACAAATAAGGAAGAGTTAATGTCCCCATGACTCTTGTGTTTTGAAGGGTCATGTCTATAGCTAGCTCCTCACATAGCACTAGAGCAATTTACCATGTGCCTTGAAAATGGGGTGGGGGAACGGGGGTATGGGACGCTTTTATTTTTCTTTACCACTGTCTCTAATGAGTTACAAAGACTTTCCCTTCTTCTTTTCCCTTCTCTCTCTCTCTCTCTCTCTCTCTCTCTGTCTCTCTCTCTCCCTCTCTCTATCTATATCCTATTTCTTGGGCCAATCTCAACAGTTTTCTTACATTGTTGAGCTATGAAAAAGTCTCCTCTAGTTGACTTCAATACTTAGTCCTCCAGCCTGGCTGTCCTTGTATAATGTCAGCTCTATCTGGAAGCCCAAGAAGGAGTTCTCTTTAGCCAGATTTGGGGTGAGACTCCTTATGGCAGAGCTTCCCGAACCCCACCCAGTCTTCAGTCCGTGTCCTTCAGTGTGATCACTCAGCCTCTTGGTAATGTGGTCTGCTCACCAGCCATCCAACCCTGTGGGTGAGTTGGTAGCCAGAGGGTGGATGCTGAGCTCTCTGCTACGGTGTCTGTGGCACTCCACAGGGTACCCAGCCATTTGTGCCAAAACAAAAGGTGCCAAGTGTAGTCAGCTCTATTGGTGGCCCATCTCTGTGCTCGAGTATCTCTTTCTAGATCTGTTTCCCTCATATCAGGGAAGTGCAGAAAGAATAAACACGGTTACTACCTAAACTGGTACCCACTGTGGGAAGGAGATAACATTCCTCTTGCAGAAGTCCTGCAGGTTTATAAGTAATTTTCTTGGTGCCACCCTCACTAGATACGGGGCGGTTGGCATCCCTTTCTCTGTAGGTGTCAGAGGGAAAGCTCTAGCACTCTGCAGTTCAATGCCTCCCAGATCTGAAGATCCTTTGTGTTCTTAACTTTATAAAGCTGGGGGAGCGAGGGCGGAGCTGAAGCAAGGGTTAAGACACAGAGTTTATTCTTATCAAACCCCGAGGGAGGCATCTGGCCTTCACTCTGGGCATGTTCCTCTTTGGAATATTGGCTACTTTGTGTCCACTTCTCCTGGGCTTTGAGTTTTAGTTCCTCAATTCCACGACAGGCACAAAGGTGTCTCTAAAACTTAGGTGATGCTCTCTTAGCACTACGGGCGATCGTTACTCTACAAGAGGGATAATTTTCAGTTATGGAACCAATTGAAAGTGCTGTTATATTTCGCATTTTGAGTTGTGACCAAATGCCAGATTTTTTCCCGCTCTGTCATTCCTGTCACCCCTTTTGGGTCCCTTCCTACCCTAGATACGCTCCAAGTTCAAGAGAAGAATAATTCATTTTATTACCTGTTTGAAGTATTCCTCATCCACCTTGAGAGCCCAGGACAGTCAAACATAAAGAAATCCTACTGCACCCATGTGGCCCCCAGTGTTCATCAAATATCCTGCTGAAGAAATAATAAGAAGACTGAAAAAGTCAGGCTTATCAGCTCTTGATCCCTTGCTCCATGTGATCTAGATGACAATCATAAAAAAATAATAATAATTATACATGTGAACAAAAACAGACTTATCTTTCCCCCCCCAAAGAGCTAAAGTCTTTGTAAATGTTATGGTGTTCATCATGGAATATTTTATTTGAGATAAGGAAATAGGAAGTCATCTTCCTATTTCATGGATTTGAAATCTGACAAATTGAGGCACCCAGTGGCTTATCCCAGTGCTCATAATGGGATTGGCTGAAGGAGCCAAATACAAAATGTGGGCTTTTTAAATTCCAGGCTGGAGAGGCCCGGCTGCATGCACTTTGCTTCAAAGAGGTATCTTCCTAACTAACGTTCTGGATCTATCCCTGCATAAGATCAAGCCCCTTTATCCGAGGGGGCTCTGGCACATTCGAGAACCTCAAATTGCAGGAAGTAATTGAGGATGGCTTACTGTGATCATTCACATCATATGCGACCCTTATGAGGTCGCTGAGCTATGTGGGCTAATGCCGCTATGTCCTAGCCACGGAAATGATCTGTAGGAATGGTTAGTTGACTGTGTCACTCCAAACCTCAAATATGTATAATGCTACTTTCAGTCAAGTCAGATGAGTTTAGAGCCCTTCCACAGGGCATGAAGTTACTGTGACAGCAACAGCTATGCATGAACTCCACACTCCACCCAACAGCGCCTCAGCATTCCTCACCTGTAGATGCAGGTTCTTCTGAGGATACTATCTTGGGCTTTCCCTGTCTTGTTTGTAAGAAGCAACACTGAGATGAACCAGGTCTCAAAACTCAGAAGGAAGTTCTGACGGGGTAGGATTATTTAGGGGATTTTTTAAAACTTGGCTTCTGAAGAAGAGCAGCTGAATTACAGCATGTAATAGGGCTGTAGTGATTTCTGAATGAGGAGGAAAAAATGTCTTTAAAGGCAGAGAACTCTGTCCACATATGCAAACGTGTTTATACAGACACATCCACGCATAGGCTGATAAACACGATTTTTTCTTCCTTTCTTTTTAGCGCAGGAATAGAATTTGGCCAATACTTTAAAAGCATCATGTTCTCTGCTTCCAAAGTTGTTTTTTTATTTTATTTTTTATTTTTTTCAAAACACGGGCAGCATAATGCTCACTGGTAAGGATAAATTGGAATAGTATTTTTTTCGATATTTCATGTGTTACTAAATTCCCCATATTCTGTTTCCCTCTTAGTAAAAATAAATAGGTACTAGGTTTCTGCATTTATAGCAGATGCCACACAGTGATGAGCAACTTGCCTCACCTGACAGAGAACTATATCCATTTTTTATTAGTTCCAGTTCTCCTGGTAACTGAAATTCTTAAGGAAGAAGATGCTCTGTACTGATGAAGTCAGTGCTCTCTCCAGAGTCGAACAAATTGTCTTTCTTGTGAGTGCTGATTCCTTCAACGCCCTCTGGAGCTTGTCAAGGATGAGGAAGGTCAAGAATAGCTCTCCCATTTTAAGCTACATGACAAAACAGCATAAAGTGTCCCATTTCAGCAAGACTGCATGAAGTTTATTCCTGTCATTGGTGCAATCAAATCAAATCTGTTCCCCAGAAGTCAAATGTATTAGCTCCATTCTTTATATATATATATATATATATATATATATATATATATATATATATATATATATAATTCAAGAATTAGAGAGCCATCTACTGGCCTAAGCTTCCTAAGTGGTTTTCAAAACAGCTAGGGGCCTATCATGAAGAAGTGAATCATAGGCCCAAACTTTAAGCTGAACAAAAGGTATGTACCTTTCCCATTATATGTGGGAGAAAAGAAGTAAATGCTTTCTTCTTCTGATGAAAGAAGAAAACAGAAGTACAATTCTGCTGGAAGAATGGGACAAAACGGAGTCTATATTATATAAGTAAAATAAAATGATAATGATATTAATTAACCAATTAATTCATTGGCAAGTAGTTATGAAAAAATGTGCTACATGTGTGGGGGTTTCTTTTCTAGAATAATTACAAAACATGCTAATTCTTGTCAGAGAATTTAGGTGCGAATTTCAAATCAAAGAAAACAAAAATAGGACACTGAATGCATGATACAGCATTTCTGTCATCAAAGCAAATATACAGGACTTACAGTTAGAACACGTAAGTCTACGTGTTGCATATTCCACTTGGGAACCTGATAACCTGGGGCAGTTAACTAAGCCTTCGATGTTGTGTCTGAAAATTGAGGAAAATACTACATGCCTCATAATTTATTATGGTAATATGTTTGAATTTTAAAAATGTTATATATATGCAGGGTATAAATGTTGGCATCATAAAGTCTAAATGCATTAAATCCTGAGATCTAAACACTGCAAGAGAAGTTGTTAAGGCTAGAGTACTTATGGGTGGTATTATAAAGAAGGCCTGAGTAATGTGTTCATAGGTGAACGTGAGTTGGGTGGGCATTTTACAAAGTATTTAAGTAACCTACACATAGAACACATCCATCTGAGGGGGAAAAAATGTTAAGATACATGATTTCCCCATGGCTGGTAGCAGTTTAATTTATAAGTGAAGTGTTTGAAGGATGGGAGGGAGGATGGACTAAGTGAAATTTAATCTCTAGCTAGCCGAATGTGGGTTTTAAAAAATCAGCGAGGGAGAGAATAGAAAATCAAGTATGGAATAAAATGAAGCAAGGGAAGATGATAGAGATAAAGTTTCTGAGCACATTAAGCTGGAAAGGGAGACTTCATAAAATAGAAATGAAAATGTTGAAAGAGTCAAATTACCTTGGGAAGCAGGAAGCAAAAACAATCATGTTAATGACTGAAATATCTGGGCTATCTAGAGATTTCTGTCAGCGTTAGGACGTAAGGTGAGGGTAACTTGTTACAGACTCCAGGCAGTGGAATGCAGTGACCCCTAGAAGAGCAGTGCTCCTTTCATTCAAAGCCCATGGAAGAGCATGAATTTAGAACCCAACTAGACAAAAGATCTGAGATTCCTGGGAGGGGTCTTTGCAGAGGGAATTCTAAAGTTCACCTTTGCTTCAAGTATAAATGCAGGTATGAATGTTTCTTCTTTGCATGACTTCATATTTTAAAAAAGCATCGTGTTTCGTTAGAATGTAGTAATAAAAAAGCCTGAAACCATCGTTTTCCTTGTCAGTTTGCATAATAATAGTGAGTAATACAGCTATCGTTAATTTTTAGACAATGAAGGTAGATTAATCCTGGGGCATCTTGTGTGTTTTCCAAAGCCTTCCATATATTTAGTAGGGATGAAAGAGCAGATTTCACCTTCAATGTTTCTAATTAAAAAAAAAAAAACCTCATTAAACATGATTTATATCAACATTCACAGAATTAATGTAAAATGCTTAGGAAGCTTAAATTCTTATATTCTATTTTCCGAATAAAACATTTAACTATCCACAGTCTTTATTTGTAATACAGAATTCAAACAAACTCCCTTTTTTTCTCACTCATACCATCTTCCGAAGCCCAATTTACAGGATACCTCCTTCTTGAAGCAAGTTAATTCTTGGTACTGGAAAAGTCTGAAGGTGAAACTCAGGCGCTCTTAAAGCACAGTCTGCTTCTTTAAAGGAGCATCGCCACCTACAGTGAACTAAGCTCATGAGTATGTGTTTCTTATTTGGCTTTCATTCCTTTCCTAATTGCAGTGCAAAATATCTCTTTTGCATTCAAACATTTATTTTCTCTCTCAGATGAAAATTCCATATCCTCCCCTCTGAAGCCGCAGAGGTCTTAACGGATTCCTCACTTATGGTATTTTTATTTCCCTTGCATTTTAATTAGTGTTGTCCTTAATAGATTCTAGCATAAGGTGTGACTTAAAATAGATGTCACCCTCTGAGAGGGGTCAGGGGGTTGGCGGATTTCTCTCTTACACAAGCGCACACTCACACATATCTTAGCCCCTACTACACATCTCTTAGCCCATATCGGGAAGGAAGAACAAGGCACCTCAGCCACTAGGAGTCTTGCTACGTTGATTAGGCCATTTATGCCAGCGCTGGACTCCTTGTAGCTGATTAAAAGATCTAAGAAGAGGTTGCCAAAACTAGCTAGAGATCAAAATTACCTGGAACTTAAAAAAAGAAAATAATAAATAAAACACCTTACCTTAAATTCTGAATTATACTTCGCACCAAGATTGAGTCCTAAAAGTTGTGTTTTAAAAAGCCCTTAGTGATTCTTATGCAATCATCCTACAATTCACATCTGAAACCACTGGCTAATTCAAAAATACCTGAAATTAGCTAAATCTTGAGATCTGCATTTACATTAGTTTGAGGTTATTTATGCCTTCTACCTTGTAAGCAAGCCAACAAGAATTCCTTGTAAGGTTTGAGGGCTCAAGTCCAATTTAATGTTTTGTTTGCCTTCCTTTGCCTTGTTTTGTATGTTTCTACCTCAAAGTCCATTCTGGGCAGAATACATTTTTGCAGGCAGTCTCCTGGATACTGTGTTAGAATTCAGGACATGCTGGCACAATCTAAATTCCCCAGTCCCACCCCTGAATTTCCAATACTTCTAACAGTTACAGCTTTATCCTGGTTTAATAAGGTGAATTTAAGGTGAATTAAATTAAAAGTAAAGGTTAGAATTTGAGAAGAAGCCATCAAATCATTAAGGCACACTTTTTTTTTTTTAACAGAGATAAATTGAGTACAAAACCATAATTCAAGCCATATTTTATAGCCTTGGAAATCTTTGGAGAGCTGTGGCTAAGTGTGTGGATTTTCACATCAAACCATCGAAGTTCAAAGCACATGTTCCATTTGTTTGCAATTATGCTGACATCGTTTCATCTCTCAAAGACTCAGTTTCTTCATCTGTCAAATGGTGATAATTATCCTGTTCACATCCTACAGTTGTCACAAGGATCGCATGGCCTAATCCATGTAATGTTCTTAGCACAGTATTCAGAAAATAAGTACTAACACCTGCTAGTTAACACTATTTTTACTATATTATTATCATCCTATTGCAAATTTAATACAGGCACACCTCAGAAATATTGTGAGTTTGGTTCCAGGCTACTACAATAAAGCGAATATTGCAATAAAGCATGTCAATGGGTATTTGGTTTCCCAGTGCATCTACAGTTATACTGATACTGTGCTATAGCCTATTATGTATGCAATAACATTACATTTTTTTAAAAAAAGTGTACATGACTTTATTTAAAGTAGTTTATTGCTAAAAAAAAATGCTAACAATCACCTGAGCTTTCAGCAAGTCATAATCATGGATTGCAGATAATCATGACAGATAAAATAATGGTGATGAAAAAAGAGTTTGGAATATCACAAGAATTACCAAAATGTGATAGAGACATGGAGTGAGCAAATGGTGTTGGAAACATGGCACCAATAGACTTGCTCAATGCAGGGTTGCCCCAAATCTTCAATGTGTAAAATAATGCAATATCTACAAAGTACGATGAAGTGAAGCTCAATAAGATGAGGGGTGTCTATAATAGATACCCTGAAACAGAGAATTAAGGCTGGTTTTCTTGGTTTTGTTCATTTCTAGTACCCTTGACAAGAAAATTTCCAATACTGTGAAGCCCGAGATGATATTCACCACAAGTAGTTTCACTCAGTGCTCGGACTATTGCCTCTTACAGTGAACTAAACGCTTGAGCAAAAGTCCCTCATGTGTCCCCTCTGCTTTCACTTGTTTCTCAAGCTCACTGCAAACTATCTCTTGCAGGTGGAATTCACAGCCTGGGGAAACTTTGATTGTAACCCAGCAACTCTCTTTGGGATCATAGAAAACTTGTATAAGCTCCCTCTTTCTTATTCCGACTTTAAAATAATAAAAAAACAAAATCTGTCCCAAACTTCAGCATTCCTACTGAAAAATAGTAGGATGGCACTATGGAAATAAATAGATGAAAAGCAAAAGCTCAGCGGTTTAGCGCTCCTTCGGCCCAGGACGTGATCCTGGATCCCGGGATCGAGTCCCACGTCAGGCTCCCTGCATGGAGCCTGCTTCTCCCTCTGCCTCTGTCTCTGCCTCTGTCTCTCTCTTTGTATGTCTCTCGTTAATAAATAAAAATAAAATCTTAAAAAAAAAAAAGCAAAACCTTCAAAAAAAGAAAAAAAGAAAAAAAAAGCAGGTGTGTGTGTAATGACCCAGACATTTGCCTCTACCATTTGGCTAGTTTTCATCTTGGACTTGCTTATTGTCATGGATTGAATAAATTGATCTCCTGACTGTCAGAGGTGGATAGATTCTGTACGTCTCAGACAATCCCTGGTTTCTGTGTATTTCATAGCTGCTGCAACATGCTGGGGGGGGGGCGGTTATCTGTGCATATTTATGCTTTTGAAAATGATCTCAGTATGAGCTGTTAAATGCTATTGGATTTGGTCAGTATTCTATGTGAAGTGGTAAGTACAGCTCAGCTAAGTCACCTGACAAGTCCCTGCAGTTAAGGATTTAATTTATAACACCTTCCAGAACAAAGGAATAAAACTAAACTACCACTTAAACTCACATTATATGATATTTCTATGTATCTCAATTCCACCAGCGGAACCAGCTGGACAACTGAAGAGTGTCTTAAATTTTCATAACTGGAGTATCCTAAAAATTTCCCTCCTCACGTGGTGGCTCAAGGAGTCTTCTTCCTATTTAACTGCAGCGCCACTTTAAACAGATATTTATGCATTTACAACTGTCATGAAATGTCAATTGTGCATGCATTTTTTTAGTCTAAAATATAATTTTTTTTCCAGACATGAAGTGAACTTCTCAGGATTGAAGAGTAAACATCTGTAGAGATACAACAGTGGTTGCAAGTGCAGGTTCAGTGGTCTGCCCAGGACCATTGGCAGGATATCAGTGAAATCAAAAGCAGGCGTTCTGAAAATTAGTATTTTAGTATGGCTTTTGGATGTGTCTGATGTGACTGAACGAGACAGTTGACATTATAATATGTCTTGAAGAAGATTCTTTTGAATGGAAAGAACAGGATGATCTATTAACTTCATGAACTTAGAGGCCCAACTCTTCCCAGGTTTGGGAACTTCTCCGTCATGAGTCCTTTTTAAATAAGCTTTGTGTCTCTCTCCTCCTCTGGAAATCCAGTGATTCCTATACTGGTCCTTTGGCTGATGATAGTCCATTAACTGTGTTGCCTTTCTCTCTTTTTCCTTCTTTGGGTCTTTGCTGTCCTCTGACTAGGTTGTTTCCAAGTTCCTATTGTCTAATTCACTGAATCCGACTTCTGTCTGGCTCTCCTGCCATTGATAATGCTACTGTGTTTTTTTATATCGTTCACTGAAATCTTCAGCTTCAGAATTTCCATTTAGTTCTTTTTGTGATTTCTATTTCTGTGTTACATCACCATGACCTTGATGTATTGTTTTCCTGACTATGTTGCATTGTCTATCTGTGTTACCTTGTAGTACCTTGACTTTCTTCAAAATAGCTATTTTGAATTCTTCATCAGGTAATCACAGATCTCTGTGTCTTTGGGTTTGGTTATTGGAAGATTATCATATTCTTCCAGTGATGTTGTGTTTCCCTGATTCTTCACATTCCTTGGAGTTTTTGCATTGCTGTTGGCATCTGAAGTAGAGGTCACCTCCCCCAATCTTTACTAGTTACCTTCAGGTTATATGTTTATTTGTGGACAGATGCTAAATTTTAAATGTGGAAGGGAGGAAAAAATAAGATATGTCTTATAGGCTATGATGTGGATATCACTCCAGACCATATCTTTATTAAACACTTTTTATATTTTATTCATCATGGATTTTTGCATTCATTTTTAAGATTCTTTTAAATATTGCATTAAAATATTATTTATCTTAGTTATTCATTTTTTAGATCCTCTTTTAAATTGTGTGTCCTAAAGGAGGCCCTATTTACCTTACCCTCATCTTGGCACTGCTTTTCTGATTGCTCACTCTGCAAAAAGAACTAGTTACCTTCTCTCTATTATTTTGTACAAAATTATATCATTGCACATATTATACAATAAGGCTTACACATCTTTAGGCATTGCCTATACACATTTAATCCTCAAAAATTTTAAGTTAGGTATCCCCATTCCACAGATATGAACACTGATATTTAGAGATGATACAGAATTATCCAGAACTCTATGCTAGTAAGTGGCAGACCAGGGGTATGAATTCCAGTCTAACTGCAAATCCTTCACCTCTATTTATTTTTTTTTATCAAAGATTTTATTTATTATTTATTTATTTGTTTGTTTGTTTATTTGTTTATGTGAGTGAGAGAGCATGAGCAAGGGGAATGGCAGAGAGAGAGGGAGAAGCAGACTCCCCACTGAGCAGGGAGCCCAATGTGGGGCTCAATCCCAGGACCCCGGGATCATGGCAAGAACCAAAGTTTTAACCAACTGAGCCACCTAGGCATCCCCAAATCCTTCACTTTCAAACAGAAGACTGTATTGAAAATATCTTTAGCCTGTGTCAGCCCCTGAAGGAAGAAGATGATCTATACTGTTGCTGTTGCAGTTGGGAAGGATAATTATGAAGGTTGTAGTTCCTCCATCAGTCAATGGAAAATGAGTTATCTCATTTAAAGAATTAAGAGTTCTTACAGGGAGACTTAAGGTCAGCTGCCTGAAGCTAATTTGCTTCCCAAGGTTGTACCCACAGTTTTTGGCTCTTACATTCCATATTCCCTAGAATTGCCACTTTTTCTTCGGTACTCAACACACATTTAATAGCAATCAATATGCACTTTCAACTGTCACTGACAGGGGAAGGTGGAGTCTTATTTCCCAATATTTCAGAGTAACTTGCTCCTGCAAAACTATTAGGTCTGTGTGACTTGTTGGCCCATCAGGCCTCAAATAAAGTTATTTCAATAGATAATGAAAGTCTTCTAAGCTCACAAGACAAGGGAAACCTTAATTAAAATCAATGAAGAAAAAAAATCTGTAAAAACAATTAAGCACTGAAGTTGACTCCTTTTAATTTGGGGTCTGAAGGTCTTCTTGGGAAATTACTAAATCACTGGATGATTTAATTTGGCTGCCTTGAATTAAGTTTCAGTGGATTAGAAATGGTCTCTTAGATATTGTATAATGTATAATCCTGAGAAGCATTATAGGAACAGTAAAAATCCAGAGAAAAAAATAAAACATTTAAGGAGGCAATTAGATGGTGGAATCAGCTGTCTTCTGGAATAGATTCTTTCAGTTGAACTATTTTACGGGCTGTGTGTTCCAGGAAAAATTAGTTGGAGCCATTTTCTCTGAGAAGTAAATGGAAGTTTAAATAGAAATTTTACTCAGAGAAGGATCTATGTTTCAGTCTCAGATATTTTTTTTTCTGGAATTCAATGTATTGAAATAAATTAAGTCAGTAAACAAAACAGCATCATGATTGCATAATTTCTTTATAAAATGTTATATAAAGTAGGCAAAGTCATGAATGTTAATAGGAATAGCTGTCTTGTTACTCATTTGAATAGGCATTTGTGGTTTCCATGGCTTAGCATTAGTTGAATTTCCTTTGGGAGAACACCTCTTATCTTCCTTTCTATATGGTTTTTGGTTTTTGTGGGGCTAACTTACCCAGCTCCACTGGATACATGTGATTGAACTCAAAGCCAATTTGCCAGTCCATTTACCGAGATCAGGGATGGATATGTGACTCAGTTCAGTCCAAAACTTAACAAAGAATACAAAAATGAGGCCTAAGGCTTTATGTTTAAATGACTGAAGTAGGAGAATTTCCCTCTCTCTCCTTTTATGGGCTTGACCCAAGATCATTTGAGCCTGAATCTTCTAGAGTCACCATGTGAAGAGAAAAAAGATAGAATACAAAACCTAATGATATACCATTTGGACTCCTGGATCAAACCTATTCTGAAACCAACATCTAAGTCTTTAAGACTATTACTCTTTCTGCCATAATTTGGTTTTCTCTTGTTTGTAAATAAGTATCTCTGAGGAAGCTTATTATCTCTCATCTGACTTTGAATCAGGTGATACCATTTCATGAATAAAATGTATACCTTTGCTCAGGCTAGATTAATAGGAAATAACTAATTCTCATTCTCTGAGAATATATATATATATATCATAAGGAAAGCTTTCTCAGAGAATATACATATATATATTTCCATAAAGAAGATACTTGATCTATTTGGAAATTTTTCTCATTCATCTCAAATTTGCATATGTGCAACCATTGAATAGGCCCTTAAAAAATTCAGCCTTTAAATTTTATGAGGCCCATTCTCTTCTGAAAGTATGACTTAAGCCAATAGGGCATCATAAAACAAGATAATAACCTGAGATTTCACAATTTATTATATAGGACTGATCTTACTATGGTCAATTGACAGTAGTAATAGGCAGACAAGGAAGGAAGAGAGAAAGCTATAGTTCCAAAGTGAATTCAGGGTAGCAATGGTTGAATAATGGCTGAAGAGCATTACGTTGAAACAAGGCTTAAGTAATTTGAAATATTATTTAAATCAATATGACCTAGTTTCTTTAATTTGCTGTATCTATGAACTGTTGTTAAGGAAGTTACTATTGTACCCATCATGAAAATGGATTATTTCTGATAATTAAATCGCTTCCTAAAATGTTTATTAGGGGTAAAAAAGAGCGACAGCCAAACTAATGATATACAGTTGTATGAATTTTCACTTCCTTGGTTGACTCAGTCTTGCATGAACACAGTCCTTAGGAAACTCATGCCCAAATACTTTGGTTAATGATGAACTTGCTCTGCAATTGTTTAACTCCCTTTGGCTTTTCTTTCTCATCTGTAATGGGTGACACATCCCCCACTGAGTCACTTTTGACTTTAAATTATGAAATGATGCCAAAGCTTTTTGCAAAAATAAAGTGTTCTCTATGTGATTCATAATCAAAATAATGATGTTAACCTCTACAGTCTCCTAAAAATAATTGTGCTTCATAGACTCCAAATCAGTACAGCTGGCTTGAGTTTCATTTTTAAACTCACATTAAGTTAGAAGCATTTGATCAAGTAAACCTAGCTTAAAAGCAATAGACAAGCTAAAGAGGAGATGGAGTGTCTAGTTAAGAAGAAATCAAGTGGAAAGAGTCAGACAGTGGTTTTTGGCAATTTGTATACATAAACACAGGTCTATTCCCAAAAGCAGGGAAGTAATTCCTTGTTTAAAACAAAACAAAACAAAACAATTAACAATGACAACAAAGAAAGGATTGATAAAGCCAGAATGAGTCCATACCCTTTGAAAAAACAATGGTAATAGTTTTCATTTATTGAGGGTACTGTTTGCAGAAAAAACTAGCTAAGTTACACACATATATTTTCCAAATTATTTCATATAACAACTTCTGGAGTTGTGTATTATTAAATCCCACATTTTACAGAAAAAGAAACTGAAAATTCAAGAGGTTAACTAGCTTTACCAGAATTATAAATTAGTTAATGGCCAAGAGGTGTTCACACAAAGCTTGGTTAGTTGCCAGAAACTATAACTTACAGCAAGAACGACCATATACCCCATGTATTAGGTCATATGTACCTAAAAATAACAATTTTGCTTACACTTAAGCAACACGAGCTACAATTTTATTTTTAAAGCAGTTCATAAACTAAATTGTTCCTTTTCTTCTTTCTTTCTTCCTTCCTCTTTCTTCTTTCTTTCTTTCTTTCTTTCTTTCTTTCTTTCTTTCTTTCTTTCTTTTTCTCTTTCTTTTTTCTTTCTTTCTTTCTTTCTTTCTTTTTCTCTTTCTTTCTTTTTCTTTCTTTCTTTCTTTTTCTTTCTTTCTCTTTCTTTCTTTCTTTCTTGCCTGCCTGCCTGCCTTCCTGCCTTCCCTCCATTTTCTTTTCTGTCATCTCACTAACCAGCCTCAACTGTGACAGAGACAAATGGCAATCAGAGAAAATTTCTTCACAAATCCTTCTAATTATACCAAAATGTGGTTGTAGGTTACAGTATGGTCCCAAATTATCAGTGACATAACTCCAATATAATTAGCTTAAGCAATAAGAAATGTTGAGCAGCTTTACTGGATGATATAACTGGTAATTCCAAAAGCAGATGTAGCTTCAGGCATGGCTATAACCAAGAACTAAAATGATCATAAAGTCTTCCACTTTCTTCCCAGCTACATCCACCCATCCCTCAGTTTGGCTTCCCAGGTAGGTCTCATCCTTTTGGTGGGGCAATCACTAACAACAGCTTTAGGACCACAAACCCAACATAGCAAGTGTAGCAGGATGAAGCTTATCTTTCTTTCCAGCAGCTGTGGATCAGTTTCAGGTAAGGAGTATGAGTAACTTGCATGTGCTCAAATTATAGACCAATGAATGCCACCGAGATGTAGGGCCTGGGGAGGTACAGGGCCACAAATAACTTTCCCTATTCTAAGTCTGATTTTGAGGAAGGCATACTAGAAAGACAAAGATGACAGGTACTCATAGAGGCTGCTGGTTTTGCATACACCATAGATAACATTGTATTTAGCCTTCATAAACCTCTGATAAGGTAGCACTATTATTATTTTAGAAAAATTGAAGTTCAGAGATCTTAAATCTTTGGTTCATTACAACACAGCAAGTGTTATCTTCAACACACGTTCATGGTCTAAACCATAATGCTCTGCCTCTAGAAGACACTGATGTCACTTACCTATCAAAGTGCAAAGAAACAAATTTGTGTTCGTCCTCTCTGCTGAAACTATGAAGATACATTAGACCATGCTGGATACCTAGAAATTGAGAAAAATCCTCCATTCCCTATCAATTTGACCTAGGGTTTCCAGAACTTTCTGCACACCCAGACTTATCTGTAAAGAAATGGAGCCTGACTCTGCCTAAAGCTTCACAAAGTATAATGAAAACCCCCTTGTTACTTTATTATCATGGAGGGGAAGTGTATACTGCTCAGCATTCTGACTCCTGCTTTCCTTACCGACCTGATTGAGGCTGATTAAATTAGGCATACTGGCATGCAAGCTATTAAAAAAAAAAAAAAGAAGCTCATTTATAAGAAGGCAGAGGTTAAAATAAGAGATATAGTATAGGATCTTCTTCTATCCTTTTCTATCCCTCTTGGGCCCAGGCAGGGATAAAGACTTCATTCTGATAGAGATTTGGAACAAAATACAGAACCATCTGAAGTAAAGACAATGAATATAGTGGAATGAGCCCCCTGGCTATTGGTGGTTTTCCCATTATTTGTCTTAAGAAAGCAGAGAATAAAAAGAACAAGGTTCTGTCCCTTCGAAGACTCCATTTTTGTAGCCTCAGGCTGTTTGGCCCAGTGCTGAATCAGTTAGTGTCTCTCTTAATGCTTACTTGTCCTCAGGGAAGACGTTGGTATTATTGGTAAGTTTTGAATCTCCTAATGTTTTTGCTCTGTTTTAAATGGCCTCCTTTTAAATCTTTTTGTTCTAAGTTTTCTTTAAAAATTCTCCTTTGAACTCTTAATATTCAACTTTTTGGCTGATACGCAAAAGTTGGACATAATTATTAGTACAAAATATTGTAGGACATATTAACCTGGTTTCAATAACCCTTCCCAAGCTTATATGTAAGTTCACATAACCAAAATCCGCAGTGTAGTACGTACACAGTGCCATTGTGAGGTCATACCAGGCGTGTAGGCAACAAATAATGTCCCTGATTTCTAAAGTTATTTTTACTCAAACCATTTAGTTAATTCAACCCAACCAACATTTATTAAGCACTAACTGAAAACTGAGCAGTATTTTTGAAGATCTGGAGACCATTTGTGAAAGGTATAAGTGATTGTCCAACTTCTGGGGAGGCCATTCATGTATTTGATGCCAACTATAGCCTTGGAGAGGTGAATAGCCACATTTTTAACTCCATGTAGACCCTAAAATCCTTAAGGGCATTCCTAAAGTCCTGAAATATTAATCTGAGATATTTAGAAGTGCTACAACAGCTTACTTTTGCAAAAGTATTATTTTTCAAGAGAAACTCAGAGTATGGTAATTCTAGAAAGAGATCTCAGGGTAGGGTGGGTATTTATAAGCCTCAGTGTACATCAGTGTAGTAGGTGGTAACATCCAAATAGAAGATGAAATTCTAATTATACCATTAAATGACTATATCATTGTTCAATGTTGGAGGTGGTTTGCAACACTTCTAAGAGTTATGGACCCTTAAAATACTGCAGTTGGTATCTGCTGATACTTATATTAGACCAAGGACCATGAGCTGACAATGAAGATGCTGAGAAATCCTTTTTACTCATCCCCAGTTACCAAGAATTAATTATAAAGGGATGTCATCTTTTATTTTTCCTTTCATAGTTAATCTCAGTGTTAAGGATACTATGTAAAAAAAGATTAAATTGCCTATTTGAGGATTACACAAGGATTAAATGAGTATTAGCATTCTCAGCTCCTGTTCTCACCAAAATCTTAGTAAGACCTCTTACTATTCATCCTTGAAAGATCCCTTGCACTCAAATAAATTGTTGATTTTGACAAGCACAATGGCCTAGTCAAAAAGGTATTAACACACAGTAACTTTATGCCAACACACAAATTAAATCTCCAAATTTAATGGCACATAAAAAATAAGGAAACAATGTTTGCTTAAGAGGTCAACATCACTTTCTTGGAACCAACTTAGAATATGACTTAAAGAGCATAAAAGTCTACTTGCAAAACAGTTTATTCTTATTCTTTCTTGTAAGATGTTATTTTTGATTGCATCTTTTCATTTTATTATTCCCCATTTTTTTTCAAGTCTGCTAGATTGAAGTATGATTAAAATATTGAACTAATTGGAGTATAAGTTGGCCCTCAGTTGGGAAGAAAAAAATTGAAGATGGTACTCAGGAAAATTTGAATATGTATGTAATTATTTGGTGAATTAAGTTTCAAACAATCTAAAAAAACTCTAGGATAATATTAATTTTTTCCTCTCTGTCCCTTTTATCTATCTTTCTATCTATCTTATATCTGTCTATCTATCATCATCTTTCACATATATCTCAGAAACATCTAAGTTTGATCCAGTTCCCATTACCAGTTTGGAAAATCATTGACTCTTTTTCTGGAAAAAAAAAAATGAGGGACTCCTGGGTGGCTCAGCAGTTGAGCATCTGCCTTTGGCTCAGAGCGTGATCCTGGTCCCGGGATCAAGTCCCACATCGGGCTCCCTGAAAAGACCCTGCTTCTCCCTCTGTCTGTGTCTCTGCCTCTCTTTATGTCTCTCATGAATAAATAAATAGGATCTTTAAAAAAAAATGGCACAGATGCTGAAATAGGAAGGTAACAGGGAAATGTGGTGGAAATTATCTGAGGTTTTGTTAGCAATAGAAAGCCTCCTGCTAAAATATTGCCTGGAGACAGTCCCAGTTCCAGTCACCATATGTCAGGAGAAGCAGTTGCCTGCTTCAACTACAACAGGCTACAAAGCCTTGTTATGGGAGAGAGATTGAGAGAATCAGCTTATTCTTACTGACTAAGAAAAGAATCCATAATGACCTAACCTCAGTTTATAAAGTTGCATCTGAGTTGAACCTTCAGGCAAACATCTCGCACATAACATAACAGATCCACATAAAAGAGAATGCAACTTTGACATTAAGACCTTAGCCAGTTTAAACAAAAAGACATAGAAATGCTTTCCTCCAAACCCTCGAATGAGAAAGAGAAAGATCTTCAGATGAGAACTGATAAAATCTGATTTACAGGGTGAAGAGGGAGATTAAGAAGAGAATAACTTTTTTTTTTTTAAGATTTTATTTATTTATTCATAAGAGACACAGAGAGTGTGAGAGGCAGAGACACAGGCAGAGGGAGAAACAGGCTCCATGCAGGGAGCCCGACGGGGGACTTGATCCCAGGACTCTAGGATAATGCCCTGGGCCAAAGGCAGGCACTAAACCGCTGAGCCACCCAGGCATCCCCGAGAATAACTTTTAGAAGCTGTAGCAGTATTGGGGATGACTTTTTGGTTAGTCGCTGGAGATTAGGACTAGTAGGCATCTGTCTGGATCACCTGCTGAACTGGCTGGTTACCTTTACTGGGTAAAGCTTCCCACACATTACTGACATGCCCCCTACTTTCAAACCTCCCTGTCGCCCTCTCTATCCACAAGATTCTTACAAGTGCGTATTTATTGTAATGGACTTAGTTTTAAATTTATCAGTAGGCACTATTTTGCATTCAAATTGGACTGTAACTTCTAATGATACCTACATTGAGACGCTCCCCGAGTATTGTTCTAACAGAGATATCAGGTTAGCAGGATACTTCAGCGTGTGTAGAGCTTTCTCCTATATGGTTTTATCTGAACCCACCACCACCTTGAAAATTGGCAAGGTAGATACATATGTGTTATCCCATTACACAGGAGAAGAAATGTGAGCTTTTTGAGGTCTTAAATAACTGCCCCAATTTATGTAGCTAGTAAAGGGTCTATATGTAGCTGTGTAAGGAAAAAGGAAGTAGAATAGTGCACCCTGACAATTAGTCTCTAAGAAGTGGCTTGATGGGATACCTGGGTGGCTTGGCAGTTGAGCCAACGGGTCTATATGTAACTGTGTAAGGGTGTGGTTCAGGGTGTGGTTCTGGGGTCCTGGGATCCGGTCCTGCATAGGGCTCCCTGCGTGGAGCCTGCTTCTCCCTCTGCCTATGTCTCTGCCTCTGTGTGTGTGTGTGTGTGTGTCATGAATGAATAAATAAACTCTTAAAAAAAAAAAAAAAAGAAGTGGCATGAGTGATGGTAATCTACAGTTCGACCAGTCCTTGTAACAACTGATGAAAGAAGCCCTGGAAAGGCCAGTTTTAATATACAGACAAAATATGCAATTTTAGGGTCTTACCATAACTTATTCACTTTCATTTATTTTCAATGCTGCCATAAATTATTGTGGAACTATCATCTAGCCCCATAACTAGAATCCTTTTAATAGCTTCATGTGCTCTTCTCCAAACTCATGCCCTGGTGTTCTAATTTTTCTCTAGAAATTTGAATTTTGTATTTATCGTATATAATATATATAATGTATATATATGTATGTATATCACTTATATATATGCTCTTAAACACAAATATACTATATATATACATATATATGTGGATGTCCCATGTTTTTATATATACACTCAAATATATTTTTACATAAGCACACATATACACATACCTAAAACAAATAAAATCAGTAAAAACAAAAACATTTATCTGTTTTACTTAAACTTCACTTTTATTTTTTTATTTATTTATTTTTGAACTTCACTTTTAAATTTAAAATGATTCCAGATTTTGTTACTGATATTCATCTTGTGTTTGTTGGTTTGTTTAGTTGCTGTCCATTTATTTTCACTGCTGTATAATATTCCATCGTGGGGATATGCCACACTTCAAAATCCATTTTTCCTAAGGAAAGTCATTTCATTATTTATTATCTATTATGAATAGAAACATTATGAACACTCTCAGAAGTATCTCCTATACGCATACATTAAAATGGATCCTGGGCATATATTTAGCTCTCTAGATTGATGACATACAGGTTATGTGAATATTCGGCTTTACCAGACGATGCCAAATTGGTTTCTCAAGTGACTGTACTAACAGACATTTCCACTAACAATATTTAAGACAATATTTTGACGATGGGTATTGCCAGACTTTTTAAGCTTTTTCTCTTTCTTTTTTCTTTTGAAGATTTTATTTATTTATTCATGAGAAACACAGAGAGAGAAGCAGAGACACAGGCAGAGGGAGAAGCAAGCTCCCTGTGGGGAGCCTGATGTGGGACTTGATTCCAGAATCTCGGGATCAGGACCTGAGCCAAAGGCAGACACTCAACCACTGAGCCACTCGGGTGCCCCTAGCTTTTTCTAATCAAACAAATATAAAAACAATTTCTCATCATGTCCTTAATTTGCATTTTCTTGGTTACTAGTGAGATTGGTGTTTATTCATATGGCTCTTAGTAATATATTCAAGTCTACTTCCGTTGACCTTTCCTCATTGACAGGTAGGAATCCTTTGTTGATTAAATATGATGCAAGTATTTCCCCCCGGTTTTTATCTTTTCATATTTTCAAGGTATCTTTTGATGAACCAAACTAACTGATTTCATTCAAGTTAAAGTTTTTAGTCTTATGCTGTGGACTCGCTGTGTTTGCTTGAAAAATCCTCCCCTGTCCTCAGGGGAGAAAGGTGTTCATTTCTTCATTTTAGAAGTTTCAAGATTCTTCCTCTGGTATTTAAATGCTTAGTCCATCTGGAACTTGGTTTTGTACAGGGTGTTACATAGAGATTTGATTTTTTTTTTAATTTTTTATTTATTTATGATAGTCACAGAGAGAGAGAGAGAGAGGCAGAGACACAGGCGGAGGGAGAAGCAGGCTCCATGCACCGGGAGCCTGATGTGGGATTCGATCCCGGGTCTCCAGGATCGCGCCCTGGGCCAAAGGCAGGCGCCAAACCGCTGCGCCACCCAGGGATCCCTAGATTTGATTTTTAACACAGGTTATAATACATTTCTTATCTGCATTTGTCGAACAACTCATTTCTTTCTCAGTAATTTGTTTTGCTATCTCTTTCGTATGATAATTCTCCTTAGGTGAGTTGCTTCTGAGTTCTCTCTTCTTTTCAGTTGGTCAATATTCTTTTCCCTGCATAAGCACCACTTTGTCCTAATTATTGGAACCTTGTTATGTCTTCGAATCTGTCACTCCTAAACCTGTTTTTTCAAAGATGTCTTGGATCTTCTTCCCAATTTGCAAGTCTTACTCATTTTCTAAAACATTATTTTACAGTGAAATATATTTACAGGAGAAAGCATAAAATATAAATGGGCAGCTGCATAAAATATTATAATGCTAATAATACAAAGAAATAGAACATGGCTTTCTTTCCAAAAGTCCCCCAAATTCCTCCTCTCCCTGAAGGAAACCAGTGTACTGCTTTTAGTCGTAATCACTTCTCTGCTGTGCTTTATACTTTTATCATCTAAGAATGGATGCACATCAGGGTGCCTGGGTGGCTCATTTGGTTAAATGTCTGCCTTCGGATCAGGTCATGATCCCAGGGTTCTGGAATCAAGTTCTCCGATCAGACTTCCTGCTAAGTGGGGAGCTCCTTCTCCCTCTGCCACCCCTCGTGCCTGGGCTCTGTCTTTCTCTTTCTCTGTCAAATAAATAAAATCTTTAAAAAAGTAAGAATGGATGCATATCTTAGCAATATAGTTTAATTTTGACTTTTAAAATATTGTATTACTGGATAAATAGAGTATTACATTCTGTTTGGCTTCTCTGGAAATAAATTATGTTTTTAATATTCAATCGTGTTGTGACATATAGGTGTAGTTCATTCATTTTTATTTCTATATAATATTCCACTGCATGAAATATACACCACAATTTATTTATCTTATGGAAATTTCTGTTGTTTCCGTTTGGAGTTATTAAGAGTGGCATCTCCATGAATAATTGCAATTATCTTCTTAGATGCATGCACACACATTTCTGTACAGTAATGTTGGCACCGAAATTAATGGTCATAAGGGATGCATAAATTAAAGCTTGATAGATAAGTGCTAAAATGAATGGACCAATTTGTATGTCCATAAGAAGTATTTAAAAGTTTTTGTTACTGCGTATTTTCCTGACTGATAGTGAAGTTTTTTGTTTTCTTATAGTAATATTTTCAGCTACTCTAATGAACAGGTATTGGTATATCATGGTTTAAATTTGCATTTTCTGATTACTAACAATACTGAGTACATTTCCATTCCATATAAATATTGGCCATATACATTATTTCTGTTGTAAATGTCTATTTTTTTCTATTCAGTCTTTTTCTTTTCATGTTGAGTTTAGAACTTTAAAAAATATTGTAGATGGCTTTTTGTAGGCTAAATCTATAATAAATATCTTTTCCAGCTGTATGGTTTGACTCACCCACTGCTTCAAATGGTGGTCTCTTTCTCTCTCTCTCATTTCATGAGCAGAAGTTTTAAATATAAATATAGTCAAATTCAATGATTTTTTTCCATTGCTATTAGTGTGTTTTGTATACTGTTTATGAAATCTTTTCCCATTTCAAAACATGAAGGGATTTTTCTGTAACATATTCTGAAGTTGAACATAGCTTTTATGTTTTATATTTGGTATTCTTCTATAATTATATTCACAATCCATATGGAATTGATAGTTTGGGACATGGAATAAGGAAGAGATTAATGTCCTTTGCCCTTTTCCTGACTCTAGATGTCAAATTGCTTTAAAAGTTTACTGAAAAGACTGCTTTCTCCCCATGGTTCTAAAATGCTACCTTCCTCTCAAATTCAATGTCCATGTGGGATATGTTTGTGTGTATATGTTTATCCTTGCTCCAATACTACACTATTTTAATTATAATAACTTTATATAGATTATATGTCTTCTTATCATTGTTTTCATCTTCCAGAGCATCTCAGCTAGTCTTAGTTCTTTGCATTTCCATATGATATTTAAATTGGTTTGTCAGTTTATACATACACACACAGATATGCATATCTGACTAATGCACCTCAGTTACGATTGCATTGAAACAATGAACCATCAGTGGGAAATCCCATCTCTATATTGTTAATTCTTTCAATTTATGAAGATTATATATTTTCTTTATTAATTATTTTAGTAGTTTTGATAGTTTTCTATGCAGTGACCCTTAAATATCTTTACATTTAATTTTATATAAAATATTTTAAAGATTTATTCCTAGGTATTTGTTATTTGAGATGCTATTATAAGTAGTATTTTCAAATTTTATTTTGATTTGCATCAAAAATTTAGAAGTAAAATAACTTTTTTGTTATAGTGAATTTGTATTCCTTGTTAAAAGCATAATCATGTGTTTGTTTTATATTAGAATTATAATAAATCTTTATAGAAAAGTGGTGGGAACATCTATTTTTATGAGATCATCTTTTTGTCCATGAACATGGGTTATATTCCCTATTAGGTCATTCAAGTGACTTTTGATGAATTTTATAATTTTATACATATATAATTTATATATACCTTATGCAGTTTGTGTAGGTTTATTTCCAAAAAAATTATACTTTGTAATTGTTAAAATTGATCTTTTTTGCACATTGTGTTTGTTTTATTTTTTGGCTATAGTACAGATATATAATTGATTCATGTTAATT
Organism: Vulpes vulpes; assembly: GCF_048418805.1. Classification (NCBI taxonomy): domain Eukaryota; kingdom Metazoa; phylum Chordata; class Mammalia; order Carnivora; family Canidae; genus Vulpes; species Vulpes vulpes. The sequence continues at coordinate 118,972,472 of NC_132785.1, forward strand.
TTACATCCATGCACATATATAGATGTTTCAATATTAAAACAAGGATGGTTTACTAAGATAGGTTAAATGGTTTTAATTTTATATTGATTTCAGGCTGCTTATATTTTTAGGAGTGTTTGTGTTTGTTTTTTCATTCAAACTTAATTGTGAGGAAATGGGACCTTAAAATGTCCTTTCCTATACTATTCCTCACTAGTCTGATATCAAAAATAAGCTATTCACACGTGATGAGCTGGAAAAACATTCCATTTTTCTTTCCTCTGAAAGAATTTTTTGTTTACTAATCTCAACTCATTTATTAATCTTTCTAGGTTAAACAGGATCACTTTTTAAATGACTCTTTAATTTCTAAGATTATTTGTGATTTCTATTTTAAAGTTGGTTTTAGGAAGATTCAAGCTTTCAATTATACTGTCAGTAAACTTCACAGAATTTTCTCTTGATTCTAAAGATGCCTGTTTTATCTTCTGTGATAGTTCCTTTTATTTGTAATACAATAGTCCCTCGTTTTCCCTGGCTTCACTTCCCATGCTCTTGGTATCCTCAGTCCATTGCATTCTAGAAGCAGATGAGCCTCCTCAAACTCCTTAACTGTTTTGTACATAATTGCTCACATTTCTTACACAAAGCAAGTAATTAAACAATCCTGACATTGGGGCAGGAATATAGTTTCACTCTTCCTAGAGACATGATACAGTCAGAAATAATACTCTTACACAACAAGATCCTATGATCCTATATGGTAGAAAAATCGACTATCGTGGTCAAAAAGGATGTCTATTCTGTTTTTTTATTTTTTTTTTCCCAGAATCGCCATGTGCTTATTAAATCAGGCTTATTAATTATTGCTGAAATCTCTGTATCTTTTTTTTATCTGTCTCCTTGATAGAGCAGTAACCAAGAAAAGTTCGCTAGGAAGATAAAATTCATTTACGTGACAAAGTAGGCTCATATGTATGAAACAAAAATTACTAGACTATTGAGGAATTAAATAAATCCGTCATCATAATGGGACATTTTGAAACACATCATGGTCTAACTGAAAAAGAAACAAAATTTTATCTGCTCAATTGCTTATTTGAGCAGTTCATTTTTGCATAAATTTTTGCAAGTAGCTTTTTCCTTTTCTTAAAAGAAAGAGAAGAGGAAGAAGGTGAAGAAAGAATATTTCCTTTCTGAGCCTATTTTATATAGTTTAACGGTCCAATCTGTTTTCAGTGCAGTGGTTTGGAACTAGGAGAGGCAAGTATTTAAATTACAAAAGAGATTTAAATTCTTACATTTAGAAGAGATTAACCATTCTTAAATTAATGTTAACACAGACTTTAGTATGTTATTATTTTGTCTCTTGTAGCAAAATTACATACAAAGACATATCTTCTCTCCTAAAGACCAACATTCAAGTATGCCTATGAGCAAACTGAACATAAGGAACGTAGGAAAGATTTAGCTTTTGCCTATGATAAGACTTAGAAGTGTGACGTCCAGGCTACATGAGTGATAAGCCTGAGTGCAAAATAAAAGATAACCAATAAATTGGCTTAAAAGACAATTGATTGATGGACTCGTGCTTCTTACACATACTGCTTCCATAGACAGTTTCTAGCTGATGGAAGCTGTGCTACTGGTAGCTGCTGTTGACATTTACAGAGCAAAGCAATGCCATCCTGAATTTAAAAAAATAAATAAATAAATAAATAAATAAATAAATAAATAAATAAAATTCTGTGTGTATGTGAATATGTGTGTTAATAGTTTTGCTGCCCCAATTTAGATAAAATATCCTGTTGTTGAATTATAATTTTATCATTAATATTCATCAGCATTGTTCAGTTGGGTTCCCCTAAATGTTTTAATTCCAACAGAGATTTTGTTAAAATGTGCAGTTTCAGGATTTGGAAGAGGGCAAGTCAGGCAAAGATGAGACACTGTCTGTCCCTAATGAACTTTACAGTTTCTCTGTTGATGTGGTTCATGTTAGAGCGTGAAAGAAGTTATTTCTCTGAGTACTTCACAAAACTCTGGAATACCATCTTCCACTCTGTGCAAAAAACACGAGTTTCAATTTACAGGAAATTTTAGACTATGCCTCCCCAGATATGGACACAGGAGCTTTCCTAAGTCAATCTGAATTCTTCGCACTTGGTCACATCCTGAACTATGTAAGACAAATGACAAAAAAAAGTCTTCTGCACTGTTCTTTAATTCATTCTGCCTAGATGTTGTCTATTTAGGCAGAAATATTGTCTATTTCCTAGATATTGTCTTCCCACAAGTCTATGTATTGAAAATGGGGCTATTCTCGGCCTCCCCACTTATTCTATGTAGCCAAGAATAAATTTGCTCATTCATTCAATCATTCTTTCAACCATCTGGGATGTTCTATGGAAAAGTTTGCTAAAGAGCAGGACTCTGACCAAAGGTTGCTTTACATGATGATTCCACCACTGCATCTTTTATATTCTCTCCCCAGCATTCAACAGACCTTGCAAAAATCAGCCCATCGCTGGTCCTACTGCAAACCATCTTTTGCTGGCCTCTAGTACAGGACCCCTGACAGCGTTCCTCACATAAAGAAATTACAGTTACCACCTCTCATGTAATTGTTCAACTTAAATTTAAGACCTTTCCACCTGTCCTTTCCCAATCTCTTCTAAATCAGGCAGTTTGTCACCCAGTAATGTCATTTGTTTTGCCCAGCCAGCCTTAAAATCTCCCCATGCTCATACATCATTTCATAATCTTGACTTTCTATGAGCTCACCCCAATTCCAACAGAGCAACCTCTTTCTTTTTTCCTTCCTTGGCTATATGCATCCCCTCAAGAATGTACAACGTAGAAATCTCCCTTTGTGATCTAGGGAAAACATGGGACTGTTCTTTCAGACTGGTGTTTTCTTCAAATCCCAGCTGTTTTCCCATGAAGGGATTCCATTTCAAAATGTGTTTGAACCAGTTTAGCTCATCTCAGTTTGAAATTACAATTTATCTGGGAGTTAGGTATGAATGGTAGACCCTGGTTAAAAGGTAAAGGTTTTCATAAGTGCTGGATCAATAGAAAATGCATTTATGAAGGTTTGGATTTGTTTTCAGAAGCTGAGAAAGGTGAAAGTTCTGATTTATGAGCTAAGGATTAAGAATGAGTTATAGGTAGTAGGAAAGACAATGTTAGACCCTTTTTTTTTTTCTTTAAAGATGAGTCATCTCTAAAACCAGAGCAAACGGAAGCCTGATGTTCAGATCAGCATGAAGAGTTGCATTTGGGTTAAAGGACTGAGGTTATCTCATGCCCTTTCTAATTGTATGACACAATATTTTGATTTTTAAAGTGATATTAGAACCATGGATAATGTGAATTGCAATGCTCCAGACTGATACATCAATTATAGTTAGTTTCATTAAGTTTGAAAGAAACTCTTGTGTAATACAAGAGAGAATTTTACAAATAGAGATATCATTAACAAAACCTTAAGAAAACCAATTAAGGAAAAAATTCTTGGCAGAAGTGGGAATAATATTTCTATAATAATAGAAATCCTTGGGTTTTTTTTAGAGTTTTCAAAGCCTTACCTTGCATAGATAAAGCAATTATTATGCCAAAAAGCCCCTCTATTATATCAATTAATTGTAATGTTACTCTGTCTTTTTGACATGTACTTGCTGTGAACATTTTCAAGACATATATCCAGCAAAACCAAATATGAGCCATCACTTTTTTTTTATTTCTTAATACAAAATAAAAGAAAAGTTTTCTTGATACTCAGGACTTTAGGATATGATTATGCCTAGAAGATAGAATTAAGGAAAGCCCTTCCAAATTCTGTTTTCTGGTGATCATTTCATTGGACTAGTTAAGGAAAAAGATGAGATTTCTCATTATGTGAGGAAGAAGCAAATAAAACTCATTTTAAAGTGCATTTTCCTAGTCTACAGGAAACTTCAATGAAGCAGTTCATCTAATCAGCAGAAGCACATATATACTGTATAATCAATATTGATGCAAAATGAATGCTAAGTCATACAGTTTAGGGAAACAACCATCCACCAGGCTTTGATCTAGTTCCTAATAAAGCTATCAGGTGAACCCCCCAACTTGTGCCTCCTCTCACTGGTGATAGGCCAGCACAACTTAATGTGAAATTGTCCACAAATATAATATCCTGTTCATATCCTGCTTCACAGAACACCTAATATCCATGGGAGGAAGACAGTGTTCTTCCCAGATTACAGGTAGACTGTACAAATATACTCTGTCCCTGCCACGGTTATTAATATTTTTTCTAATTATGCTTTCTAGAGAAAATTGCCAAAGTATTTTTCTCCACTGTTCAGATTGATTAAATATGATTCATGTAAGAAAAGAAAGGACACAAGCTGGGGCTGCAGAACACCAGCAGGTCATTTGGCATAAGAGGCAGAAAGAAAGCAGGGTTTGGAAGGGTTGGCTCTGGTTAGGTGACCTCCAGAGGCAGTTATCGATTAGGTGACCTCCAGAGGCAGTTACTCCTTAAACCTCTTTTCTCATCCGACAGTGAGGAGAATGAGAAGTGCCACCCTTTTAATTCTTGAGAGTTCCTGTAAGGATATAAGGATCTAAACTGTAGATATACTATGAATGTATATATAGTTCCTTATTTCCATTTGATAGAGTAAATGGAAAAAGGAAAATGGAAATGTTTCCTGTGGCTCTTGTCCCCAGATTACCTCCCAGCAAATGTTGAATTGCATTCATGGTGGCTGCCCATCTTCTCCTCAAATACTGGTTATTCTCCTTACAGTCTCTAATTCACAGAACTGCCCATTCTTTCTCTCTGCTTCTTCTACTTACTTCTCTCTCTTTGCTCATCTCTCTGGTCTCCGTCTGCTTGATTTAGTCATATTGTTTTCTATTTAACAAAATCCCCCTATAAAACATAGCAACACAATTTAAACACTGAAGAGGAATTGAAGACAGTACATTGGCCTATGTGAATAAGAGTATTTATTCTAGTTCAACACTCACAGTCATCATTTCCCCTCCTTGGTCCTCAGAGCCTCTTTCTTTGCAAAGTGATTTCTTGGTCCCCTAGGAACTGAATTCTTGACTGGTGTTTAGCTGTTGAATTATGACAGCCAAGGAATGTTTCTCCAACCCTACATTCTTCTGTAGGAGTTAAGTGACATCTGTTTGGTGTCTCTTTCAATCTGCTTTGGTGGAGGTAACAAACTTTCCTGATTATATTTAAGGAAATGAAAGATGAGAGTGAAACAAACTAAAAAAAATGTAAGGGTTGGACTCCTGGGTGGATCAGCAGTTGAGTGTCTGCCTTCAGCTCAGGGTGTGATCCTGGGGTCCTGGGATCAAGTCCTGCATCGGGCTCCCCACAAGGAGCCTGCCTCTCCCTCTATGTCTCTGCCTCTCTCTGTCTCTCATGAATAAATAAATAAAATCGTTAAAAAAAGTCAGAGAACTTAAATCTGCATCTATACTAACTGTATGCATGTAATATCTGTCTCTTTGGATCAAAGAACGTCTGCACAATCAATGTGATCTACCTCACATGGAAATAAAGACATGCTCAAAAGCCAGAGTCATCCACTGAATAGCTCTTATACCTATCTGAATTGTCAAACTCCTAATTTACAAGTGTCAGTTTATTGTCTGTCCCTCATTTATTAAATCAGTAAACTGTTTTCAGTAAATACCTTGTTTCATTCAACATGGTCTTTGAGAGATCAGAGTCCTGGCAAAAATACTTCAAAGAATCCAAGGTCAATATTGATGTGTCCAAATGACGAGTGTCACTTTTCCAAAACAAATAAGTTTTGGGACTTTGGGATTATCATAAGGTTGTATTAAAACTATAAAGTCTATATATTCAACCTATGAGCAATATCATATTTTGTAAACTCAACTTAAAGCTCAAATTAATGTGCCAAGTGTTATATTGCACTGAATATTAAGAATTATTCTCATAATGCACTATTGGTTTTAAGGTTTATTTATCTTAAAACAAACATTTCAGATCACAGTTATGTAACAGAGTCAGCAAACACTCTTACTGGCTGATTAGCCAGCCCCCCCTGGATGGTATTAATCAGTCTTTAAAAATCAATGCTGAAACATACACATGCATAAATCACGTCTGATCAAGCATAACAATTAGTACTGAGCCACACAGCTAAAGACTTAAAAGATATGAACTATAAAATTTGGGCAACCAGGTCAAGAGAAATTGAATACTTTTACACTTATAAATCTTTTTCTTAAATGTATTATTTATTGCTAGTAGTGGAATCCCCTTGAGAACAGAGTTAAAAATAACAGAATAACATTTTTTACTCTTTACATAGTATTTTGTATATGTTCGTTTAGCAATATTCAAAAACAGTTTTAAGAACAGAGTCTTGCTCTAAGCAAAAAATAACCCAGAAGACCAGTTTATTTTACAGCTGATACAAACTGGAGGTGTTATGGTGGAGATGCACAACTTGAGACAGAGACACTTCCACATACCCTCCAGAGACTTAAAGAAGCCTCAGGGACCCCACCATTTGGGGAATCATCAGGACTTTATCCAGAGTAATTTTCAAACCACTGCATTTGAATTTTTTTTTTGTCTTAAATACTACTCCAAGAGCGAATCTCAGAGAAAGCTGAGCCTGAATGACATGGAGATTTGCCCAGTATCTTCTGCCAGCAATACAGAGTTTTCCAAATCTAAAGTGGTTGCCCCTTTTTTATGACACCATGTGTATCTGCAGGAGAAAATGCCAGCTGCATGCCTACAAAATAAAGGTCACGCTAGAAAGGAGGTTAGTAAGGTGATTGTTGAACAAACAAGCACAATTAATTTGGTGTAATGATCATGAAAACACCTATGAATGTTTTTAGACCTGAGAATTACTGCCAATCAAAATCCTACAAGCAACCCTATAAAATAACAGCCTTCTCTGATCATTTAAAGTGGGGAAAGGTAGTTTTTCTGAGTTGAAAGATGTCAGAATATGAACAAATATAAAAATTTTCCAACTTAAGAGTGGTCTCCAGGTACTGTTCTGGTCAATTTCATTGGTTTTACGCTAACTGTGAACTTTTCTGCTTGTCACTGGCGAGTCTACCCTTTATTGACTAGCGATACACCCATATAACTTCCAGTTAATGAGCATTTTAAAGCCATCAATTTGTGGGAAGAAAAAATCAGTATCTTTAATCGTTCACACTTACATGGAAAATTCAATATAAGGGGAGGGCTTAAAAACTTTATTTCAGTGTCTTTCCTTTTTTTTTTTTTTAAACAGGGTAGTATTTTGGTTTAAAGAGGTTTAAAAAGTCAATCTTCTTGGGAGGTAGATAAATAACATAAAGACTTCATTATATGCATGATTTAGAGACTCTAATATCTTGTTTCAAAGAAAGGGAAAAGTGAATCTAGAACTCCTGACCTTTCAGTTTTTATCTCACAAATGTTTTATAACAACACTCACATGTGATGTTGTGAGTAAAACTAGTCAGAATGTAAGATTATTTCAACTCTTTCGTTGTAAAGTACTTGTTAAGCCCCAAATAATTATATTTAGGTTTCTCTTTTTTGGCAAAATTAAGTTAGTAAAAATGTCTTTAGTGAGTTAGAATAAATTAAATTATATAACACATACTAATAAAAACCCTGTTGTGAACCAGGCATTGTGCCAGTAGCTTGGAGAACAAGCAGAATTTTTTCACCCAAGTTCCTCAGCCTAGTGAGTGGGAACATATCCCAAAACAATAAAAATTTGACTAAATAAAAAAAATAATAATTGTGCATCTTTTCCTGTGTTTTCCTTTCTATCTTATTTCAAATAGAAGAAACATGTAATTTCTGAAGCCTTGGATGGGAAACAAGTCTCTCCCTAGTAACCATACTCTAAGGAAGAACCCCAGGTAGTGGTAGTATCTGAGAATAATTGGTTGTGTGCTATAGGTGGAGATTGGGTCCTAATTTCCCTGATTTTCTCCACATCCTTCACATACTGCAAAAGAAGCAGCAGGGAAAATAAGGCAGGAAAGAGGGGTATTTCATGACATGAGGGATTTCCTTAATGTTCTTGTGTAATGTATTATCCCAGAAATGTTCTAGAACTTTTGGAACAGGAAAGCTCTAAAATGGCAACACTTGAATTCTCATCATCCTAGTAAGATGGATATTTAAGATCAGGATTAAATTAATATGAAGGAAAACAAATGCAATATACCCTTTATATTCTGAAACTGAAATGCATATCTGTAAAACAGAAAATTGATATTGGGAATTCTATAAAAAAATAAATAAACAGGACAATGAAGGCAGTCTTCTCTGTGGAAGTGATAACTAACCTGAGAGTTAGGTGCAAGAAGAGTTGGTTATATGGAGAACACCATTTAGCCAAATATGAGATTTATGGGGCCATCCTTATGGCTCCCCATTGTCCCCCATGAGTGATGTGATGGCATTACTACCAGTGCATTGCCATTTCTATTAGATAAAAACCATATTCTTCTGTGCCAGATACACAGAACACCTAAGTACTTGCCCGCCCCACTGTCACCTCTCCATGCTCATGGAAGGACACTCCTCGCTCACACTTTACATTCCATCTAAAATGAGGCGTTGTCAGGTCCCCAACCACACCGCACTGTTCCCCTTTCCACATGTCTGGAGGTAAGGTTGTCTTTGCCTCATACACCTCATAAAATTCTTACTCATCCTTTAATATTAAATACAATATCTACTCCCCTTTCAATAGTGCCTTGAGCCACCATTCACTTGGTAAGCTGAATACTGTGCTACACTGTTGTGACATGGACTCCATCTCTTATCCACTAGTTCTATCACATTGACTTTGAATACATGTATTCTTCAAGGCCTCATAAACAGTTTGGGAGAAGGAATGACATGATATTGGCAGAATTGAACTCAGAGCCTGATACTTTTCTGAAAATGATTAAATTTAATTGAATCTGTTCTTAAGAAAGCCAGGGATAATGTTTACCAGCTCCAATTTACCTAGACTCTGCCCAACTTCTTATAAATTACGCACCCTTTGCATCGGTAAGAACCTAGTCATGATCCCCAGATGGATACATAAGCTTTCTCGTGGTCTCTTCTCTCACGGTTTCTAGAGTTATGCCCCTTCCTTTTGACATAATTGTCGCAAGGGCACCTACGTCGTTTCCCTCCTCCTCCATGTGATATAACCAAACCTTCACTCGTCTGGCAGTATGTGCCAGGACTGCTCACACCAGCTGCTCGGATCCATCTGTGCACACCTTGTCCCAAATCCACATTTACTGACTCCACGTTAGTAGCTTGGAGTCTGCCTTGGTGGCATTACTTCACCAAGGAAATTGGCAAATACTGCTAATCACACAGAAGCTGAGTTGGAGACAGAGACAGCGATAGAGACAGACATAGAGATGATAGCAAGAGAGAGAAGGAGGATGAGAGAGAAGCTTTTAAAATAAGGCTCAAAGAGATTGGGAAACTTGCTTAAAGTTATCCCTGGACAGCCAGAATTTAACAAAAGGTGTGTTTATTCCATTAACCTCATGCATCCCTTCTCTCATTTCTCAGCCGGGGGGGCTCATTGAATTTCCACTTTCGCAGCCCCCTCAACATCCAGTTGACAAAATGCCCCAAATTCAAGTGGTAATTTGCCAAAAGTATGTCCATACTCAGGGCTGAGGCTCTAATGGTTTACTGAACAGATCCAAAGAAGGTAGAAGAAATTTCCAAGAAAGACTGCTTTGGTGACCCTTTGCCCATGGTGAGCTACTACCCCATAATAATCTGATATACTCTCCCAAGCAACCCTGCAGCTATGGATCTTCACCTCAGTGTATACTATGTGTCCTTCCTCTATGAAGCCATATGGCCTTCAATAGCTGGTAGGTGCCTCCCCGCCACCAAAAAAAAAAAAAAGGGGGGGGGGGGTCAGGATTTGTTACCTTTAGAACCAGAATTTGCCATATGATTTATGCTTGGGTGTATAGAAGCACAAAGTGTTCTAAAGTACAACTTGAATCTCATTTTTATGTACCTTTTGACAAAAGAGAGCGCATGCACTTGACTGACTGTATTCTACAATTCATTTATCTTGAAAATTGACCCGAAACAGTACCTCTCTGGATGTGCCCTAAAGCCCCCGGGGCATTCATCAGAGCAGAGTGGCTGAGGAATCTGAGTGCACGAAAACTTAAGGCCCGTAGCAGCTTCACTTTTCAAGCCTACTAACCCGTGTACTTCTAAATCAAGTCCTAACACAATGACTTAGGCAGGTGTCAGGGAAATGCTTTGCACTTTTAAAGATAAGAAGTCAGAGACGCTGAGGTAAGTGAACTACTGATGCCCTCATGAGTCAGTAAAATTAGCCAGGAAAACAAAAGGATTTCCTCTGCTAACCCTAGAGGAAATCTCTTTCTACCACAGGGAATGAGGATGCTTATCACAGCCATTTGGAGGGACAGATTTGCAAGAGCAGGACCCAGATGCCACCTTCTGAGTTTCTAGTACTTTCCACAGACACCAACTTTGAGAATCTCCAAGAAGTGCTCACAGGAGAAATAAAAATAAACCTTTTTCATTTGGGGAAGTGAAGTGGGAATCATAATGCTAAAATATTAGCCCAGTGATCTTTCTCTGGAATAAACATGATTTAGCGAGGTGCTTCCTTAATCGAGAGATAGGAAGAGAATGTCAGTCTGCACCAGAAATTGAGAGCCCGGCTCTCTACTTCTCCACAGGGACTCAGAAACTTATCTCCATGTATTTTAAATGAGAAAAAAAAAAAACACACAAAAACTCAGTGGGCAAAATCCTCTCTCATTTCTTGTCAATACCCACCCCTCCCATCATCCTGTGTTGACAGGACCGATTTGCAGAAGGAAGGTTTAACATTACAAACACCCTTTCATCAGCTTAAAAATTGAGGCGAGTCAATATTTACATCATGTTGCTGATCTTTAAAGTGCATACCCTGTTTTCTGTCGTAATAAATAGCTGTCACTCTTGCCTCCATCAGAGTTTAGCTGAGAGTGGGTTGGCATGCTCAGTGGTCCCTGCATTCCGGGAATGATCTAATATTTCAGGTCTCTCATGTGGCAGCAGGTCGATTTCTTTCTCTCGCTCCTTCATATTGGTTTCCAATGACAGACCTTATAAAAACCATTTAGGTCTGCCTAAAGACAAAAATCCATAAGCATGCTGGGTTTATCTTTCTCCAGAAATGTGTGAAATCTAATACTTAATGAGAGAATACAGGCAGGATATTTGTTATCTATTTCGCTATGCAATTTTCAGGACATATTTTTCCACTAAAACACTGGATGAACTTACCACGTTCCTGGCGCTTACCAGCAATAGGGAATAATATCAAGCCGGGACAACTTAAAACCTTTATTCTTTACCAGAGAGTTCATAACTGTAACACCCCGGTTTGTGACCCTCCTTCTGTCCATTGGCGCCGGATAAGTTTAACTGGGGTTTACTCAGTGGACCCACACTGACCACAGAGGAATCTCAAAATTTCCTTATTAATTTTATTTTTCTTTGGTTGGTATTGTTATTGGGTCTTTTCTTCCAAAACCACTGGCATGGTTCAGGAACACAGAGAAGTCAAGAATAGAAAAGAGTACTCTCTTTTCTTTCTTTCTTTTTTATTATGTTACATTTAAAAAAAAATTAAATTCAATTAGCCAACATATAATGCACTCTTCTTTTGAACCATTTGCTCCTCAGATGGCAGAAAGCTGACCTCGGAAGAGCTTGGTGAGTAGACTTTTTAAAAATTAAGCAAAAGGGACCTGAAGAGAGATGGTTTGAGAAAAATAGAGATATTTTGAAATATTGGAAGGAATGTTCATTTTACAAATGCGAATTAAGAACTCCGTGATTAAAAACAGATGAGGGTAAGAACTCTGTCTCTCCCAGTTCACACAGAATTTTTGGAGACAAAATAAGAAAGTGTGATACCAAAGCAGATGTTCCCTTCCTACATTTCCCTGCCTCCCTTGGGGTACACGGTAAAGATGCGAGCTCTGTATACAATGGCAGGGGATCCAGCCCCACTGCTGTAGATACAGATGTGACCCAACTCTGTGTGTGTGAGAGAGACATACACAGAGACAGAGACAGAGACAGAGACAAAGACAGAGACAGAGGCAGAGAGAGAAGGGGGAGATCCAGACAGAATTCCACCTTGATTTCTTCTATTTCAAAAACCCGATGATGCCTTGCTGTTCTAAGAAATCACCTTCACTCACTGACAAATCACAATGATCTCTTTGCCTGGGCTATTTGGCTATTTGAGGTGTTTAAACCTCAATCTGTGATTATTAAGGCCAGATAAGTGCAAGGGTTTCAGAGTCTGCAGGTTCACGTAGAACAGAATTAAAGAGAGTATGAGTAATGGCGAGCCCTTGCTGTCCTCTGAAATCCAGCTCTGTGCTCAGTACCCGGAGCTAAAGTACGACAAGGGGTCATTTCCATGTGGCTGATGACTCAGCTCTTGCTATGGATTTGATGTCAGCAGGTATTTTTGAGTTACAAATGACACCTAACGTCACTTCTTATGCCTTATCAATAGCAACGCACAAACAACCAAGATGAAAAGAAAAATCCTACAAATAGATTTGCAGGAGCGAAAAATCCTCAAATGTAAGTGGGAAATGTCTAAAGCCATCAGTTATAAAGGGCATCAGAAATTGTGTAGATGCATAGTCAATAATTAATTAGACTATGAATTGATCAGCAACCAGGTCAATTTCAGACCTTGACCCCATATTTTTCGAGATAATTTTTCTTGTAAAATAGGATTTTTTTTTCTTTCTTTTTTCTCTGCGTGACCCCAGGGAACTGAGGAACATTTTTTTTTTAAGGTCTTCCCACTGTTAATGGCTGCTTTGTTTTGTTTTAGCTTAGCACAATATATTAGCCATTATGTGATGAGTTTTTATTATTATAGTTTCCAAAGTATGAGAGGAAATGAGGTAAATGATTAATGGCAGAGTAACTTAAAGCAAGATGGCATTATAGAAACCATTGAAAAATAGATGGGAAATGCAGCCTCTCCGATGGAATTTGATCCAGCTCCAAGGGTAACAGTCTTATCAAAGGTGCCACAGGGTTTTATTCATGATCCTAAGAAGTGGGGCTCTTGGCATTCAATCTTAGTGACTACACTGTACCTTGCAGCCACAGGAAGCTTTTCTCGGCCCTGGCGTGTGATCCATCCTGTCTCAGAGGGAAGCCCTCTTTGCTCCAGGGCTAGCATCATTTTTATATACCAACTCCTCTTTATTTTGACTTGCTAAAGTCAGAGCTCAGTTTCCTCCTACTTGGAGATCTCCGTAGAGACCAGCTGTATACATTCAAATGAGGATGGTTTTGTCCTGTTTTTTTAAGGCTGCAGCAGCATAAAGAGTTTGGTGGATTGGTGTTGGTTAGAGGGCCAGAAGATTTCAATTTTCATTCTGTTCTGGGTAGACTTGCAACATAGAGTCGATTTCTCCATTTAAAATGCAACCCCAAAAGAAAAAAAAAATAAATAAAATAAAATAAAATAAAATAAAATAAAAATAAAATGCAACCCATCCTGCCCTTAGGAGGTTACTGTGTTGTTATAAAGATCAGTTGGCACAGGTGTATGAGTGATTCCAGGTGAAAGAGAGGTCATAGAATCAATCAGATAAATAGAATCAGAGCATAATGCCCCCCACTCTTAAATATATGAAACTTAAAAAAAATATATATGACACTTAAAAATTTGAAATACTTGCATGATTTTCCTTCTAAGAGTACAAGCGAATACCGTCTTCTATGACAGATGTTGGCCTAACCCACACCAGCTCACACAGAGCCATTATATGGATGCCTTGTTTTTTCTCCAGGGCTCTCTGGTCCTATCCTGGTCATATAACAATAGTGAATACCGTCATTTTTAAAGAATGGGATTTGTACTAATTAGGGGGTTATTACTTGATGTTCTATATACACGCAATTCTTTGAATCCTCACAAGAGCAATGTGAGGTGGGTTTTATTATGGCCATCATTTTTACAAATGCCAAAACTGAAATCCCAGTTGAGTGCCTCGTCCAAGTTTCTCACTGGGGGCTTGAATCTCACACTTTATTTGATGTCACGTTGCTCTCAGGAAGAGATTTTGGGGGTTCTCACCAGACGGACGTTTCTAAACGCCCCGAGAGTTCTGTTAGCTTAGAATTCCCAAAACAGCTCAAAGAATTTTCAAGAACTGAGCTGCAGATTCTCTTACCTCAGCTGCCACCGAGATGATCCCTCGCAGAGGAAAAGCTAAAGATAGAATAATATTTTTGCTGCCCTGCCCTTCCTGCCCGCCTCCCCTCCACCCAGCTTCATCCACGCTGGTCCCCGGGCAGCAAAATAAATGGGATCAAACTGGATGTCCTTTCCTGGGAGAAATTCTTCAGGCTGGAGAGAAAGGTATTACAGATTAACTGTGTGCTGTAGAGGCAAGTTCAATAGGGAGAGAGATTAAGGAAAAGCCTAACAAGGAAATAAACACCATGTTTGCCAAGCAGCACGCACAGGTGAAAAAAAAGGAGACACACAGGGAACCAAGGGGGATAATGTAGCATTTCGGGAATTACACCATAATGTTCAGGGCATCTTTATGATAAGAGATTACATTTTCTATTCGCGTGTCTCGTTCTTACATACTTTTTAAGAAAAGCTTTGCAGCACTGAGTCTGTTCCTATTGTGCAAAAAGCCGGTGTATATTCTCTTCGTAGTCTGAACTCTTGTCAGTTCATGGGCAGTCTATTCAATATTACCTTTTAGTCTTACTTCACGGTATGTTGCTTGAACTTCTCAGGAGGGAAAAATCCAGCTCCAGATCAGATGCCCTCTAGAGAAAGGCTGACTAGACATCGCTGTGTGCATGTACCAAATGACTTATTTTTTCAATAAAGCCCTCGGCGTGGCTTGGTGGTTATGCATTACCTTCTCTCTAAAGAGCCCAAGGGGCCACAGAGATCACTTTCAAAGTTGAGCCATGAGAATTGCAGTGCCACACAGCAGGGCAGCAGGACTCGGAGGGGAGGGAGAGGAAGGCTTCCAAGAGACCCCAGAGAGAAGAGGGGGACCAGCAGACAGCTGTCACTGCCTCTCCCTTCAGGACATACTGTCTGGCCGAAAATATGAATGCTCGACAAGGAGGAAATTCAACCCTGGAGGGAGAGCCCGTAACTGCTGTAACTTACTGCTTCCTGCATGTTTATAGAACTGTGTTATTGTACAGGTTGTTAAATTGATACCTTAATTACATGCATTGTGGCCAAGTTATGGCTGTCACGAGAGGCATAAATCTGGTCTTTTTTTGACATGCTCTCAACCGGAGTGTTTTGTTAGGGTAGTCTTGAATACAATTTTGATGTCAAAAAGAAGAGACGCGATACAAAAATTTATTTCGCCAGTAAATAAGTACAACTGTTCTCTACCTTGTTGCTGATGGATGTGTTTTGTAAGAAGGGTGAAGTATAATCTGGTGTCAGATTCTGAGGGAAATACAGTATATTGCAGAATTTTTAGACGAAGCTCTCCGCTAATTTAACAGCTAGCTCATATTTACAGTCAGTATAGTGGAGATAGATTCAATTAGGACTTCTGAAAAAATTTATAAAAACAGGCTTCGGAGATTGACTATATATGTTTATTTGGGGATTGAATAATCCCCTGGGTCTGTGTAGACCACAGCAGAGAAGGAAAATCCTCTCTTACACAGGGAAGATATATGGACCTTCTCCAACTTCATAACAGAATGCCAGTCTTATCTTGATTACTACCCAGCACCTATGAGAAATGAATGAATATTAATGTTTTTGAAAAAGAAAATGTCTAAAAGACATACCATCTACTCAGAACTCAATATCTGAATAAATAAATATCAAGAACAGTGAGGAGTCAGAGATTTTTTTATCCTGTTTTCAAGGTAACAAGTTAGGGACGCCTAGGTGGCTCAGTCAGCTAAGCATCTGATTTCAGCTCAGGTCATGATCCCAGGATCCTGGGATCAAGTCCCAGTTTAGACTCTGCTCAGCAGGGAGCTGCTTCTCCCTCTACCTCTACCTCTACCCTGCCCCCTGCTGTTCTCTTTTTTCTCAAATAAATTAATTAATTAAATTAAATCTTTAAAAAAAGTAACAAGTTAATTTGTCTCAGTTACATGGATGCTGGCAGAAGACATGAGACTCCAGAGTCAGAGACAAAGGACTTGGATTCTCAAAGCAATAGGAGTAGCCAGCGCATCCACATTTCCTTTCACTGGTTCCCCCAATTCCCACAGAAGAAAGAGAAGAGGGACAGGTGGCACTTGCAGTGCATTGCATTACCAGAGAGGAACCCCGAACTTAGGGAATCTAATCTTTTGTAATGGTCCTGAGCATGACCTCTCTTTGTTCTGAAGGGAGATGCTGTCTCTATCTTCCAATACTCCCTAGTATATACATACTCTTCCTGGAGCAAATTGTCCAAACAAAGGTTTTCAGTGTCTCTGTTCACAAGATGTGCTAAAATGGTGGATATCCATGGATAATTATCCCTCAGTAAGAAATAAATACATAAATAAACATATATACATATATATGTCATATATATTTATATCGCCATTTAAAATTTACCATTTTGTCAACTCAAAATAACAGAAAGCTACCTAAGTAGCCCTACCACAATGACCTGGTCACCTGTCTGAAACACAGTTAGCAAGATAGATTATAATGCCATTTTTCTTTATTGATGTTTGATTTAAGGCTTAATCGTGAAAGATCACTTTTGCTCTCTCTGTAAAGCCACTTTGATGATAATGTTAATTTTCTGCCATCATGACTTTTACATAAGGACCACTTATTCAATTTTCTTTTTAATATGGCACCAAGGAAAAGCTCCTTTCCTGGATAACTAATGCTTTCTTTAACAAGGGATAATTCTGAGGATACTCTTTTATTTATTCTACCTTAAAGTACATCCCCTTCTCTGGCATGGTCTCATGTGGGATCTTATCACAATGGATTTCAAGTACTTCGCAAATAGTAAGTGATCTTGGCTCAGTCTCTGAGGACAGGAAAGACAAACCCTTAGCGTAATATGTATCTATTCATTAAGAATAAATTCCTAGGAGTTATAGGAAAAAACTTCCTATCAAAAGAAGGAGGAGGAGGAGGAAAAGGAGAAGGAGAAGAAGAAGACAAAGTCAAAACTGAAGAGGAGAAAGAAAGAAGAAAGAAAGAAAGAAAGAAAGAAAGAAAGAAAGAAAAGAAGAAGAAGAAGAAGAAGAAGAAGAAGAAGAAGAAGAAGAAGAAGAAGAAGGAGGAGGAGGAGGAGGAGGAGGAGGAGGAGGAGGAGGAGGAGGAGGAGGAGAAGAAACTCCTGTCCTTTTTAAGATGGAAGAAAAGAGGCAGAAAGTAGTTAACTTTCCATCAAGTGGTCATTTGGGCTCCTCAAAATGGTGCCATGCTAGGCGCTCAATGTTGTTAGGGAGTTGAACGTTCAGAGCCTGAAACAACTAAATTAACCTTCTCAAACTGGAATTCCATGCCATTGGGCTTCCATCTCCTCTATCATGGAGACAGATGTTCATGTGCTCATTGTCTCAGATCAATGGAGGCTGACGACAAAAGCTGGTTGACATTGGTTGGCCAGTTATATTTTATATTTGATTGTTTCCATGTCTTTCCCATAGTTGATGATCTCTGATAAGCATCAACATATGATAAAAAGATCTGTACACTTTGTGTCCACTCCATATGTCTACCTTTGTGTCTGAACTCCAGACCCTCTTGACCTCAATCTTCCAAATGCTGTTCATATATGAAAGCTACTTTTCCATCAATACTCCTAACATCACGTGGTCTGCTAGAGTGTATGGTCTAAGCTGCAGCATATCCTACGCCTGCAGGAGCTATATCTTATTCTAGGCCCATGCAGAGTTACATGGTTGAGGTGATAGACCACTTCTTGGTGTAGATTATGTTACCTCCAGAACTCCGCAGGCTCTTTGCTTCCTTCTTCATTGTACAAAATGTACAAAATACAAAGGTACGGTTTTTGTATGTTTTTGTTTTTTTAATTTGGAGGCATTGTCCTCGCATTCCTCTGACCACTGAGCACCTGCATTTTTTACTAATGTGGCAGTGCTCTGGATCTTCTTCTTCCCAGGGAGCCTAGAAATTCAAAATCTTTGGGTGTATCCATGCCAATGTCAGGGTACCAGGTTTTCTGGCTGTTGTTTTCAAACAGGGCCCGAATCTTGACATAACAAATATGCCTTTTGAGCATTTAACTCTGGAGTTCAGCCACTTTGGTGAATAAATAGGCTTGTTCCCTGATTTTCCTACATTCCCATTAGAGGTGTGAATGACTGGGGTCAAAACCCCATTTGTTTCTTGCTAACTTGGAGACTCTTATAATCTTGTGAGAGGTTGAGTCCTCTGGGGGCAGAGGATGAGGTATAAGATATTGATTAGGGATGAACACCTGGGAAAGGAACAGGCCTGAAGAAGGTTGGGACAGAGGAAAAAGTTGAACTCTGATGCAGACATGCCAAACTCTAGAGAAACCTCAGCCAGCCTAGTAGTCAGCTCCAGAAAATGCTTCATAATTCTGCCTGGCTCAACCATGGATTGTCACTGTTCCAGAAGGATGTTGGCTAAAGCAAGGAAGCCCTCAGAAGCTGAGGCAGACCCTGAAGCCACTGAGAGCTGAAAGATATTGTGACCACACATGCTATAGCTGGGGAGCAAGTCTTTCCTTGAAGAGGACCCTGGGAGGACATCTCTGCACCTTCCACAGCAATCACTCATCTAGAACACACACACACACACACACACACACACACACACACACACACACACAAAGTAAACCTCAAGAACTGACAACTTAATTCATAATGAGTGCAGAGTGTTTGACTTGTCCCTGCAGTCTCCCTTTGAGCTCTAGTACATTGACTTTCAAAGTTTGAGGTTTTAAATGACTGTCATTCACTACCTGTTAGACTGAGGAAGAATCAGCAAAGTGATTAGGTTTTTGGCTGGAGACATGAATAAAGTTGTCCATGTGGATCGATGTCACCCTGCCACTATTAGCCAACATGACAGTGATAGCTAACTGCCTCCAGGGCGTCCACTCAATTGCTACCATTATCATAGGAACAAACCCAGCCAGCACACTTCTCATGCCCTCCTCCACTAGGCACAAAATGCCCCCAGAGTTTTATTATAAGAAGCAGATTGTTTCTAACAGAGCAGTTTAGCCAGCTTACTAAGAGCCATACATTTGTAGAAATTCAGAAGAGGTATCTCATGGTTCTATCAAAATTCAAAATCACATATATTGATGTCTCTGAGCCCCAGAAAACAATTTTAGGTACTGGAAAGAAACTGGGGTTGAGTAACAGAGTAATTTTAGTCTTCACTGTGTGTAGCTAAGGGGGTTAAGACTCAGATTAGAATAAAGATTGTGTGACTTCTCAGGTCTACTGAAAATAGTTATAATATTGTGCTACAATTTCTTTTTTTTAAGATTTTATTTATTTATTCATAAGAGACAGACAGAGAGAGAGAGAGAGAGAGAGAGAGAGAGGCAGAGACACAGGCAGAGGGAGAAGCAGGCTCCATGCAGGGAGCCTGACGTGGGACTTGATTCTGGGACTTCAGGATTAGGCCCTGGGCTGAAGGCAGCGCTAAACCGCTGAGCCCCATTGCAGCTGCCCAATGCTACAATTTCTTAAACATGTTCTCCCAGACACTTAATATACTTTACTTTATCTGTTTTGATTTTAAAAATAATTCTATGTAGTGTATATGGACATTGAGGCTTAGACCTCGATAAGAGAGTTGCCCAGGGTCTCATGAAGGGCATGTGCTGTTAGAGCTAGACACTCTGCCAGATAACTAGCCAGATAAAACTTTTGTGAAGCACATTAAGATGAAATACTTTGTTCACATTCATTTTAAAATGCTAATCCTTACAATGATCCTTTGCTTACCTGGGGGGGAGCATTTTGTCCCCTTCTTATAGATGAGGAATTTAAAGGTCACAGGATCAAAATGATTCAGAAAAGATAACGTGGTTAGTCATCTGAAGATAGGGAAATTGAATCCAAATGTGTATGTTGCTTTCTTTTTCTTTCTTTCTTTTTTTTTCTCCAAAAAGGCAGTCACAAATGATGCATAGGAAAATATTACATGTAAGCTTTTAATAAAAAACAGTAAGTCCAAATTGCATATTGCCAAACTCTCCAAACAATCTTCCACAAATAATGAACTTTGTTTGAGGAAATTCAAACATGGTCTATTGGAAAGGGCATTCAGCTGAGCATTAATGCCTGAATTTCAGGCACAATTTCTCTCCCATATTCCACGACAGCTGAACTGCTTCACCATTTGCAAACCTCAGGAATGGCTTACAGAGCCCCCCTCCCCATGCACCAGATGCTCAGTCCCACACGTCACACACACCTTCACATACTCCTCATTATTGCACTGAGAGGTGGGTGTCAGCCCATTTTCTAGATAATAAAATAGAATCTTAGAGAAGTTAGTTACTCAAAGCCAAAGAAGGTAGCTAATCATTAAAGAGTACATGCCTTAAAATCATACCTATAGATTTGCATACTACTCCAGCCATTTACCATCTCTGTAAACTTCGAAAAGTTATTTTCTTGGCCTCAGTTTCAAATGAGAGAATTTCGACCAGACATTCCCTAAGGATCTATCCAGCTGAGTGTCTCTGTTTTCAGATCTATCATCTATCTATCTATCTATCTATCTATCTATCATCTATCTATCTATTTAAATTTAATTGGGCTCTCTGTCCTGCCAGGTTCCCGGGAAACCTGCAGTAATTTAATTTCAACTCATGGTTTTGGAGGATTGCCTTAAAAATTCATCTCAATCTTGGCAAATTCCATGCTCCATAAGTGAAACTCCTACTCTTAGAGGCATCCATAGGGAGCCTGATGCAATTGGAATTAGCTTAAGTATCCAGGAGTAAACAGTGGTAGTAGAGATGGTAAGGTTTTCCATATAGAGGGCATGGAAGGAGGAGTGTTATCCACTCTTACAAATATTTGGCCATTCCCTCCCAACTCCATCTGCTACCTGCATCCATTCTTATATCTGTGTGAGTCCAACATTTTCCCCACCCTTCGACCCCTTTTGTATTGGCTTTAAGCTTCATTTTCCATTAAATGGGTTGTAGGAAGCCCTGAAAGAGGCTGAGAAAACAAAGAAAAGGCAAAAAAAAAAAAATGAGATCAATGATCACTGTGTGAATTTTTTTTCCTTTCTGCTTTTGATAAGACTCATAAAATCATTTAGAAATTACAAGGCTTGGATCCCCGGGTGGCGCAGCGGTTTAGCGCCTGCCTTTGGCTCAGGGCGCGATCCTGGAGACCTGGGATCGAATCCCACGTCAGGCTCCTGGTGCATGGAGCCTGCTTCTCCCTCTGCCTATGTCTCTGCCTCTCTCTCTCTCTCTCTATGTGACTATCATAAATAAATGAATAAATAAATTAAAAAAAAAAGAAATTACAAGGCTTATGTAGTAATTCAACTTTTGATTATTAACACATAGCACCTTGAGTTTGATGAACTTTGCTGAAATGGATTCCGAGCTATTGCAATCTCTTATAATGAGTAGGAATTACCTATTTCAAAAATAAACTAAAAAACAAGAACATCTTTCAAGACTATATTACATTGCTATAAAGCATCTCCAAAGCAAATTCTTGGTATACTAAGAGAGGGTTTCATGTCAGAGTTAGGTTTGGATCCCAGCTCTAACACTCATTGATGTGTGACCTTGCATAAGTTACTCAAACACTCTGAGCCTCTGCAGTGACACAAGAATAATAATATTTACATTAAAAGGTTTTCATGAGGATTAAATGGGATAACATTTATAAAGTGTCTCATACAAAATATGACAAAATGAGGCCTCAAATAATTGCCGATTTCCTTCATTAAAGAGACAAGTAAAATCTCATTTCTGGTGCCTCATTTCCTAGTGAATAAGAACTGAAGGGTAATATTTATGTTGGAGAGGATAATGCTCTTGGGTGACCTTGAGGAAAAAGGGAGCTTTGCTTCCCTTCCATTTAGGATCGCTGTGCCAGGAATTACTGGACAGATTCATTTGAAATAAGAACTTTCATACCTGAGCCACTGCCCAGAAATTATGGCACCACTTCTGGGAAGTTTTGAAATCACTTTGAACTTACTTTGTGGAGTTGCTTTGCATTCCATACTGCTGGGCCCCTCTGCACATCCATGACTTGGCTGGAGCTGATGCTGGCTGTGCCAGCATATTTTCAACCTGATCAAGGCATAGAGCTCTGAAAATTTCATGAGATTCTGTTTTTGTGAGATTTCCAGATTTATACCAAGCTTTACAGATCCCAAAGGAATGCATAATTCAGAAAAAAAAATAGAGAGCTTACCAACTTTAAGATACAACAGTTGACATGCTTAATTCAGGTTGAATTAGGGCTGGTTGGGAGTATGACTTCTTATTTCACTAATAGTGAGAAAAAGTCCTTATTGTATTACAGGATTGCTTTTCAAATTTAACAATAGTAGAACGTTCTTAGAAACTGGGAGACAATAATGTCTGGCAACACTAATAAAGATTTAGAATCATGTCCTTGACTGAATTGAACTCAGGATGTGTTCTCCTGTTTTAACCATAAATTTACTTTCCTTCATGCCTTTTTAATGGAATATTATTTAAGGAATATATACTCAGTAGTTTTGTAGCAATTATCAGATACTGCTAAATGATGTTCTATTCCTTATTTTCTTTCATTGTTTATTGATTTAATGCAGTTGTATACAACATACTCAACCACTAATAATAATACAGTTTACTGTTTCTTATCATCAGCCACTTCTGTAAAAATTTTCTCTATTCAACTGCATTGATCAGGTAACAGCAAATCCATTTCCTCTTTTCAATCAGACATATAAGTATCAATCAGAGTTTCTACACAGCAGGAGGCATCCAACATGGCACATTGATCTGATCCAATTCCAAATAACCAAGAAACATGGTGATTTACTTAACCTAGAGCAATATATTTTGGGAAAATGCTCAGTTTCTGTCAGAGTTTTATACATATTGAAAAAAAAACCCACTTAACTCTCTTTTTATAATGAGGGTTTCTGGGCTAAGAATCATTACTTTATTCACTCATACATCATTCATGCACTCAGGCAAAATTTTTAAGTATGTAGCATGTACTGGGTGGCAGGTAGAGATACAACATATTCTTTGATATCTTTGTCAACATACATTTGGATATAATTATTGAAGGATAAATTTTAATATAAATATTGAAAGAAATGGGCTCAATTCTTATTGAATAAAATATTTATCTTTGATATAGATCTAGACAAAAGAAAAGAAACATGCTGAGGGATATATATATATATATATATATATATATATATATATATATATCCCTATTTTATGTAGAAAGGAAAAAAAAAGGTTATTTATCAGTGTTTTTTTCCAAAACCAAAATTTGAAACTATCTGAATTTGGATAAGGAAGACTGGTGTGGGTTAGTTTCATCTCACATAAAATCAAAACAGACAGATAACCACATGATACAAGAGATACATCTACTGTTGTACTTGTGTTTCCCATGGTCCCTTTAATTCAATTGTCATGGTCAATAATATGTTGTCCTCTAAAATTCTTCTCATTAGATTAAATAACAAAGAAGATATAAAATGGACAATGTGTCTAGAAAGTTAAAATGCAAAATAGATGCATTTTATGCATCTAGATGCAAAATAAATGTCCAGGGGATGGTAGGAAGATGCCAATCCTCTTCTATTGTCATTGGTTAGTTGATTGCATCTAGTCTTGAGGGTCTAGAATATAAGAATTTAGTTTCCACAATTAAGAGAATTACCTAGTGAAAGTAGGGCAAAATTTGGAACCAATTGATTTGGATTTGGTTCCCAACTTTATCAATTATTAACTTCATGACTTTGAGAAAGTCTTTTAATCTCCTTAAGCCTCAAGTCCCTTATCTGTAAAATGGGGATGATACCAATAACGTTCTTAGCATAGTTCTAGATTCAGAGCATCAGGGTGAATAACATCTGGTGCCTACACAGGTAAATTCTAAATTTTACCACAATATAATTGTATGGCACACTTCTGAAATAACCCAAAGTGGTCTACAGATTGAAGAAGAAAGAGGTTTTATTCTAAGAGATATTGTTGACTTGTGGGACTAGGTAGTCCTGTGATGGATTTTCTACATTTGGCTAGCCAGAGAGTGAAAAGAGGGAATGAACAAAAAAATCTCAATGGGAGTTTGAAGTTAGGCCAGGAAGTGGTACTCTGTAACCATTTTGCTCTTTCTACTGTCTAATGCTAACCCTATAGACTCACCAAGATTAAGTCCTCTTTGAAACGCAGTCTTTCACTATACCCATCAGAAAATAGGAAAAAAATAATTGTGTATACACAGCATCAAATGAACCACAAAAGTCTCCTGAAAGGGTGAAACTTAACAAATGTGGTAACCCAAAGTATTTCTGAGGATAAAAGAGCTATATACAAAATTTAACATTGAAATCATAGATCATATAAGTTATTCTCATTCTATGATCCCCGAATGCCTAAATGTTGATTATGGTAGCAACAGACATCTTCAAATTATTATCTAAGGATAGTATATTGCTTACTAATAAAAAATATGACCACAAAAAGCACAGGACAGCTATTTCTCAAACAACTATTTAAATAAGACAATTCAGTATCATTTGAAAATTACTGCTTTCATTGCATAACTCAGTTATATTTGTCTCTGATTAGTGCAAAATTAGGGGGTTACTTACATTTTTCTTATATACATTTGTGTGGTTGACAAAATCAAATAGAGAATCCCTTGAAGAAAGTATTAAAGTAACTAGCAAAGTAGTAGTGAATAATCATCTTAGATGTAATCATTAGACTGAACATGTATTGTAGGAAATCAAATCTGAATCAAGAAAGAGATTTTTTATGAGCGGCCCTTCACCATTACCCTAATCATGATCTCCAAAGGTTGACTAAAGTTATTGGGTGGATTTTTAGTATTGACCAAATCAATCAGAGAATCCACAGAAACAGGCCTGTTCTTGATCATCATAACCTAAACACTGACCATCTTACCCTTTCTCCAAGGCCAGCCAAGTATATGAATTCACTGGTAGGTTCTGCAAATGAGGTTCTATGAATTGCTATCTGAGCTCACCGGTCTTATTTGAGTTTGATGAATGTCAGGTCTTCATTTTATATAATACAGAAGTATATACAAGAAAAGTACCTTCATGGTTAAAAGAAAACAAATATTTCTGATGTTCTAGCCCAAGCTTTTCACCATACTGCATAAAACATGTGTAAGCCTTGGGAATCTGTTCATCACTTATTGGCCAACATGATGTCTAAATCCCAGACCTAGACAAGTTATGATTCTCACCACTTTCAGAACTAGAAGTAGACAAGAAAAGAAAAATAACTCAAGGAAATAAATAAAAAGTCAAAGAAAGAGGGCCCAAGGAGAGATGTTTTTTCTGTTTTATTAATATTACAATATGGACTTATTTTATTTTTTCTCCTTTGAAGGTTTACTCTTGGTTCAAATGTCAATATTCTCTTTTTAAAAAAAGATTTTACTTATTTATTTGAGAGAGCAAGAGGGAGGATGAATGGGATGAGGGGCAGAGAGAAAAGCAGACTTCCTACTGAGCAGAGTGCACAATGCAAGGCTTGATCCTGAGACTAGGATCATGGCCTGAGCCAAAGGCAGTTGCTTAACTGACTGAGCCCTCCCCAGGAACCCCTCAAATTAATGTTACTTTGGAAATGGAAGTGGGTCAGTAGTTTCCTCTAAAGTAGAAGTTAAAAATCAATGGTTCATCTCAATAGATGCAGAGAAAGCATTTGACGAAGTACTACTTCCATTCACGATAAAAACAAAGTAGGTTTAGAGGGAACATACCTGAGTACAATAAAGGCTATATACAAAAACCCACGGCTAATATAATCCCTAGTGGGGAGAAACTCAGAGCTTTTCCTCTACAGCCAGGAACAAGGCAGGAAAATCCACTCTCACCACGTTTACTCAACACAGTTATAGAAGTCCTAACCACAGAAATCAACAACAAAAAAGAAATAAAAAGCATCCAAATCAGTAAGAAAGAAGTCAAACTTTCACTATTTGTAGATAACATGATACTCTATATGGAACACCCAAAAGACTCTATCAAAAAATTATTAGAACTGATACACAAATTCAATAAAGTCACAAGATACAAAATCAATGTAGGGAAATCTGTTGCATTTCTATACATCAATAATGAAGCAGCAGAAAAAGAAATTAAGGAATCAATCCCATTTAAAATGGTACCCAAAACAGATACCTAGGAATAAACCTAACCAAAGAGGTAAAACTCCCACACTGAAAATTATAAAAGTTTGTTGAAAAAATTGAAGAGGACACAAAGAAATGGAAAGACAGTCCATGCTCAGGGATCAGAAAAAATATATATATATTGTTAAAATGTCTATGCCATTCAAAGCAATCTACATATCAAAACAACAATAACATCTTTCACAGAGCTGTAAAAAACAATCCTAAAATTTTTATGGAACCACAAAAGACTCCAACAAGCCAAAGCAACCTTAAAAAGAAAAGAAAAGCTGGAGGTATCAAAATTCCAGACTTAAGTTATATTACAAAGCTGTAGTGATCAAAATAGTGTGGTACTGGCACAAAAAATAGACACAGTGATCAATGGAACAGAACTGAAAAGCCAAACTAGAAACCCAGAAAGGAACCCATAACTAAATGGTCAATTAATCTTTGACAAAGCAGGAAAGACTATCCAACGGGAAAAACACAGTCTATCCAAAAAATGGTGTTGGGAAAACTGGACAGCAATATGCAAAAGAATGAAACTGGACCACTTTCTTATACCATACACAAAAATAAATTCAAAATGGATTGAAGACCTAAATGTGAGACGTGAAACCATTAAAATCCCATGGGAAAACACAGGCAGTAGCCTTACTGACATTGTCCATGTCAACTTCTTACTAGATATGTCTTCTGAGGTAAGGGAAACAAAAACAAAAATAAACTATTGGGACTTCATCAAAATAAAAAACTTCTGCACAGCAAAGAAAACCATCAACCAAACTAAAAGGCAACCTACAGAATGGGAAAAGTTATTTGCAAAAGACATATCTGATAAAGGGTTAGTATCCAAAATATATAAAGAACTTATAAAACTCAACACCCAGAAAACAAATAATCCAATTAAAAATGGGTAGAAGACATGAATAGATATTTTTTTTCCAAAGCAGACATACAAATGGCCAACAGACATATGAAAAGATGTTCAACGTCACTCAACAGGGAAATACAAATCAAAACTACAATGAGCTATCACTTCTTATCTGTCAGAATGGCTAAAAGCAACATCACAAGAAACAACAGGTGTTGGTGAGCATGTGGAGAAAAGTGAACCCTTTTGCACTGTTAATGGAAATGCAAAATGGTTCAGATATTGGAAAGCAGTACAGGAGTTCCTCAAAAAGTTAAAATAGGACCCCCAATGGGGCACCTGGGTGGCTCAGTAGGTTAAGTGTCTGCCTTTGGCTTGGGTCATGATATCAGGGTCTTGTGATCAAGCAGGGAGTCTGCTTGTCCCTCCCCCTCTGCCTCTCACCCGGCTCATGCTATCTCTCTCTCTCTCAAATAAATAAATAAAATCTTAAAAAAAAAAAAAGAACTACCCTATGGTCCAACAATTATACTACTAGGTATTTACACAAAAAAAATACAAAAAAATAAAAATTAATTAAATAAATAATAAATAAATAAATAAATAAATAAATAAATAAAAATACAAAAATACTGATTCAGATACATGTACCATGATAGTTTTAGCAGCAGCATCTCTAGTAGCTAAATTATGGAAACAGCCCAAGTGTCCATTGACTGATGAATGGATAAAGAAGATGTGATATAGATAGATAGATGATAGATATATACACACATATATGGCTCTATGACCATTAGATATGCTTTGTATTTATTTTTAATTTTTTATCCACATTCAATTAGTTGTCAAAAATTAAAAGCTTCAGAAAAAAATTAAAAGCCAGATAATTTCTTTGGGAAAATGAAACAAAACAAAAGGTTTCTAGCTTCTTTTGAGAAATGAGATGATGTACCAACTATGGGTCAATATTTCTGGAGCCAAATGGCAGGGGCGATTTTTATACGGAGTGTGCCCTCTCCAATGCACCTGAGGCCCCACCATTCCTGATTTTTTATTTGACACTGGATTCCAGAATCAGCAAATACTTTTCTCCACCTAGTCTAATCTACTAACATGTCCCTTTCTTGGTCCCTGAACTCTTTTGTGACTTCAGCCTGTAAGACAAACTTTAGTCTCTAAGATATGGGAGTATGCCATCAAGACAGATCCAGGAAATTGAAAATTTGATGTTTTACTTTCAGCTCTGTAGTTTTATGAAAGTAAATGTAGTAATTTTACTACATCTGTAAAATACATGTGATTAACTTTATTTTACAAAGCTGTTTCTCTGATTACATAATATATGAAGAAAATAGCATGTGTCCTGATTCATGGGAGATGCTCCATAAGTAACCTCTATCCCTTTTCCAAAATTCCCTTGTTTCAATCAGTAAATATCCTCAAAGAATCTGTTAAGTTGCTGCAATTTTCAAACTCCTTAACATTTCAGCAATGATTCTGTTCTAATTGACTGGTTCAAAAACAATGTTCGTAATAAGAATAAGAATAAGAATAGCCAACATTTATCAGGTACGGGTAAAAGCTTTTTTAAACACAGAAACACTTTTCAAATATTAAACTATGTACTTGCACCTATTTTTTCATTTCCCTGATATTCTTGAATTGCAGTGGGGAAGTTTGTTGCAGGGGGAGTTGAATCAATTGAAAGTTTGCTTAAAGAAAAAGTCTTATAAATAAATGTATTACAGATCCGTGCTTGAATATTACAAAAGTATGCTGATTATCATCTAATAGATAATCATTCAGAAATACCAGCTCAGGAGCTTGATACCTGACTGGTCTATCATCACATTTAGAGCTCAATTTCTTAGCCTCAACAGGTGCTAACAAAAAGAGGTGTCACATATCCAATACTCACTTGCTAATGGCCAAGCTGTCATTGTTTTAGCTTCTCTGTTGTAAGCATATTTCTCTCATGGCCTTTCTTTGGTCAGTGCTTCTTTACACTGAGAACATTACCTGCACAGCACACCTGTTTCTGCCAGGAGACAGGTGGCTGAAAAAGGCAAATGGGCTTAGTTCCTATGACATTTTGTTACACAATGAATAATGCAAACAAAATCCTTTATGGCTCATGAAGTCTTGCTAATAAGGCAGATGTCCTCTGTGTGGTTCCTTGGGGCCTAAAATGCAAATATTGATGTGCTGATAGTCACTGGACCCTAGTTTCCGTAATTGTTTCTATCTTCATTATCCTCTATTATTCCCCATAAGAAATCCATTCTCAGCTAAGAAATCTGATGCACAGACTACAACTGATATCAAAGGTTTAATGGCCTCGCCATCAATAAATTGAATTAAATCTCTCTTTAGCACTAATGATCCTTCCGACAGGGCAACACATAATAAGACCATGGTAATAGAACATTTGGTGATGATTCTTATACACTGAAATTCAACATTGTGGCTAATTGGTCATTGCTATCTATTTTTTTTAGGCATATTAGTTATGTCTTCTCATAAATAACCCAATTCTAGCTCACTTGCTTCAAGAGAAAGTCTTTATTGGCAGTAGGACACATCATTAAACTATACAATAGGGCACCATCTTTCAGCTTAGACAATGCTAAGGAGCATATTGTGCCAAATGGGTCTAATAAAAAAAGTAGCCAAGTTCCCACTCGGTGACATTAAACACAAACAATAAGTTCTGATCATGCAAATATCCACATTCTTGTCTTTTGCCAATCTTAATTATAAGCATTTTTCTTTTTGCTTTTGCTTTTATTTTCCCTTAATTTTCCAGAGGTTTCTTAAATTATGTCCTTGTAAAACTATGACTGTCTCCTCAGTCTGTTATTTAATAATTGTATATAATTTATTTGTATAATGAAAAAATATCAGGAAAAAGTAACTGGAAGTAGAAATTGAAAAGTTGTGTTCCAGGAATGATATGTAAGTTTGCTGCCATCTATAGGCTGGCAGTGTTTGTG
Source organism: Vulpes vulpes (assembly GCF_048418805.1). Taxonomy (NCBI): domain Eukaryota; kingdom Metazoa; phylum Chordata; class Mammalia; order Carnivora; family Canidae; genus Vulpes; species Vulpes vulpes. The sequence goes on from NC_132785.1 coordinate 119,002,782, forward strand.
GCCGAAATGAATCATGAAGACCAGGCTCACCTACACTGTTAATGTAGGATTAGATGTTTCCTGACAATTAAAAATCCCCAGAGTTTTAGGAGAATGTCTGGTCAACATCACTTTGCTTAATTTCTCCCTACATCATAGTGGAGATTTTTACTTGGTATGAAGACATATGAGTCGAAAGTGAAATAGATAGGAGTCAAAATTACAAGTTTAAAGTAATATTAGGATAAGCAATTTTTTTCAATAAAATGTGTGTTTTCAGTTAGTTGATTGTTAGTAAGGATTTTTTAAATAAAAGCAAGATGGAAATTAAATATTAGGGTATATTTATGGCATTCACTTGAGATAAATTTGGGAGCCATATATAACTTATCCTTGGCTATTCTATATTCTCTAGCTAGTAATAAAATTTTCTTCTTTTCTTATATACCATCTTTTTTTCCCTAAAAATCTGAGTCATTCTTAGTATTTACAACCACAAAATATAAGGTGAATTTTCAAAACACTCCTTTGAAATAGTGTGCGTGCGTTTGTTCAGATTTTTCTTTTTGCCATAAATATCCAAACCTCTGTGAATTGGGATTTTCACACAAGCTCTGGCCTATACAGCTTTTTTTTTTTTTTTTTTTTCAAAATACTCTTCCTTCATCTTTCTTCTGCTTCTGGACTTAAGAACCAGTGTGGGACCCTGTGCAGAGCCCCCAGGTATAGTGCCTGGGGGAAAGAAGGACAACTTGGCCAAGGCCCAGATAGCATTTCTTCAAACACTCAGAATGCAACGTAACTCGGACAAGGCAGTGCTACAGGCTCTGCTAGAGGCTTGCTGAGGGGACCAGCAGCAGTTGCTACCACAGGTGGCATCCCAGAGGAAAAACACAAATCAGTTGCTAATCATTCTATTTCGCTCCTGCTGTTAACATATGTTGTCTGGAAGTCTCTCTCAGCACTGTCTTACAGCCGCGGATTGGAAATGCATGTGTTTAAAGCTTATCTCCTTAGCTAGGTTGTCAACCACTACTTAAGGATAGTGGCGTTGTGCTTTTCATAATCGGACTTACAATGCCTTGAGTTTATTAAAAATAATAAGTGGTTATTAAATAGTAACAAAAACTGAGAAGCTGAAAATCAAATCGCTGTTATGAATTAAAATTCGACACTGACACTTAGACACGTGAGAGAACCAGAAATGAGTTCTCTCCATCCATCTCCTTCAGCCCGTGCAAAAGTAGATATTATTCCCACCCTTGCCAATTAAGAGGCTGTATCTATGCAATTCTTATTATTTTTATCTTAATGAATCCTCTTGAAGTCATTTTCCCCAGGAATTTAGAACTTGCCTTATTCCAGTGGAATGATAGTAACAAAAATTACTAATATTGTCAGTTTATGATATTCCCAAGACTGTGATTAGTTATAAAGACACTAGAATGGGTACCTGGAAGCATACTTCACTCCATCCAATTCAGTCTGCATATATTTCATGTATGAGTGTTGCTAAATCCCAGAGTCAAGCTGTGTCTTTGACTCTTGTGCCTGATTCTATCCTTTATGATGCCGTCCTAGAAAGACCATGGGCCAAGAGGTCAGAAGACCTGGTTCTAGTGTTGGTTCTTCCACTTACTAAACATGAAAAGAGTAAATTATTTAATTTTGGGTGCCTGGGTGGCTCAGTTGGTTAAGTGTCTGACTCCTGATTTCAGCTCAGGTCATGATCTCAGGGTCCTGGGATCGAGCCCTGAAGTGGGCTCCCTGCTCAGTGGGAAGTCTGCTTGAGGATTCGCCCTCTCCCTCTACCCTTCCCCCATCTCTTTCCAATAAAGAAATTAACCTTTAAAAAAATCACTTACTCTCATTAAGGCTGTTTCCCAGTATATATAAAGGAGCTAATACTTTTTAAATGTTCTTTAAAATGTGTTCATGTATGTGAAAGTCATGTGTATACTATAAATTCCCATGGAAACACGTATGTGTCAACAGTTATTATTGCTGCCAAATGAATACTGGAGAGGAGTGAAGAGTGCCACTCACTCTTCCAGGGCCAGCCAAACGTCCCGTTTCCAAGAGTCTTCCTGGACTGTATTCACCTAAGTCAGCACTGGCGGCACTGGAACTCATTTACTGCCTGTATTGTCTTTAATATTCCCTGATTTGTTTCAAATACACTAGTTTTCCCTGACTTGCTTATTGAGGTCAAGGAATCTTTCTAAGAAAGCACTTCTGCTCTGTCATGTTCATATATACCATACTTAATGGTAAATCCGGTATAGGGGTAAGTATATGTGCACAACCTTACAAGAAATCCATGGTCCATCCTCCCATGCTGCTTCAAAATCGTGTGGTTCCACCTTTTACTCCAACTATGGCTGCAGCAACCAGTTTCTCACAGACTGCCAAAGTCTGAAGGTACAAATTTGCCTGAAGCCAGAGAAGTAGCTCTTACCTGCTGCCCTGGGCTTCTCTTATACCTTGGCAGCACACACACACACACACACACTCACAAGCGTGTGCACTAGGGGATAGAACTCAATATTCATGGAGCTGTTTTTAACCAACATAGTGAGACCAAGAAGAGAAGTGTTTCCCCCTTTCATTCCTGGGGAATGTTCGGAACTGCATTTCCGAAGGTTTCTTAGAAGGACCAAGCATCTTCAGGTCCCAGTAGCCCATGGGAGTGCCCTGGTGATGGATACCACCTTCCTTTGCCCTTTTCCCCTTCTGTGTTTTACTCCCACTATTTCTGCCATCTAGGATTATATTCCCAAACAAACTACCCAAGTGTTAGCTTCTTTTTCAGGCTTTGTTTTCAGGGAATCCTAGCTAAGAGACCATCTCTAAAACTTAAGGAAGAATTTGGTGCCAGAATGTCTTAGACCTTGGGGAGCCTGGTGTCTTAGTCAATTCAGCCCCCGCCTCTTGATTTCAGCTCAGGGTTGTGGGATCCAGCCCCCACCCTGCCATTGAGCCCCACACTGGGGTCTGTGCTCAGCATGAAGTCTGCTTAAGATTCTCTCTCTCCCTCTCTCTGCCCCTCCTCCTGCTCACATTCTCTCAAATTAATAAAAAAATAAAATCTGTAAAAAAATAAATAAATAATGTTGGGGCTCCTGGGTGACTCAGTCATTGAGCATCTGCCTTTGGCTCAGGTCGTGATCCCAGGGTCCGGAACTCAAGTCCCTCCCACATCAGCTCCCTGGGGGGAGTCTGCTTCTCCCTCTGCCTGTCTCTGCCTCTCTCTGTGTGTCTCTCATGAATAAACAAATAAAATATTTTTAAAAAATTTCTTAAAAATTAAAAAAAGAATGTCTTAGACCTTAGTGAAGTTTATTAAACCTTCTTATTCTCTGTTTCATGCCTTTAAATTCTGATGCTGAGTCTGTGTCATATTATAGAGTGAATACATGATTGTCAGGGAAATTAAGACCAGGTTTACAACATCTAGACAGGTTAGGTACTCTCTTCAGGCTTAAATTTCACTAAAATCATAGACCTGACCCTAAACAATCAGATTTGGGACAGACGTCTCTGGTTGGTGTCCCCGGACCTTCTAAACTCAGTCCACTGACATAGCATCAAATGATGGCATATATCTCATTCCACTGTAGGAACATGTGTTTTGCTTGTAGCCTTTACAAGAATTGAATAGTCATATGTTAAAAGAAAAAAAGAAGGACTCAGTAAAACTTGGAAATATTCAACTGTTTACACACCTCTATCCTCATCACATCCTCTCTCACAAAATAAAGATAATCTGTGACTATCATGGGACTAACTCCATGAGGACTTTGGTGAAATGAATCATAACTCCTAGTTTGGGTTTCACATTTGGACCCCACATCAGTGCAGCTTCCAGAACGTCCCCCAATGTTTACTGCAGCCTAAGAGACAACCTCCAGTAGCTGATGCCTTCCTCAATACGACTTGTAATAATAACAATGGTAATAACATGGATAACCAAAATTTGCCATGTGTGAGGAACTTACATTTTGCATAATTAGGAAAACATCAATCTGAAAAGGCTACCAAATGTATGATTCCCACTGTAAGACATTCTGAAAAAGGCAGAATTATGGAGATTAAAAAGATCAGGTGGTGGGAGAAGACAAATAGGTGGATCATAGAGAATTTTTAGGGTGTGAAACAACTCTGTATGATACTGTGATGGTGGATACATGTCATTTGTGCAAACCCATAGAATATACGACACAAAGAGTGAATCCTAACATAAACTGTAGGCTTTGGGTGATGATGATATGTCAGTGTAGGTCCATCAGTTATAACATAGGTACCATTCTGGTGAGGGGTGCTGATAAGGAGGAGGCTGTGTATGTGTGGGGACAAAAAGAATATGGGAAATCTCTGTCCTCTCCTCTCAGTTGTGCTGTGAACTTAAAACTGCCCTAAAAAATTGTCTTTATAAAATATCTTCAAAAATTAAAAAAAAAAAAACATATAAGTCAGCTATCATTGACTCCCTACTCTCTTTGTCACCATTACCACCAATGAGAGAATAAGGCACTGCACTTCTGAATTCATAAGCAGCAACCCCAAAGTCAACAAAATGGAAATTGCCAAGTCAGGATTTGAACCCAGTTTTTTTTTTTGTGTTTTTTTTTTATATTAATGACACCCTGTAGGTAAGGGATGAAAATATTTCTTCCTTCGCATATACTCCTCTTTCTACCCTTGAGAAGGGAACAGAGACCAGCCTAAATATGTTTTTCATGCAGCCAAACAATCTTCCAAATGATCAGATACCATTTTCCTTCCAACCTTCCTTACGGTCCTTAAGTCCTGGACCAGTGCTTAACCAATTCTTGAGTGCTATTGAGTGGTTGGTAGAGGTGGGAGTAGAGGGGTTGTATTCTAATTCCCCTCCTGTCACTCTTCTTTCCCTTGAATGGTGATATTGTTTGTCAAAAAGTGTGTCACCTCAGGAGTGGAGTTTTGCTAAGATTTGATCCGTTTTGTTAGCAGACCAGGCAGTCTCTCTGGATCCCACACAGTACAGGCTCCACTTGGAACTCAGCTGTCCTCTGAGCCCAGCTGGCAGGCCCCTCTAGGTTACCATAGCAACAGCACACAGGCCATGGCCTCCTCCCCAAGAAGCTGTCAATCACAGTGAGAGAGGAGATTGAGTTTAAGTGACAGCATGTGGTCATCCACCCATATTTAGATATGAGTTAAATAGCTCAGTAGCCAAAGACAAATGAATTTCCACCCTTTGCTCAGACTGTGAAGAAAAATCTCATGTTTTATACCAGTTGTTTTCCAACTCTACATAATGTACATAAGAATCACCATTGATGTTTATTTAAAATGAAGTTTCCCCAGCCATATCCCAAGTGATTTTTACTCGCAGCATCTAGAATGAAGTCCTAGAAATTTGCATATTAAACATGAGCCTGATACAGATGGTTTGAAAACTACTTATGGGAAACACTAATTTATAAAAGTCTTCCTGGAGACCCTAACTCTTAAGATAGTTGTTATGAGCTGAACTGTGTCTCCCAGAATTCGTATGTTGATTCCTAACTGCCCAGTACCTCAGAATGTGATGTATATAGACCCTTTAAAGAGGTGGTTAAGTTAAAATAAACCCCTTAATCCAATTGACTGGTGTCCTTCTAAGAAAATGAGATTAGGGTACACAAAGAGACATCGAGGATCTCGGCGGGGGTGGGGAGGAAAGATTCTGTGAAGACCGGGCCAGAAGGTGGTCATCTCACACCAAGAAAAGAGGCCCCAGAAGAAACCAAACCTGCTGACACTCAGATTTTACAATGTTAGCCTCCAGAACTATGAGAAAATAACTTTTGAATATGGCATCCAGTCTGTGGTGTTTGGCTATGGCAGCCCTCGCAAACTAAAACAGCATTATGTATACAAAACAAGCTCCAAAAACAGCAAATATAGCAAAATATTTATTACTAGAGGCTAGCATAGCAGTCGATATTTTTGTTTTGTGCCCTTCCTATATGGCCAGTACAGACCTACTGACCCAAAAGTCTAAGAATGATTTCAAAAAAGCATGGCATGAATTATACAATCTTGTAACATAAAACAAAAGAGGCTGAATGCCAGAGAAATTATATTTACATGATGAGTTAGATGGTGCATGTCATTTGCGGGAGCTGAGAAGAGATTCAAGACTTCTCTGGAATATTCATGGAAGAGCTGTGGGGATAGCAGGCTTTAGGTAAAATTCCAAATGGAGACAGATGTGGCTGCCCAGTCAATAGAGTAAAGTGTAGAAGTGATGGCTTGGCACTGATCAGGGTCGAGTTCCTGAAAAAGTCTCATATCACACGACATAATTATATTCTCAGCCCTTTGTTGGCCTATTCTACATTTTGTTTAGTGACACAGGAAGACTCAGATAAGGTGAGGTGATCCACAGGACAGATGTTAGCTACAGGTAATCAGGATGATAAAATGAATATAAATTCTTCCTTTTTCCACTAACAATATTACTGGGAAGTTGCTCTCTAAGAAATTTTAGCCAGTAATCTCTTTCTCTTTTTCACCATAGTAAGCATATAGTAAATAAAATGTGTCAGTCCATTTATTTGCTACCAAAATTATGTGAACATTAGAAGCATACAACCTAAAAATGGCTGAAGAGGACCATAGTCATTCATTGGTTTTGCCCGATCCACCATGTGCAGTAAAACTTGTTTGTTGGTTTGGTTTTAATAGGCAAATGTATGCAACCTTGATTAATATTTCCTAAGGCATTTAATGAATTTGCAGATGAACTAAATAGTGAGATGTCATATGACAGGTAGGGTTAAAATGTCTGCTATTAAAAAAAATTGTGTGAAAACTCAGTGGCTTGACTCCATAGACGTTTATTTTTCTGTCATGTAGTCTACTTGTGCAGGTAATCTTGGTCAATGGGGCTGTTCTCCAGATGATCCCTTGATGATGTCAATTCTTCCTTTCTGTGCCTCCTTCTCAGTCTCCAAGAACCTCAATATTCTTTGCATACCACCAGGGGAAGGACATGCAACATGGAGAAAGCATATCTAGCTCATAAATATATTGGCATGGAAATGAAACACATCACCCTCTCTCATACTCCACAGATAAGAACCAAACACTTGGCCTCATGTCAGTGCAAGGCAGGCTGGGAAACATTCCTGATAATGTGGCCACTTTCCAGCAAAAACTATGAAAACAGGAGCACAAATTTTGATGTACAACTGTCTTTGTCACGAATCTCAACTTAATCCTTCAACCAGGATAGTGAATTTTGATCTCAGTGATTCATATCCCATAAAAATATAAAAAAACAACCAAGAAGAAAATATAAAAAAAGCAAATTGTAATCATTTTAGGACTGGAAAGCTATTTTCATCATGGGAAAATCATTTGAATTTACATAGGGGGTCTTGTCCTTTTTGATGACAGGCAATTTTTTTTCTTTCTGAAACGTGATTTCTCTTGAATAATAAACAGAGTCTAGGGGTTAATAGTTGTATAAGAGCAGAGTACTTGGAAAAGTTGTTGCCATGACGATGTAATTCACATTATTAATAACTTTTATTTATTTCATCTCTTTCCAAAAAGGTGAAATTTAAGAAAAGTTTAAAATAACCTCTAAAATGCCAGAAAACTAGATTTTCATTAGGATCATAAGTAGTAATATTTCCACCATGTGAAAATGATTAGAAATAAAGGAAATAAAATTTCCCTATACTCAGCTTAGATGCACACTAATTTTATTTCAGCCCAAATACCCTGCTTTTAACCTTGAGCAATGTACCCGTACATGTGTGTAGAATAGTAGTTCATATTTAGGTCACTCTCTATATATTAAATATATTAAGTGTGTGTATTGTGGGTGTCATTTCGAATACAGAAGAGTAAAGTGAAATAAAGTAGCAGTAATGGCAGCGTTCAGAATGCTGAAAATGGGTGCAATTTAATACAGAACATTGGGAGAAGTGTTAGTTTCAGGTGAGATAGCTTAATAAAATATTCCTATCTTTACATGGTTCCTATGTACAAAATCACAGTATTCTTTTTTAATATTTATTTAGAGAGGGAAGAGGGGTTGGGAGGCGCAGAGGGAGGGAGAGAATCTTAAGCAGACTCCACACTGGGTATGAAGCTGTATGAATGGCTGGTTCTCATGACCCTGGGATCATGACCTGAGCTGCAGTCAAGTCTGACATTTAATAAACTGAGCCACTTAGGCACCCCTGTAGTAATTTTGTTCCAAATAGTTGCTCTAGAATGCTAAGGGGATTGCAATTCCTACTACTTACTTGAAAAAAGAAAGAAAGAAGAAAGAAGGGAAGAAAGAAAGAAAGAAAGAAAGAAAGAAAGAAAGAAGGAAGGAAGGAAGGAAGGAAGGAAGGAAGGAAGGAAGGAAGGAAGGAAGAAAGGAAGAAAGAAAGAAAGAAAGAAAGAAAAGAAAGAAAGAAAGAAAGAAAGAAAGAAAGAAAGAAAGAAAGAAGAAAGAAAGAAGTTAGATTTCTCAACAGTGTATTAATGCTCTCAGACATAAAATCTCCTTTTGCTGCCTACCATTCCCTCTGTAGTTCATTAACATTATCAATGTTAATACAGAGCATATGAATGATTTCTTCTTTCAAATGTTTAGGGTTTTGCACCTTAAGCAAAGTTAGTTTTGTGCTTCTCTTTGTATCCTAGCACCAAGATTTCCCATAGCTTGCACTCACCAATATGGCTTCTCACCTTCCAAGAGAAGATAGGGAACCTGTGGGGGTTTCCCAATCTCATTTTTAATGGAACCCTGTTTTCCAGACATCTGATAAGATTAATGTTCCATTAAATATTCTCTAGGAAATGCTAAATCAAACTCTCACATAGACTCTTAGGGACCTCTTTAATAGATATAACTCCTAGCAACCCATAAATCCTTTTCTCTGTTTTTAGCCTGAGCCCTACTTTTAATATTTAGCTGTTTTTTACCCAATTCCTTTTTATCTATGGTTCTCATATTTTATGTCAGTGACTTTTTTTCATAGAAGCTGGTTGGCTAAAACACACTTTGTCCCATATAAAAAAAGAATCTTTGCTAAGATAGAACAGCAGAGAACATGACCTACTTGGTTCCTGGTATCATCATGACTCCTTTATTTCAATGACTAGAAATTTGAAAGGGAAGACATTATCCTTCCAGTGACAATTGCACAGAATTTAGACTAGGTGTTCTCTGATATTCAGTCCAAAATTAGGGAATAAAGAACATTACATACATAACATAGAAAGTGGTCCTTCTCAGCAATCCTTTATTTTAATAGTTAATTTTTTAGATCACGTTAGACTTACAGGAAAGTTTCAAAAATAGTACAGAGAATTTCATGTGCTTGACATTCACTTTCCTTATGTTAATATTTTACAAAACCATAGAATTTTTATCCAAGCTAAGAAATTAACTTAGGACAATGCCGTCGACTAAAGCACAATTAGGACAATTAGGGCAACTAAAGCAATTAGGGTTCCCCCAGTGTTTCCACTTATATTCTGCTTTTCGTTTCAGGATCCAATCCAAGACCCACACCATAGTGACTTGTCACATCCCCTGTAACCTGTGACAAATCCTCAGTCTTTCCTTGTCTTTTATGACCTTGACACTTTTGAAGAACCGTGATCAAGTTATTTTGTGGAATGTCCCTCGATTTGGGCTCATCTGATGTTTTCTCATTATTTGGTTGAGGTTATACTTTATTTTGTTAAAAGATCTATTTATTTATTAGCGAGATAGAAAGAAAGAGAAAAAGAAAAAGAGAGTAGGGGAGGAGCAGAGGAAGAAAATCTCAAGTAGACTCCCCAGTGAGTATGGATCCTGACATGGAGCTTGGTCTCAATATGCTTAAGATCGTGACCCATGAGATCATGACCTGAGCAGGAACCGAGACCCGAACACTTAATGCCTGAGCTGCCCAGGTGCTTCGAGGTAATACCCTGTTGAAAGGATACCACAGAAGTGATGTGCCTTTCTCGGTGCATTATAACAAGGAATTAACAATGTTGGTTGTAGTTGCAATGCTGCCAATCTTAATTACTTGGTGAAGATGGTATCTGCTGGAATTCTCCATTGTAAATTAATTTTCCCTTGTAGTTACTAAACGTTTTGGAGGAAATACTTGGTGACTGTGCAAATATTCCTTTTTCTACTTAAGCTTTTGCTTACTCATTTCAGTGCCCATTGGTAAGTCTTGGCTGTGGATATTATTACTATGGCATTCTATTTTTTTTTAATTTTTATTTATTTATGATAGTCACAGAGAGAGAGAGAGAGAGGCAGAGACACAGGCAGAGGGAGAAGCAGGCTCCATGCACCGGGAGCCCGACATGGGATTTGAACCCGGGTCTCCAGGATCGCGCCCTGGGCCAAAGGCAGGCGCCAAACCGCTGCACCACCCAGGGATCCCCTACTATGGCATTCTAATTGTGATTTTCTAATTTCTCCAAACTTATTGTAGTTATTCATTGAAATTCTGTGAGGAAGAGTTGTTCTCCTTCATTTATTTCTTCAGTTATTAATTTATAGTATGAATTCATGGATATTTAATTTTTTGGGTTATAATTCAATGCTATAGTTATTTATTGTGTTGTGCAAGTTGTTCCCAGCAGAAGCTTTTAATAAGCACTAATTAAAAACAATTATGTCATCCTTTATAGAGTGTTTTAGAGCTCTGCATATATGATGGACCAAATCCAGTGAAGTGGGTGGTAGGGATAGAAATTATTTGTTCTGGAAGCCCTTCCTCTGCTTTGGTTGAATTGCATGCATACCATGGAGACAATTAGATGAATATTGGCATGGTGTTCTGTGCTCTATCCTGACCCTGTTGATCTATGGAGCCAGATGAACTGACCCCTCTTCAAAGTCGTTATCAACAGTTGCTGTTCTATGTGCATATGAGCACTCGGCTTAAACATTGGTCTTTGTTGAATGTTAGTTATCTAGTAGATGACTAAAGGGTCTCTTCTCTGGATGCAGCAGTTGTCTTTCTTCATGCAATTATGTAACCTATCTAGCAAATTAATTGGACATAGTCTTAAGGACAAATTGCCTTTACTTACTCGTCTCAAATGCCTTCTCCTATCCATCAAAGAGAACTAGAGTCCCATTTACACAAGAAAGACTTTTCCTTGAGCGTCAAGTAATTGTGTGTCCTCAAACATGCATTTCCATTTGTTAGAGCTGGGAATCATCAAGACAAACAGAAATTTAGCTAATTCCATCGAAGCAGATTTTTTTATATAAATTTATTTTTTATTGGTGTTCAATTTGCCAACATGCAGAATAACACCCAGTGCTCATCTCATCAAGTGCCCCCCTCAGTGCCCACCACCCAGTCACCCCCACCCCCCGCCCTCCTCCCCTTCGTTTCCCAGAGTTAGGAGTCTTTCATGTTCTGTCTCCCTTTCTGATATTTCCCACTCATTTTTTCTCCTTTCCCCTTTATTCCCTTTCACTATTTTTTATATTCCCCAAATGAATGAGACCATATAATGTTTGTATTTCTCCGACTGACTTATTTCACTCAGCATAATACCCTCCAGTTCCATCCACGTCAAAGCAAATGGTGGGTATTTGTCGTTTCTAATGGCTGAGCAGATTTTTGAGGAGGGATGTTTTTGACTAATGCTGTAAATCTAGGGAAGGAGAATCAGTTTCCTTTCTTCTTTGTTTTTCTTTTTATTATTAAGAGTTTCAGATAATTGTCCACTCCTATAGATGGGAGAAATACAGAAAGGTGACTCCTCAGAAACTCTGTGTAACTTTATTAAAAAAAAAAAAAAAAAGGTTTGACCAGTGGTGCCTTGCTCTGCTGTAGCAGGAGTAATCACAAATGCAGAGCAATAGTCTGACCACTTTACTTTACCACTTTTGGTATTAATTCATCTAATCCCCTAGCAACTCATGATATATTTCATTTTTACAGATGAGGAAATAGAGATCAAAATGCTAAGAAAATTGCCTATGGTCATACAGGTATGGATAGTGGGTGGACATAGCTTTGAGCTTGGGGGTCTGACATCTTAAACTACTGATCACATAAGTCTCAACTCTGAATTTTACCAGCTATGCAACTTTGGACAAATTTCTTTTCTGAACCTATTATGTGATTTGTGAAATGAGGATAGTAATTTCTATTTTTCAGAGTCCTACCAAGGATTGGATAATGTATGTGAAAGGTTTAGTCTGTTAAGCACCACATTGTAGACAATAAATAGTGTATCATTTAGAATATGTACTCTTAATCACTAACATACTTCTTAATTGACTGTATTTGTTGTATTTTTCCCTTGATTATTCTGTCTTGTATTTCCTTGGCTTCTTCCTCCTCCCACAAACACTGCCATTTCTTAAAATTGGTAGTAACTGTTATTTTATTAAGAAATAAAAGGGGGAAGAGGAAAAGAAGAAGAGTTCACTTTCTCATTTTTTATGTAGCCCTTGACAAATGTCTGTGCTAAGTGAATGTATATACAGACATATTTCCATTCATTTAAACTTTTTAAAAAAGATTTTATTTATTCATTTGACAGAGAGAGAGAGAGAGCACAAGCAGGGGGAGAGGCAAAGGGAGATGAAGAAGCAGGCTTTACACTGAGCAGGGAGCCCGATGGGTCGGGGCTTGATCCCAGGACTCTGAGATCATGACTTGATCCAAGGGCAGACAGATGTTTAACCAACTGAGCCATCCAGGTCCCCCACTCATTTAATCTTTATAAAATTCCTAAGAGTTTAATACTATTATTATTGCAAATTGACAATAAAGATAAATAACTATTAGACACTAGCTAGTCAGTAGCAGAACTGGACTTTTAACTGGCTCTAAAGTCTGTGCTACTAACCACAAAGATCTGGTCACCTTAGCCGGGAATTTGCATATTCAGTCCCTTTTTTATGAAAAAAAGGGACTTATAGTTCTTAAGAACTATAAGAACTCATAGTTCTTATGAAAGAACTACCTTTGTGATCATTATGGGTTATGGGTTAGAGGAGTGGCCATCAATGTGACTCTTTTTTGCCAATTTAGAGTCCAGTTGGTTTACTCATCCAGCCCTTCCTTTAGCATTTACTGAGAATGTTCCCTGCATCAGGTCCTGTGCCGAATGCTGCAGGAGGGAAGGCTCGAGAAGAGAATACAAAATCAAGTAAGTCAAGATCCTGATCTTTAAAGAGGGAGACTAACAATTTTTTAAAACCATTCCAACTGCTGCTCTTGAAAAATTCTTTGAGGTGTGTGTGGAGAATGCTGTGAGGAGGTAACCTACCGTGAAGCAGGAAGTAGGGAGGCCTTCGTGGAGAAGGTCAGGTGTCGTTTGAGTACCGCAGGCTGAACAGAGAAGAGTCAGCCTGTGTAGAGGCAGGAGTAGCAAGTCACTCAAAGCACAAACTTTCCTGGCATATTAAGGGAACTGTGGGAAGTTGGAAGTGGCTGGAGTTAAAAGTACCTAGTAAAAGAAGGTAGCAATGAGGGGAAGAGAGAACAAGGGAAAATAAAGCTAGAGAAGCAGACAGGGTTCGGCAGATCTCAAAGAGCCATATCCTAGAATTTGGATTTTGTCTCCTTCGGTGACTAAGAGCCACTGCTGGTCACAGGAGAGATACCTGATAGAAACAGGCCTGGCACGGGTGTCAGCACACACATTGGCTTTGTGTCTGGCTTGGCCATAAGCCTGCTCTGGGACATGGGGTGGAGCACTGCTCCTTTCTGGACTGCAGTTACCCATCTGCAGAGTGAAGGCCAAGGCTCATATTATTTCTAGAATCCCTTCCAGATCTAAAAGAGTATCTATTTCCACAATTATCCCATTTGTGGTCTTTGTATAGGAAGTGGTCTAAAAGAGACTGGGAAATAAAAAGCACCACTGATTCCCCCACCAAAGATGCCAGGAATTATCTGAGGTAATTGGTAGCATCCGTCACAGAGCATCAGCATGAGTGCTCCAGGGCATGGGTTCTGCTCTTGCTACCCGGGCCAGAACACCTCAGCTCTGACCAAGATTTAGCCCTTGCATTTCTGCAAATTGTTATCCTAATGCCTATGAGCTTTAACTTTCATCGCAGCAAGCCACTCTATCATGAGGCTATTTGGCCCAAGGTACCTTAATTCTTGGAGCAAGATTTTTATTTAGCCCTCGAGGTTCTCATGGGAAGAGGGAAAGACAGAGCTGCCCTGTGTTTGGATGCCTAATACAGTCTTTAAAGCTAGAGAAGGCAAAAAACAAAACAAAACAAAACAAAACAAAAAACCTGTCACACTGTATTTGTGTATATGTTTGTGCAGCAGCTATTGTCTTTTCTGCTCTGAAATGCCCTCATGCAACATATGTGATCAACAAATATTTGTTTTGCAGTCAGAAAATATTCAATAAACCATTTTAGAGGACACACACACTTGACACACACACACACACACACACACACACACACACACACACACACAGGTTTGAGGCTAGATATAAAACTTCCTCTTTCCCAGGGAAAAGAAGTTAACTGAAATGTATCCCCCTACCTGCAGCTCCTGGGCTGGATACTGTTTTCTCTGAGGTCATGTACAAGGAGGGCATCTGTGAATCAAAACGTGTGTGAGACTTCCGTTGGTCTTTTCACTCTCTGTTCTGCTGGTGGAAAAAATCTGCCAGAAAGTGTGAAACTATTAGAGAATGCCAAGAAAAATTTCTTTCTGTTCAGTTCCCGTGAATTTGAGAGCAATCATTGAGAAGGTCTCCCTCCTTGGGACACCAGATTCACAGAACAGAGGTCGGAGGTGAGCCTCCATGTGTAGTCAGTTCCGAATACCCAGGCCCCAGCATCCTGGCCAGCCAGCCTGAGCTGTTCTGATGGCCTCTTTGGGGAAAGCACAAGGACTCTGATATCACCTCTCCTATTTCACTCACTGAGCACAGGAGAGTACTTTCCAGGTTATTCTACTGTTTTGGTAACTGTGGTCATTTTTTTTTTTTTTTTAATGTCTTAGTTTCTCCTTAAATCCTCCACGTGACTTCCTGCACTGGCAGTGACGGAGACCTGTATCCACAAAGTTCCTCAGCCCATCACTCTGTACTGTGTCTGTTCCTTCCTAACCTCTTGTGGATTTTTGCACTTGCACCTCACTAGTTCAGCTTGCTCTCACATCTGGCGCCCTCTTTCAAAGTCATAGGTGCTTCGTGAATTTGTTACCAAGGTTCCAGACAACTTTGTCTGCATGGCTGGAAAGCTCATATGAACACCCCATCTTATTTTTCCTGCAAGTTATTAGGCAGCAGAGAGCCAGCTTTCTGTTTGTTCTGCTTTATCTCAATCTTGCTCTTCTCCAGTAAGTTCTCGTAAAGGGAAGGTATACTAGTAAAATGCCAAATTCTCTCAAAAATCTTTTGTGCAAATGGCAGAAATATATTGCCTGAATTCTGTCCTTGCTTGAATGTTCATTTTATTTCCTGAAAAGCACAGCACAGGTAGTGAAGGTCCACCTGTATGTCGGGTCCAAGGTGAAGCCCTTCCCCTTCCGTGGCATCTCCAGAGCGCTGTGCCCCCTGCCCCCTTCCTCTGTATGCACCACAATTACTGCTGGGCCATAGGCGTTTCTCTGTCTCCTTCCCAGACTGACCTAGGTCTTCCTCCAGGGCAGGGACTGTGCTTTACACATGTTATTTGGCATCTAGAAAGCACTTGACTCTGACTGCCTGCATGAATAAATGCATGAGGCAATAGATGGATCCGTGATCAATACTCAGCAATTTGAGTTTTTCCAGTTGCAGAGAAGAAGTGATATTGTTTGATTACTTATGCCTTGTATCTCATCCTTCTTTTGAAAAGGGTCAGAGATGAGCTCCCAAAGCATGATTTTTTTTCCTCTCCAAGTAGAGAAAGGCCTCTAAAATAAGTCTCTGCACAATTGTTGAACTCTGCCTGCCTTCAGAATGCTGACTCAGAGGAATTTCAATCGCTCATTCTATTTTGTTTTTGTTTCTGTGGCATCTGTTTGAACATCGAAATCAGGACTTTTCTCCAGAATAATTTTAGAAAACAAAGCAAAAACTTTCTCCTTCATATCATGTTTAGATCTAACTCTGTAATTCACTGTTCTCTCTCTGTTAGAAACCCATTCCCAGCAGACATGAGCCTTTGCATGTGGTCAAAGCACATGCAGCCATTCCTGACAACTAGGTCTATGGATAACAGGAAGGGAAGAGCAGTCAAGGTTCTTCTTGGGCTGAAAGGGCCTAGAACGATCTATTTCATCCCCTTTCCCTTCATATACCTGCCCAGACCCTGACTGTGGCCTCCAACAGGTATTTTTCTGTGTCAATGTCTAAAAATCTCCTCAGAGCTTCCCGGCAAGGCAAGGATGTTTGCCTTATTCTCTCAGATGGACTATAAATTTTATTTTTTTAAAGATTTTATTGATTTATGTGAGAGAAAGAGAGGAGAGAGAGAGAGAGAGAGAATGAGCAGAGTGAGGGGCAGAGGGAGAAGCAGACTCCCCGCTGCACAGGGAGACCTATGCAGACCCTAGGATCATGATCTTAGTTGAATGCAGACACCCAATTGACTGAACCACACAGATGCCCCTGACATCTATATTTTCAATAAGCATCACATTAATTGTGTGCAAGTAGTTCCTGTCTATACTCGGAGCAACTCCATTCTATAAGGTAACAGTAGTGAGGTCAGACATTTTCTTTGGCTTAAATATCTTCGCTCCTTCCACCACTTTGCTCAGGGACAGACCTCTTCAGAACCCATCACTCCTTTATTTGAAACCCTTCTGCGTCCTAGTGTCCTTCCCTAGACACCTCACCTCAATCTCTTCTGGTTCCAAAAGAGACTGGAAGAAATCGTATAACTCTTCAGGTCATCATTACAAAAGCGGGATATCTAACTTCCAAGGCATCTCAATGCTTTCTTGACTTTTTTTTCTCTTCTTCCCCAGTGAAACTCTTCCAGATATTCATGGCTCTCCTCCATTCTCACAGAACTTGCACAGAACCCCACTATTTCCAAGATATATAGTTCACAAAATTTGAATCTCCTCACTTTCCCTTTGTGTTCCCCTTCAACATAATTCAAATGCCTTCGAGAAACATTTAGTCATTCTCTCATCGTCTTAGATATTCACTTATATGAGCTTTGGAATATTTCTGAAGAGAAAAAAGTTGCCTTTTTCTTTAAAAACAGATTCCTCTAACCAGAGGTTAAATAGCATCACCTTAGAAACTCATCCTACAAATCATATCCCTTTCTCCTGCATTTTGACCTTTTTATCTCCACTTTATCTTTTCTTTCCCTCTTATAAATATGCTTATCTCATCCTTAAACACACACACACACACACACACACACACACACACACACTTTTTTCTGCTGACTCATCAAAGCTATACCCCCATTGATTTCCCTATGTTCAATTTTATTTTTTTTTAACTCTCAGTCTGCTTTCTCCACTTCTCCCATTCATTCCTTAATCCCCTGACCCACTCTCTCAGTTACTATAATAAAATTCTTTTTATGGGAGTCACCAATAGTAACTGAAATATTAAATGCAGAAATCTCATTGAAGAGTTTATGCTATTTGAATGTAATAGAATGAAAATTTAGGAAACTTGAAACTCACCTCTCCTTGGCTCCCACAACAAGCCTGGCTCTCCTCCTCCCTCTCTGATTCTTCTTTCTTGGCAGAGATTACTATAACTCTGTAATATCCAAGTGCATCTTTTCTTTCTGGACATATGCATAGGCCGCAGCTATCACCCTCTCTCCAATTACATGTGGTCTTGAGACTGAGTTCTGGTGCTAGAATGTGAGTGGAAGTTAGGGGGACCACTTCCAGACCTGATCAATAAAAATTCCCATATGCAATGCTTACTCTCTTCTCTATGAAATGTCAAATGGAGAATAAAGCTCAAAGAGTAAAACCTTCCAATGATTCTGCATTTTTTTCCTAATATAATGCAAATCATTCAACATGGCCTTGTGATGTGGCAGGAGGATTACAAATGGGCTGAAATAGGGATGCTCTCATAAAATGGAGCTAGTACCCAGGCTGGAGGCTGGAGCTATAAGCATTCTCTTTTATCTGCTTCAAGTGGTTACGCTGGTGGATTTTATGTGTAAACTTGAATGAACTATAGGGTACTCAGATATTTGGTAAAATGTTATTCTGGGTATTTCTGCAAAGTGCTTTGGATGAGGTTAACATTTAAACTAGTGGATGTTAACTAAAGCAGATTGCCTTCCACAATATGGGTAGTCCTCATCTAATCAGTTGGAGGCTCAATAAGACCAAAAAGACTGGCTTCTTCTAACAAAAGAGAATTCTCCAGCAGACTGCTTTTAGACTTCATCCCTGATTCTATAGAGGACAGCCTTCAGACTCAAGCAGGAAGGTTGGTTCTCCTGGGACTCCCTCCTTCCAGCAGAAGTCTGAAGACTGGCACTGCAGCATATCAGCTCTCCTGGGCTTCCAGCCTGCTGGCCTACACTGCAAATTTTGGACTTGCCAGCCTTCATATTCACATGAGCCAATTTCTCATAAAAATCTCAATATGTGTATTCTGTTTCTCTGAAGAACCCTAACTAATCCAATGGCATACGAATACTATCATTTTCTATGGGTTCCATTAAGAGAAAAAGTTGGGGAAGCACTGCTGGTTCTAGTTCTCAAATTCACTGTGACATGCCTTCCTCCAGGCTTTGAGCTTTTTGTTCTCTCTACCTGAAAATAGCTTTTCTTTTCCTAATTCCCCATGGCTATCTAAGCTCCACTCAGCCATCCACTCTCATCTTTGTCCCCGTTTCTTCTGATAGGCTTTCCCAGACGCCCCATGTGCAATCCCACAAAACTGCATTAGGTGCCTCTTTCATCAGCTCCTTAATGTCCTGTAACTGCCTAGTTAGTGATCTACTTCTCCACAAGAGCCCAAGAGACTCGAGGAAGCAAGTTGCTTGATCTGCTTCATGTAATATCCTTAACATGTAGCCCAGTACCTGCCTTTGGACAGGTGCTCAAACGATATTTGTTAAATGAGCCAGTAAATGGAAAGTATATCCACATTTTCAAGAAGAAAAAGAAGACTTATGACACAAAGCAACCCAAAATAAAATCCAACCCAAGAAAAATCAAGTGAAATGGGTTCCCTGACGGAAGTAACAATAAGATTCCCTGTTTCTCAGTAAAGCAGTATAATTAAAATAATTAATTAATAATTAAAATGGAACAAGTTGTTTTTCTTATTTTAGCATCTGAAAGAAGGACCATTCTCATGGAGGCACTTCCTGTGTACTAAACACAATAATCAGCATGGGAGTCCTTTCAAATAAGAGCTCACCATAGGGCTAGACGGTTATATATTTTAGGCCATATGGTCTTTGCTGCAACTACTCAAACCTGCCATTGTAGCACAGAAGAGCCCATAGACCATACATAAACAAATGAGCATGTGTATGTTCCAATAAAACTTTATTAAAAAATACTGGTGATGGGTCAGATTTGGCTTACAGACTACAATTTGCCTATCCTTCCTTATTCTGGATTAAAGATTCTCAGCCTCTGAATGGGGAGGGCTGCTTATATTGTTTCTCCATAGGCTATTATCGTCAAGCTCAAAACAGTTATTATAATCACTATTTTCAGGGGACCTGAAAGACTAATTGATATTACTCTCCATTGTCACACTAGAGCACGTTGCAAGCAATAAATGTCATTTGGATAATTCTGCCTTACAGACACACAAGGCCAAACTGTTCACTGCACATACAGTAACTCTTAAAGGAAGCAGACGGTAGACCAGGTGAACTCTGTGTTAGTACCACAGCTGGGGCCTGGGACCTGGACCTTCTGTCTCAGTTTGCAGTGAGGCATGGGATGAAACAGCTTCACCATGCTGGAACCCTTCAGAGTGATAAAGGATAGATAAAGATTCTGATAGGAAAGAGATTTCTTTGCAACAAGGGGAGATTTACTACTTTCTAACCTCAAGCCCAGGTGTTGCATACTATACCTGTGTGTGTGTGTGTGCACGCACACACACTCAGGGGCAGTGGGGACTAGGGGACTGGGGGGAAAGATTCCAAAAGGAATACTCAGAAAGCTCCAAAACATGTTTCCTGTTGAGGAGACACAAAAGTCATAGTGGAAGTCATATGAGAAAATTACACCACACTGTGGACTGAGTTCTAACTCCTGCTTGGAAACTCAATGGTGCCTAGATTCATGAACTAGGAGACCAAGTTGGGAGAGTGTTGTGATCCTGGGGCTCCTGCCCCCTGGGACTCTATTGAAGGGCTACAGAACATAACACTCTCAAGTATGCCACTTTGAATATCTATCATTTTGAGCTGAAGTCAATTGAGAAACAGCAGATATAGGAAGGTTCTCTGACTTTCTCCTTCCTCCTTACCTAAAAGCAGGGCATAAATTTCTCATGAGACGTGTTCCTCCCATGTATCAGAAAGATAAGCACATTCTCATTACTGGAGACGGGAAGCGATTGCAGAGATAAGTCTTTACAAACAAACCTTACCAGAACAGCCTACATCTTCCACAATTTCCCCCCATATACTTGCCATAATTTGCCACCCCTAGTCCAAGATCCTTTTTCCTTTGTTTAATCATATCTCCATAACCCATCACTCTGTTAAAATAATACATAATCACTTCCTTGGGTTAAATTCCCCTATGCCACATACAAATATTAACATTAAATACAATTTTTATATTTTTTCTTCTTGTAATCTGTCTTTGTCAATTCAATTCAGAGACCCCAGAGACAGAAACTAAGAAGGGAGAGGGAAAGTCTTCCCTTCCCTACATCAAGAGAGAAGTGTCAAAGTGCTTCTTGCTCATTTAAAGTTCGATGGAGGCCCCACTTCTGAGAGCACCAGTATGGAATCCTCTCTGGATCTCGTCCATAGAGCCCTTGAGAAGGTGAAGGAGAGGCAGCAGAAAGCAGCTGGATGTGTACCATACCACTGAAGTTCAAGATGAAGAAAGGAGAGCTACAGTAGAGAAGGTCCTGGCAGGGAACTAACGAAGACCCCATGCAGGCACTATGAGAGAAGGGGGCAGACAGCATTACTAATCTCCATGGCCCAGAGGGGATAGAATATGGCCAGGTAAGCTAGGCACCCTTCCCTGTCTCCCTACCCACTCAACACAGACACACACTTAGAGAGATCATGGCAGGGACAAAGGGCAGCTAGCAAGGAAGGCAGAAAGTGAACAGGAAAAAGAAGTGAAGACCCCACCCTGGTCTCTGATTCAGACTGACTGGGGCTCTGAAGTAGGAAAGAAAATATTTAACCCTGTGTCAAGTTCAAGCTTTAATTTGTATCCTTGACTGGACAGTCTAACTACTGCTTTGAGACTATGACTTAAAGTGTGGACAGGACCTAAGAAAAAATGAGACAAAGTCATGAGATCCACTGGAGATTTTTATTCAAGAGTAGAGGAAAACTGCCTCCACTGAATGCTTGAATAAAGTTCAGAGAAATTGGAAGACATATAGCAAACTGGCTTTTGATCACAGTCTCTGTATTATTACTGCCTTATTGCACATTTCTTTGAAGAGAATTGTCAAGCAGAGTAATATCTTTAACACTGTGTTAATCGACATGAGCTGAATCTCATCTTTGCCGGTACGGTATTGGATGCCAGGGAGACTAAAAAATGTATATATTAATCCTACCTTCAATAACTTCATGTTATGGCAGAGACGACTAAATATTTAAGTAAAAGTGTCAGAAATGGTCCTTTCCCTCTTTTAGGAGGGATTCTTTGAGGGTCAAAAACATGTGTCTCTAACTCCAACTTAGGACATTGACTAGGAGTTCTTAATAAGCAGTCAAGGAATATTTGAAAATGAATAAATAAATGTTGTGTAAGAGATTTTAAGATTGTTTAAAATACAAGGCAATAGAAATCCTGGAGTTTCACAGTGCAGTTCCCAAAACAGATGTTTGGTTTCAATGACATGTGATTCTTATTTCTAACTTGTAGATAATGGACCAAAGAAACCTTGGGATTTTGCATGATAAAAGCTCATATTAACAGGCATTTACACAAAATTGGCCTTTTAACAAAGAGATTTAAAAAAAATGGTTCTAAAATATTATCTTTCTTGTTTTGCTTTTTAAAGAAAAAGGGGTGATTATGAAGTACTTTTCATTAAGGAATTACCATGTATCTTATCACAATATTTACTCTCTTTTCATATGGTTTATATTTCCTCATTGCTGAAGAAAGAGCTCAGAAACACAACTGCATGAAAATAACTGTTGACTCTTACATTCAAATGACTGTAATATTTCCTCTACAGTTCTGAAGGCTTATCTAACTCAATATTAGAAAAAAAAAAGTGAACATCAAGGGTCTTGGTGAAGTTGATTATTCTGATGCTATTATTATTCACTGGGTTAAGGCCTGACCGAAATTCAGCCCTGGACATCTTGTCTCACCTTTACAAGCACATCACTACAACTCCTAAAATTTAACTTCAGTTTGCTGCCTTAGAAAAGGCCCTGGAAGAGAACTTATCATTAAAAAATAAAAATAAAAAAAGGACCCAGTAAAGAGCAAAAGAAAAACAATCCTCCTCCAAACACCTCCTTGCGAGACAGGGTGAAAAATGTGAGCTCTGGCCTGTTGCTCTGAGAAAAGGGGGCAAGGTCTGAAGATAAACACACACATACACACACATACCCATTTAGATGCAGCTGGAAAAACGAATCAGGTTTAGAAGGCCTGACTCCAAGCAAAATAGGTTTTTTAAACTCCTCTGGGGGGATCTCTCATCTACGCTCAACACTGAGCTATGTATCTCATACATTTGCCTCTCTCTCAATTAACAGATGCCGGGCACAGGGCAACAGGAAAGAATGCCCACTTCTGTCTCCTGAGAACTCAAGATGGTGTGGACTTCAGATCCTGGCTGACCTAGGCCACAGCCACCAGTTGCTTTCCTAGTAAAAGAATGGATTTATTCAGGGGCTAGGACTCTCATTAAGCAGAAATGCATTCTCCACTGGCCTGTGCTTCTCCATTGATGACAGATTTAGAGGTACGTTTACGTACAATGGCAATTCTAAGATGTAATTATGTATTAAAAATGTATTTTTGTTTATGAAAGATGTACATACAGAATAATAATAAGAGTTATTGGAGACTTAGTACCTTATCAGGATGGTTCTAAGTACTTTTCATCAGCTTGATTAGTTCTTGCAATAACTCGGTGAAGTAGAGTTCACATATTTTGGGTGAGGGAAGAAAGATAGGAAATTTAATATATGGCCAAGGTCACAAAGGTAATAGGTGCTAGAGCCAACATTTGAACCAGATTTTGGCTCCAAAATGCATCCTTTTCTTCTCTGCATTTAATATAATTAGTTACAAAATTAATGTTATACTGCATGGCACTGAAGTTTAAAGACATAATGGTCTGGGGCATAATTAGCGTCTCTCACTTTATTTGTCTGGAGTATGAATTACATCACATATCTTTTCATTACCAACAAACATAACTCAGTACTGCTATCAGGACATGACAAAAATATCCCTTTTTCCTCCAAGTTAATTTCATTCTCCAAGATGCATATTCACACAATTCGTTCTTGACCATGATTCCCATTTGAGCAGAAATCAGGAGCTCTACCCTGGAAACTCAGTGTCCCTAAAAAAATCCCATCAGGTGCTGATTTCTTCAGAACAAGATACTCAACTTGCCTTATTACTATGTAGAAGAACCTGTGGGTCATAACCAAAGAGCTTTGGCCAATAAGGAGGAATTCACT
Organism: Vulpes vulpes; assembly: GCF_048418805.1. Classification (NCBI taxonomy): domain Eukaryota; kingdom Metazoa; phylum Chordata; class Mammalia; order Carnivora; family Canidae; genus Vulpes; species Vulpes vulpes. The sequence continues at coordinate 119,026,564 of NC_132785.1, forward strand.
ATGGAGGAACCAAGTGAGAACCAACTGGGACCAACTGGGGATAGAAGTGGAAAGTTCTCTGTCATCACTATGAGCCCTATTAATGAAGCAGTCTATCTTCAGGTGCATTACTATTATGCTCATGCATCTGCTGGAGTCACTGTGTCTCCCAGGAAGTGGGATGGTAATAAGGAGAAGGTTCTGTCTCTTAGTTATATCATGCAGATTTCTTCCCATGTTTCTGTTCCTTTCACTATGATACTTTATATAAAATTTATATTCACTGACAGTAATGACAAAGTATATCCATAATACCAAATGGCTAGGTTGAAGGAATCAGCAATTCCTCATGATCCTCAGGCCCGGATGTAGAGCTTGGGTCAACAATTCAAGCAACTCAATCATTTGCTATTAAGCCCTCTTATGAGAAAGTGCCATGAAGATCAGTGTCTTTTATTGCTCACAGAATTCACTTAAAGCTATGTCAATCTTGAGATAGGTTCTATTAATCATATGGCTCAAAAAGGAAAGGAATGGTGGTCTGGAGCCCTTCTCTCTCAAGAAGGTCCCTGAGTACCTGTAGTTGGGCCTGCCTTTCTCAGAATTTTTGGATTTCTGCATACCAGGGCAATAGAGGGGAAGGACTATCAAACACATGTGGTCTGTCTTAATACTAGTCTTCTCTAGGACCACAAATAATTATCTTAGGGGACACTGATCATTTCTTTAGGGAATTGGGTGGGTTTTGAGTTTTTGCCTTAATAAGCCAATCATGAATATCAGCTATTGCTAATGGGGTAAAATGCTTTAGGTTACATTGTTGGATGAAGAAAGAACTAGGAAGGCATACTGTTGAGCTAGGTTTAAACAAAATAAATGGTAAACCTTAATAATTAATGCCTTGCCTTTACTTGGTCTTCCTAATGAGTATAACAGTTCAAAATGTACATTTTTCTATATGAGATCACCTTAAGCCACCCTCTGTCTTTCCTACCCTACCCTTCTTAAGCTATATATTTTTGTTTGTTTCAGATCCATAATTGGAATCTCAGCCTGAAAAAGAACTTGAAATATTGCCTGCTATTTCCCCAGTGTAAAATTCAAGACCCAAATGAGTTACATGTCCTATGGTCTGTGTCCAGATGGCAAGTGAAAGAGTAGGGCAAGAATCTAGGTTTTCAGAATCGGCATGCAGGACTCTCCCATATAGAATAGAACCACTGCTCATTCAGTTGCAATGATTTAATTTGTGCTGATGATGTCACAAGAACTCCAGTTGTTAGCTACGAAGAATCCTCTATATTTTTTCTTTAGCCAGGCTGAGGCTTGGGAAGTGTGGTGCTGCCAAGATGCTAGGATATTCAGTTTGATGGCTCAGGGAAGACCATCACATAGAGATAGTAACTAAAATGCTTAACGCACATCTAATCTATTCATTACATACTTGAACTTTACATCTATGTTATTAAATATGGAGCTCTTATCCTTGTAAGATAACGACACTTACCCTGATTTCTTAAGTAGACACAAGAGACAAGACTTTTTGCTTATGGTGTAACATGGTAGTTACCATTTGGACATGGTGATTTGATTTCAAATCCTAGTTTTATTGCTCGAACAAGTTATGCAACTTCCTAGAGCTTCAAGTTCTACAACTAGAATAATAGATAATAAAATAGTGGTTTGTCACAGGATTAGAAAGTCTGGCACACAATAGAAGTAGTCACAATCTTCATTGCAGACCTTTGAGGTTTCTGGTCCAACCTGTAGAGTTTAAAACCCATTAACCTTGTCCTCATAACAAGGAAAAAGCTGAACAAACTGAAAACCAACAACTTTTCTTTAATCTGTCAGAGAAGTGAGCCTATAGCTCAAACAGCTACCCTGAAAACTGGAGAGACAGACAAAAAGATACAGAAAATCACAGCTATGAGAAGAAAAAGCCCACATCTGTAACCAATATTCTTAGGAATAGTTTAAGCCATAATCAGAGAATTGCTGGATACTCAGAATAGCCTATCATGAGAATTAAAAACTCCAAGGGGACCCAGTACCAGGGTGGGGCACACTTCTAAGTTTTACATCTAGGAACCCTACCAAATTCTCACTGTGGAGAAAACCCTTACACTCCTAGCATGAGGAGAGGAAAAATAACCATTTTGGAATATACGCAGAGCTCTCTGTTCTTCTCAGTATGACCTTAACAAGAAACTGTTTTATCAGTGTTTTACCAACCTAAGATTTTACCAAAGCCTTACAAACCTGGAAGAAAAAAGATATTTGACTCCAGCCCCCTGTAGCATTCCAGAGGGTGAAGGGCTTTATTTTTTTCTTTTTTCTTTTTTTAAGATTTTATTTATTTATTCATGGCAGACAGAGAGAGAGAGAGACAGAGGGAGAAGCAGGCTCTGTGCAGGGAGCCTGACATGGGACTCGATCCTGGGTCTCCAGGCTAAGGCGGTGCTAAACTGCTAGGCCACCAGGGCTGCCTGTGAAGGGCTTTAAAGACCCAACTCCAGCCCCATCTAGCCTTCAACATGGAAAAAGGGAATGATCCAAATCAGGCGTACTAAAAGACTGAAAACTAATCTTAGGCTATAGAGAGCTTCTGCTTCCCTAAAATCTTACACCACGTCAACAGGGGTCCTGGATAATAACAGGAAATTATAACTAAAAGAGCTGCAAGCTGCAGATCCTATTTAAAGGAATCTCTAGGAAAATCCAAAAACAAAGAAGGAGACAAAAACGAGGATACTAGAGAAAATTTTAGCCTGTGACATCATAGCTACAGCAAAAAGCAAATATAGGAAACTCTTAGCCAAATAAACATAAAACTTCCCACTAATGATATATGTAACTACTCTCCATTCCAGGCTTAAATTTGGTGTGTCCTTTCCTGATACCCATCTCTAGTAGGTTAAAGTAGCATTCCCCAAAAATCTATGTCTACCCAGAACCTCAAAATGTGACCTTATTTGGAAATACAGTACTTGTTGATATAATTAGTTAAAAAGAAGTCATATGTTAGGGTGGGCCCTAAATCCACTAAATCCAGTGGCTGGTGTCCTTATTAAAAAGATGAAAGAGACATAGAGATAGAAATACAGAGAGAGGAAGGCCATGTAAAGATGAAGGCTGAGACTGAAGTGTATAAAGCCAAGAAACACTTCTGGTTGGGAGCCACCAGAAGTTGGCAAGAGGCAAGGCCAGATTCTTCTCTAGATTCTTCAAAGAAAACCTACTCTGCTGACAAGTTGATCTTATCCTACAGAACTGTAAGAGAATAGATTTCTCTTATTTTAAGACATCTATTTTGTGTTACTTTGTTACTGCTTCCCCAGGAAACTAATACAGCTTTAATTGGAAATGGCACTATAATCGTACCCCTCAACCTCAGAAATGGAGATTCAAGAAAAAGGGAAATGAGAATTTAAGAGATGCCTGGAAAAACTTGGGAATCTTCATTCATATGCATTACTTAATACATTTCTATTGAGCTTTGTAAGAAAGACTTCTTAAAGTTTCATCTGTATTATCCTCAAATTGGAGGATAAAATGGAATTAGTGAAAATTAAGAGTTGGAGGACTTTTCACAGAATATTCATAGGATTATATCCTTCTCATTTGAGGTCAGTAGAGGTGGAGCAACAAAAGAAGAGCAAAAATCATAGGGACTAGGTTTCAGCTCACCTCTTGGCCTTGATTTGATTAAAAGCACGCAATAAACCAAAGAAAAAATTAGTGCCAACTAGGATGACCTAGTTCAAAGAATGTGTTGATCATAATGTGTTAAAAAATTCAAACTCCCTAAAAAATATCAAGGAATTGAGTCAAAATAGACAGTTGTCCCTCCAATTGAGTTTTTGGAGGAATAATACCAATTAAAAATGAACTCTACCCTTTTGATAACCTTGGAAGAGATAATCTGCTGGATGGATGTGGGAAGGAGAGGGCATGAGTAGTGATTTCTTATCAGATGGTTGGGGTACTATGTTGCTCACTTGGCTTGTTAAAAATGAAACATGGACGTCCAGTTAGACTCTGATAACTTACTCTCTAAGCGCAAGACAAGCTACTAGAAATGGGGGCTCATGGCAGCTAAACTGTGGATTGGGAGATATCTATTACCAGACACATTCACTGTAAGTGAGAAGGTCACTTCCTAGTGCTCACTAGGAGCACATCATTCATTCCTCGATGTACAGCACTCCGCAGTCAAATAATACTACTTTCATCTTTGCTTAACCATTCAAGGCATGCTAAATTTCTTTTGTGCTTACTTTTAACAGCATCAAAGTTAGTCAAATCAAGAAATTTTGAGAGATTATGGGACTCCTTAGTGGCGCTCAGTCTGTTAAGTGCCTGCTTTGGGCTCAGGTCATGATCTCAGGGTCCTGGGATTGAGTCCTGCATCAGTCTCCCTGCTTAGCGGGGAGTCTGCTTCTCCCTCTTCCTCTGCCTCTTCTCCTGCGTGTGCTCTCTCTCACTCTTTCTCTTTTAAATAAATGAATCTTTAACAAAAAATAAATTTTGAAAGATTATGAAATAGTCCATTTTCAAGCCAGGATGGGCAACATTCTGTAAGAAGATATCTACAGGGTACCAGGCACAGAGGTAGGCACTAGGGATTCAGAGAGGAAACACACCACACATACACACACACACACACACTCTAATTGAATGAGTTCCCATGAAGTCATTTCACTTCATTTACACCAGAATACCCCTAAGGCAGACTCCCTGGTCAAGATGTGGTAGATGCATGGGTAGAATGGCCCCTTATAGATTCAAAGTTCCCAAGAACAACACTAAAGTTCTTTCTCCTGTCTCCAGGAACCTCTTTTCTATACTAGTGTTCATGAGGATCTGCTTTTGGTTCACTATGTCACTTTGTGCTCTCTGCAGTCTGTAATAATGGGCAGGAGGGTGTCTTTGGAGTCAGGCAGACCTAGGCAATGCTGAATATAGCACTGTAGACCTGTGGTTAAAACTGAGCTCTGGACTTGACTGTCTGAATTTAAATTCTCACCCAGTCACTGCCAGCTTTGAAACCCTGGGCATGTTAGTGCTCTTCCCAGTCATTTGTTTCCTTACTGGAAAATGAAAAGAATAAATAGCGCCTTTCTCAGAGTTATTGGAAGATTAAGTGCATCTACATATAAATGACACTTAAGACAATGTAGGGCTCATAGTAAGTACTCAATAAATGTAAATTACCATGAGGAGGAGGAGGAGGAGGATGATAGTTCCTTATAAGCTGAGTCATTAAGACAAATCATTAAACTCTTTCAGACTCTGCTCCTTTAGCTGTAAAATTACAGGTAACACCATTTGCTCCAAAATAATGTCTTTAGGATACCAGAAAACACAATATGCAAAAGCTTTGTAAAATAGAAAAGATATTCAAAAGAAAAAAATGTTATTTTATCATGTTTTTCTTCCCCCTTGGATTGTGAACCCCTTTGAGAATCTGGAGCTGGTAATCATCTTTGAAGGTGGGAAGCTGCTGCTCATCTATAGCAGAATGCTGCAAAACAGGCCCAAGATTACCAAGTCTGCTGATTTTCAAGAGAAAATGGAAATACATATTTTTGCACATCCTCCCACATGTCCATCCCCCAATTTTAAATGTTGGTAATCAAATCAAATTGAGGAGCAAACAAAACAAGCTTCAATACTGTCAACGGCCCACGGAGTTCTGACATCCACCTCTGTTTAATATAAGTGGGTGCCAGACCCATAATCAGGTTCATAGCAGGCACATGATTTATGCATCACATGTGAAGAAGGTACAAATAGAGGGCAGATGTAAGACCGCTACTTTCTGGGCCAAGTAGCACATGGGGGATGCTGTTTGTATATGTCTGGGGCCAATTCCTGTAATCCCTGGTATGTAGGATTCACCAAAAAAATATTTATGACAAGTATCGTGCAATTCAATCTGCACACTACAATATCAAAACATCCAAATTAAAAAATATATATATATATCAAGTGAGAATACATTAGGGTCCAGGAAAAACTAAAATATTCTAAAAGATTTCCTGACTTAGCTTTGTTTTTCCTTTCATTCATTCACTCAAAATAGCATTCGCTAGCTGCTTACTATGTGTCAGGCGATATGCTAGACGATATTTCACTGAGTTGTGTTCAGCATATACAAGGGCCAGCAAAGAGGTTGGCATGGTGGAAAAGGAGGAGGCTGGAACAGATCAGACCATACAGGGCCTGGTGGACAGCTGAAAGAATTTCCTTGTTTTCTCTGGACAATATGGGAAGCTATTGGGAAGTTTTGAGCAAGGGAGTGACCCGATTAGCTAGGTCTGAAGAGAGAGACATTGGCTCTGTTGTTGAGAACAGCCCAAGGCGGAAAGACGAGCTCACAGGTGAGGTGGCTGTGCAGTGATGCACACAAGGGTGATGGATGCTTGGACTAAAGTGGCACCAGAAGAGGTGGTGAGATGTTGACAGGCTTTGAATTTACCCTTTAAGTACAACTGGCAGGATGTGCTGCTAAATTACATGTGGAAAGGGAAAGAAGGGAAAGAGTCACAGTAGCTAGCATTTTTTTATCTGGAGAGCTAGAGGTCCCATTGACTGAGATAGGAAGACTGCGGGAAATGCAAGTTGAAGGGGTAAAATCTGTTTCAACATGCTCCGTTCAATATGCCTGTTGGTTATCCAAGTGGTCATGTCCAGTAGGTCGTTGAATAGATGAGTCTGGAGTTCAAGGAAAAGATCTAGGCTGGAGATATTAATTTGAGAGTTGTCATCATCTAGATGCCACTTAAAGCCATGGAGCTGGATGATATCATCAGGCAGTGAGTATAAATTCGAAGACAAGAGTTTCAAGCACCAGCCTTGTCTCTTCCCACCCCCACCCCCCAACCAAGTTGTTTCACGCTAATTCTTATGCTGTGGGATAATAGCAATAAATAAGCATTTTACACTTTGCAGTCTTTTGTGAGCCCAAAGAGAATATTTTAACGTTTTAAGATGTAAGCAATTTGGCAACACGGCGTTCTTTAGTCTAAAACAAATGTTACAAGACTAAGGCATATGGAGAAAAGATGAAAGTAAGTTTGCTTATTTTAGAATAAATTTATTTTCCTGTCTCCCTTGACACACAAATGGAGAACTGGGAGTAATATTTTTCCTAACCATTCTTAATCTCTGAAACTATAACCCATTAGCATTGCACTTGAATATAAAGTGGATGCTTTCTGAGTTATAGTGGTCTTTAAAGGACTAAGGAGGAAATTATGGCAGTTTCCCACGTCTTTAATTTTCCTGTCACACAGGTATGTTAGACCTGGCTCCTGAATATGATAGCTCTCATGCAGAAGACTTAAATTTCACTGTCAGTAAGGTAAAAGCCAGGTCCCTGTTTTGTGTTAATTTTAATCAAATTATTATCACACGAGCAAACTTGTTTGAATGAACTATTACATCTAGTTTCATCTCTCTGGATGATGATAGAGAAAACAATTAGATGTCTTTGGAAATTAGCAATTTTCCACAGCATACAAAATGGGCAGAGTATTGCTTTCTAGTCTGTACGTTGGCACACTTGGCATCGTGTTTTGACCTCCTCTAATTTTTATTTGTAAATAGAAGGGGGCAATTCTTTTTTTGAAAAGTTTTATTTATTTATTCAGGAGACATAAAGAGAGAGAGAGGGAGGCAGAGACATAGGCAGAAGGAGAGGCAGGTTCCATGCAGGGAGCCCGATGAGGGACTTGATCCTGAGACCCCGGGATCATGCCCTGAGCTGACGGCAGATACTCAGCTGCTGAGCCACCCAGGAGTCCCAGAAAGGGCAATGCTAATTAATATGCACCAAACAGGGAATATAAAAAATGTGAAATGAAAACTACAAAGCTAACCCCAAACACAAAAGCTGTTCTTGGCACATTAAACATTAAAAGTCTTTCTGAATTCTCAACCTTACCATGGAAGATGTTAGGTGACTTGATCAAAACTAACTCAGCAGTATCTCATTTCTATATAATATCTGGAACATAGAGTGAGGAAGAGAAAAATCTATGGCTCTATCCACTCCCCTTCCATTACTTTTGTGGAATAAGTGTGATTCCCAATCCACTTGACAAACTCTCGAGACAGAAAATGGTGTTGATCAGAGACGTTCCCTAAATCACGTATGTTGTGAAAATATACTACAGGAAGGTAATGAGAGAAGAGATGAAGAGCTAACGAGATGAGGTTTTTATAGGTACTGCAACGTGGATCATTTGAAATACGGTGGCTACGTCTATTTTAAAGTTAGAAATACATGAACTCCTGGCCCTAGGAACTCACGGGAACCAGAGTGTTTACACTGGGTGTACATACCATCCTTCATTTCCTTCTTGCACCAGCCGTTGTGGAGGTGTGGGTAGGGGTGCGGGGGCGTGGTCGGTGCATCAACAAAGCCATCTTTTCATTTCTGGAGCTTTCAGTAAGGAGAGAGCAGTACTGGGGTGGGATTTGGGCTTGTCAGGCCCACTTCTCCATCCCCAAACAGAAGAAAAATAGTTACACTGTTTATATGTCATTAGCGTCATACTCCTTTTACTCACACTTAATCAAGGTCCTTTATGGACTCAGGGATGGAGAGGGGCTTAAAAGTTGCCTTTCGGCTGTGTGATATGCTCTGAGTTAACACAGCCTTTTGATTTATGCAAACTATTTTAAGTTGACACTGGTGTGTGTGTTGGGGGGGCATCCTGGATCTTCTGTTGCATTGGGAACTTTTTTTTCTTTTGCATTTTCTTTTCAAAGATAGGCATTTTTTTTAAAATCCATATTTCACAAAGAAGGTGATTCAAACCCTCTTCTGTGACTTCTCTCATAATAGAATTTTGTTGTTTCTCACTAAGGTGATTCCAGAGTTCATCATCATCATTATCATCATCATCATCATCATCATCCTTTCCTTAGGGCTGCCCATCTGTGTATCACCAGAAGTTCCCTTGCAATGAGTGGTCAGGCTAAAATTGCTTCATTTTCTTACCATGGTAATAAAAGCACAGTTTTGAGCTTACACAAATCTGGGTTCAAATCTCACCCATGTCAACATTCTTAGCCTGTTATTTCAATTCCCTGGGCCTCGGGGTCTTCATTAAAATAAGTAGGAGAAAACAAAATCTATTGAGGAGAGTGTCAATGAGGGCAAGATTAGGGGATGTGTATACAACAAGCTTGTGCAAGTATTGGCATATAATAGGTTCTCTCTTCTAGAATTTTGGTCTAATTCCTTAAAATTATTCTTCATGATTATGGCATATACATCAAACCCATAAACAGATACTTGAGGGAAAAAGCACTAGGTAAATGATAGAAGTAGCTACTCTAAAGACTGTGTGAAAGACTTGACATAGGTCATCTCTTTTATTATGAATAAATTCCTCCAAGAAAATATAAGCAGCCTCACTCAGAACAGGGGACTGAGTTTAAGAATGTTTAAATTACTTGCCAAAGTAATAAGTGAGGAACTTATGATTGAATGCAGAATAACTCTGTGATCTGCCTGCAGCTGGGCTGACACCCAGGTGTAGCACTAGGGGCCTTGCATTCTGGAGGGATTTAATCCTGCTCCTCACTGTTCTGAAACCTGACACCGACCACATTGTGCTTAACTTCTATTCATTTGACCAGTCTCTATAATAAAGGTACAGTTGGAAAATGAACTTATAAAAATTAAGAGTAGTCAGTGATTCCCAACTCCAATTTCAAGACAGACTTCTGTTATATTAGATTGCCAGGTGTGACTAAATTGGTAATCTCTAGTAATAATAAAAATGGTCGGTGCTCATTGACTCCAAAAAAATAATAATAATGAATGTTCACAAAATCTCACTCTGTATGTTTCCATAGGCATTCTTGACTCAGATAATGCTTGCCCACTTCCTCTGGACCCTCAGTTCTCCTGATCAATAGTTATACCCCCCCCTCCATGGAGAACATGAGCCTTCATTTTGAAAACAAGTTTGAGAAGGACTGATTTGTAGTGTACATTGAAGGAAGGGGTTTTCTCATTCTTCTGTTGGTCCCCACTAATGCTGAGATACTAATGTTTCTTGGAAGATATCTGCGATCAGCTTAAAAATAAGGTGTGATTGGGGCACGCGGGTGGCTCAGTGGTTGAGCATCTGCCTTTGGCTCAAGGCGTGACCCCAGGGACCTGGGATCAAGTCCTGCATCGGGCTCCCCACAGGGAGCCTGCTTCTCCCTCTCCCCATGTCTCTATGTCTCCTATGAGTAAAATAAATAAATAAATAAATAAATAAATAAATAAATAATAAAGTGTGATAGAATTCCTTCTAAAGCTTCAATAATAGTTACTTTTGTGTATCAATTGGCATTTATACCATTGACTTTATTAGGTCTGCTGCTTGCAGATTGCATTATGAGACTTCTTCACCTCCATAGCTGCACAAGCCAATTCCTTATAATTAATAAATCACATTTTATATATATATATATAAAATTTTTATTTTATATATTTTTATATATTTTTATTTTTATATTTGATTATATGATATTTTTATATGATTTTTTTATTTTTGTATTTTATATATGATTTTAAGGAATTAGACCAGCATTTGATATATAGTATGTATCTCATATTGGTTCTGCTTCCCTGGAGAACTGTGACTAATACACCCTGAATACATTACAATAAAACTGAGAAAGAGAGGCAGGGCAAGACGGCGGAGGAGTAGGGTCCCCAAGTTACCTGGCCCCACCAACTTACCTGGGTAACTTTCAAATCATCCTGAACACCTACGAATTCGACTTGAGATTTTTTAAAGAGAGAACAGCTGGAATGCCACAGAGAGAAATGTTTTCTAGCAAGGTAGGAAGGCGGAAAAAAATAAATAAAAAAGAATCCAGTGGGCGAGGGGCCCCCAGGAGGAGCTGGGCTAGGGTGGGACAGGAAAGCCCAGCCCCGGGAGAAGCGGGAAGTTTAAAAATCCTCACCGGATTCTTCGCAGGTGATCAAGTGCTCAGCAGGGAATTCGGGCAGGACCACAGGAGGCACAGTGGAGCCTCCAGTCTCCTGGGGTCACTATCAGAGGAGGGGCGCCAGGGAGAGCGCAAAGGGCACTGCGGGCCGAGCTCGGTAAAGGGCTGGAGCCGCACGGGCAGGGCCTTGGGGAGAAGCCAGGGTCAGGCAGGGGCTCCGGGCAGAGGGGGCTGCACCTGCTGCCTTCGGGAGCTGCGCCCCGGAAGCGCGATTCCAGCAGCACAAGCCCCAGAGCCCAGGGCGCGGGGGGACACAGCCCATATCTCCCCGGGGACAGGCGGAGGTGGAGGCTGGGAGGGCACAGGACAGCGAGGACGCTTCTGCCCTTGGGGCGCCCCCGAGCTGTGCAGGTCAGTGCCCCCTGACACCCCGGGAGCATCCAGGCCAGTGTGGACAGGGAGCTGCAGTGGTTACTGCAGGAGCTGACTCTAGGGCTGGAGAGCTGGCTGCCGCCAGTGGAGTTGTTCCTCTTGGTGATACCGTGTGCCTGGGCTGGAATGGGGCCACCAGGGAACAGGGGCCTCACGGGGTAACCAGCTCCCACTGAGCCCGGCACGGGGCGGGGGGGGGGGCATCCCCCAGGTGCACAACACCTGAGAGTCAACGCAGCAGCCCCTCCCCCAGAAGACCAGCTGGAAGGACAGAGGAAGAGCAAGTTCTTGACCCAGCAGTGCTGGAAAGCTCCAGGACCAAGGGGAAATCGAGAGAACATAGTATACAGAACTAGAGGGTCCCCTGTTTTATTTTTTTTTCCTTTTTCCATTATAACTCGTTTTTATATCAGATTAAAAATTTCCAATTTCTTTTCCCTTTTCCTACGTTAACTACAATAAATTACCACCTCTTCATTTTTAAGTTTCTTCCGTTTTGACTCTCCTATTTCTACAATTACATCTTAGATATATTCTCCATTTCTGGATTCCCTTCAACATACTCAATTTTGGGATACACAAGATATGTCTTTTTTGTTTTGTGTTTTCTGTTTTCTCTGCCTCGTTTTGTTCTACAAAGGCAGAAGTTAATACCTTCTAAAGCATTACCAATATGCACCCAGAACCAAGTGGAATACTATGCTGGTTCATTCTATGAGATTATATTCTCTCTTCATTCCCATTGTGCCCCACTCTTTTATCTCGTTTATGTTTTGGTGATCAATGTTGGGGCTTTCTATAAGTATTGCTGGTTTATATAAATTTGGGACTGCCCATCTTTTAACATACAGAACTTCATACACTCAGAACCAAGAGGATCACCTTCTAGGATCCCTCAAGTAGACTACATTCTCCCTCCACTACAACTTCATCACCACCACCATCTCCCTGCCCCATCTATTTCTCTTTTTTCTTTTTTTTTTTCTCTGTACTTTTGCTTTTTCTTTTTCTCTCTCTTCTTTTTTTTCTTCTTTGGGATTCTTAGCCTTTTATTTTTTACTACTTTGTTTTAGAATTTGCTTTTCACTTTAGTGGTCCTTTTGTTTTGTTTTGTTCTGATCTTTGTTTTCATTTTCTGGTCTCTGACCTCAGAGAATATCAGAATAATCGAGGGTGAAATTTACTTAGGTCGTGGTTGATATTCTTGACTCAACCCACTCATATAGCCACTCTGCACTGTGCAAAATGACTAGAAGGAAGAACTCACCACAAAAGAAAGAATCAGAAACAGTGCTCTCTGCCACAGAGTTACAGAATTTGGATTACTATTAGATGTCAGAAAGCCAATTCAGAAGCACAATTATAAAGCTACTGGTGACTCTGGAAAAAAGCATAAAAGGATTCAAGAGACTTCATGACTGCAGAATTTAGATCTAATTGGGTCAAAATTAAAAACCAATTAAATGAGATGCAATCCAAACTAGAGGTCCTAATGACAAAGAAAGAGTGAGCGACATAGAAGACAAGTTGATGGTAAGGATGGAAGCTGAGGAAAAAAGAGAAAAGCAATTAAAAGACCATGAGGAAAGGTTAAGGGAAATAAATGATAGCCTCAGAAAGAAGAATCTACATATAATAGGGGTTCCAGAGAGTGCCGAGAGGGACCGAAGGCCAGAAACCATATTTGAACAAATCATAGCTGAGAACTTACCTAATTTGGGGAGGGAAACAGGCATTCAGACAGAGAGGTCACCCCCCAAAATCAATAAAACCCATTCAACACCTCAACATTTAATAGTGAAATGTACAAATTCAAAGGATAAGGAGAAATCCTTAAAGCAGCAAGAGACAAGATATCCCTAACTTATATGGGGAGAAAGATTAACAGCAGACCTCTCCACAGAGACCTGGCAAGCCAGAAAGGGCTGGCAGGATATATTCAGGGTACTAAATGAGAAGAACATGAAGCCAAGTGTACTATATTCAGCAAAGCTCTCATTCAGAATAGAAGGAGAGATAAAGAGCTTCCAAGATAGGCAGGAACTGAAAGAATATGTGACCACCAAACCAACTCTGCAAGAAATATTAAAGGGGACTCTGTAAAAGAAAGAAGAAGCCCAAAGAAATAAGCCACAAAAACAGGGACTGAATAGATATTACGATGACACTAAATTCATATATTTCAATAGTTAATCTTAATGTGAGTGGGCTAAATGATCCCATCAAAAGACGCAGGGTTTCAGACTGGATAAAAAAGCAAGACCCATCTATTTGCTGTCTACAAGAGACTCATTTGAGACCTAAAGACACCTCCAGCCTAAAAATGAAAGATTGGAGAATCATTTATAATTCAAATGGTCCTCAAAAGAAAGCTGGGGTAGTAATCCTCATATCAGATAAATTAAAGCTTATCCCAAAGACTGTAGTAAGAGATGAAGAGGGACACTATATCATACTTACAGGGTCTATCCAACAAGAAGACCTAACAATAATGAATATTTATGCCCCTAATGTGGGAGCTGCCAAGTATATCAATCAATTAATAACCAAAGTTAAGACATACTTAGATAATACACTAATTGTAGGAGACTTCAACATGACACTTTCTGCAAATGACAGATATTCTAAGAAAAACATCACCAAAGAAACAAGAGCTTTAAATGATACACTGGAACAGATGGATTTCACAGCTATATACAGAACTTTGCATCTGTATGCAACTGAATACACATTCTTCTCAAGTGCACATGGAACTTTCTCAAGAATAGACCACATACTGGGTCACAAATTAGGTTTCAACCAATACCAAAAGATTGGGATTGTCCCCTGCATATTTTCAGACCACAATACTTTGAAACTAGAACTGACTCACAAGAAGAAATTTGGAAGAAACTCAAACACATGGAGGTTAAAGACAATCCTGCTAAAAGTTGAATGGGTCAACCAGGAAATTAGAGAAGAATTAAAAATTCATGGAAACCAATGAAAATGAAGATACAACCGTTCAAATCTTTGGGATACACCCAAAGAAATCCTAACAGGGAAATGCATCACAATACAAGCATCCCTCAAAAAATTGGAAAAAACTCAAATACACAGCTAGCCTTGTACCTAAAGGAACTGGAGAAAGAACAACAAATAAAACCTACATGAAGCAGAAGAGAGATTTAATAAAGTTTTGAGCAAAACTCAATGAAATAAAGATCAGAAAAACTGTAGAACTGATCAACAAAACCAGGAGTTGGTTCTTTGAAAGAATTAATAAGATAGATAAACCATTAGCCAGCCCCATTAAAAGAATAAAAAGACTCAAATTAATAAAATCATGAATGAAAGAGGATAGATCACAACCAATACCAAGGAAATACAAACGATTTTAAAAATGTATTATGAGCAGCTATATACCAATAAATTAGGCAATCTAGAAGAAATGGACGCATTTCCAGAAAACCACAAATTACCAAAACTGGAACAGGAAGAAATAGAAAACCTGAACAGGGCAATCACCAGGGAGGAAATTGAAGCAGTCATCAAAAACCTCCCAAGACACAAAAGTCCCAGGCCAGATGGCTTCCCAGGGGAATTCTATCAAACGTTTAAAGAAGAAACAATACCTATTCCACTAAAGCTGTTCTGAAAGATAGAAAGGGACAGAATACTTCCAAACTCTTTTTATGAGGCCAGCATCACCTTAATTCCAAAACCAGACAAAGACCCTACCAAAAAGGAGAAGTATACACAAATATCCCTGATGAACACAGATGCAAAAATTCTCAACAAGATACTAGCCAATAGGATCCAACAGTACATTAAGATTATTCATCATGACCAAGTGGGATTGATCCCCGAGATGCATGGCTGGTTCAACACTCATAAAGCAATCAATGTGATAGATCATATAAATAAGAGAAAAAACAAGAACCACATATGATCATTTCAATAGATGCAGAGAAAGCATTTGACAAAATAGAGCATCCATTCCTGATCAAAACTCTTCAGAGTGTAGGGATAGAGGGAATATTCCTCAGCATCTTAAAAGTCATCTATGAAAAGCCCACAGCAAATATCTTTCTCAATGGGGAAACCCTGGGAGCCTTTCCCCTAAGATCAGGAACACGACAGAGATACCCACTCTCACCACTGCTATTCAACATAGTACTAGAAGTTCTAGCCTCAGCAATCAGGCAACAAAAAGAAATAAAAGGCATTCAAATTGGCAAAGAAGAAGTCAAACTCTCCCTCCTTGCAGATGACATGATACTGTACATAGAAAACCCAAAAGACTCCACCCCAAGATTGCTAGAACTCATACAGCAATTTGGTAATGTGGCAAGATACAAAATCAATGCCCAGAAATCAGTGGCATTTCTATACACTAACAATGAGACTGAAGAAAGAGAAATTAAGGAGTCAATCCCATTCACAATTGCACCCAAAAGCATAAGATACCTAGGAATGAAACGAACCAAAGAGGTAAAGGAAATATATCCTACAGAGCACTTCTGAAAGAAACTGAAGAAGACACAAAGAGATGGGAAAATATTCCATGCTCATGGATTTGAAAAATTAATATTATGAAAATGTCTATGCTACCCAGGGCAATTCACACATTCAATGCAATCTCTATCAAAATACCATGGACTTTCTTCAGAGAGTTGGAACAGATAATCTTAAGATTTGTGTGGAAACTGAAAAGACCCCGAATAGCCAGGGAAATATTGAAAAAGAAAACCATAGCTGGGGACATCACAATGCCAGATTTCAAGTTATATGACAAAGCTGTGATCATGAAGACAGTGTGGTACTGGCACAAAAACAGACACATAGATCAATGGAACAGAATAGAGAACCCAGAAATGGGCTCTCAACTCTATGGTCAACTATATTTGACAAAGCAGGAAAGACTATCCACTAGAAAAAGGACAGTCTCTTCAATAAATGGTGCTGGGAAAATTGGACAGCCACATGCAGAAGAATGAAACTTGATTATTCTCTGACACCACACACAAAGATAAACTCAAAATGGATGAAAGATCTAAATGTGAGACAAGAATCCATCAAAATCCTAGAGGAGAACACACACAACACCCTTTTGAACTTGACCACAGCAATCTCTTGCAAGATACATCTATGAAGGCAAGGGAAACAAAAGCAAAAATGAACTTTGGGACTTAATCAAGATAAAAAGTTTCCGCAAAACAAAATTAATAGTCAACAAAACTAAAAGACAGCCTACCAGAATGAGAGAAGATATTTGCAAATGACCTATCAGATAAAGGGCTAGTATCCAAGGTCTATAAAGAACTTAGTAGAGAAACAATCCAATCATGAAATGGGCAAAAGGCATGAACAGAAATTTCACCAAAGAAGACATAGACATGGCCAACAAGCATATGAGAAAATGCTCTGCATCACTGGCCATCAGGGAAATACAAATCAAAACCACAATGAGATAGCACCTCACACCAGTGAGAATGGGGAAAATCAACAGGGCAGGAAACAACAAATGTTGGAGAGGATGTGGAGAAAGGGGAACCCTCTTGCACTGTTGGTGGGAATGTGAACTGGTGCAGCCACTCTGGAAAACTGTCTGGAGGTTCCTCAAAGAGTTAAAAATAGAGCTACCCTACAACCCAGCAATTGCACTGCTGGGGATTTACCCCAAAGATACAGATGCAGTGAAACGACAGGACACCTGCACCCGATGTTTCTAGCAGCAATGTCCACAATAGCCAAACTGTGGAAGGAGCCTCGGTGTCCATCGAAAGATGAATGGATAAAGAAGATGTGGTCTATGTATACAATGGAATATTACTCAGCCATTAGAAACGACGAACACCCACCATTTGTTTCAATGTGGATGGAACTGGAGGGTATTATGCTGAGTGAAATAGGTCAATCGGAGAAGGACAAACATATGGTCTCATTCATTTGGGGAATATAAAAAATAGTGAAGGGGAATAAAGGGAAAGGAAAGAAAATGAGTGAAAATATCAGTGAGGGTGACAGAACATGAGAGACACCTAACTCTGGGAAACGAACAAGGGGTAGCGGAAGGGGAGGTTGGCGGGGGGTTCAGGTGACTGGGTGATGGGCACTGAGGGGAGCACTTGATGGGATGAACACTGGGTGTTATAGTGTATGTTGGCAAATTGAACTCCAATAAAAACAATACACAATTTTTTAAAATGAAATTAAGAAGGGCACAAAAAGAAAAGAAACAGATATGATGACACTCTTCTATTTCCATTATTTTGTCAATATCCATTTCTTGCCTCCTACCCCTGCCAAAATTCTTGGTTTTCTGTATAAGAATAAATGGAATATCTATCCAAAGGTGACCAGCTGGGGTAAACCTCTCAGTGTGAATGTCTTTGGAAGGCTTCAAGGAGTAGACAGCATGTCCTAACTTGGGTTTCTTTCCATCTCTAAATATATACACTGGGAAGTTCCTAGAGACAAATCTTTCATACCACCACCAAATAAGTGGTTTTCAGTTTGCATGTCACTGGCTAGTCATTCCCTAATCCTGCCCATGAGCACTCGTCAGGCTTGCTGCAGAGAGGCAAACACAAAATGACAATGTAGGGAGAATTTCTGGTTGGCTTTATGATTTATTTTTAAATTATCATCACCCAATTTTTAATAATAACATTTTAAAAATAAGTTTTAATCTTAGGATGACGTTAATAAGCATACATAAAAGCATTCAGATCTATATTTAAGTTAAACCTGCAAGTCACCAAATGAATAACGTTATATTTGCCTCCACCTCACTCCCCTTTTAACAGCCACTGTTTCTAAAGCTCCTTCTCTATAGACAAGTGACCAAAATTTAGGAATGCAGACACATAATCGCACTGATGATTTTAATGAGGAAAATCATCAGCTGGAGAATGATATAGGGAACCCTTAACAAGATCAGACTCTCCTCAACATTCTGCAACCTGTCCTAAATAAAATATTATGCCACGTCCAATTCGTCTCTCATTCCTCACAGTTTTAAATACTTGAGACAGGGTCACATTGTTTTCATCTTGCCAAATCAGCTTTTGGATTGACCTGTTCCAATTTACATTCAGATTCATCTGATTTTGAGTTAAACAATGGCCCCAGAACCCTGGTGCTACACTGATGCCTGATGCTAAATTTCACTCATGCTTTATGATCTTTCTAGATATCTTGCTCTGCAAAGGTGAAAGCACCAGCATCTTGAAAGTTTTCCAAATAAGATCATGGAAGCAGAGCATCTTAGTTTTTTAATTTAAAAATGCAGTGGCAGTAGACCCAAGTTCTGGCCACATACTAAGGAGTGAGAATTAAAATTTGAGCCTTGTGGTTGGAAAGGTGATCTCTAGAGCAACTTGCCTCGGGATTTCCTAGGTGGCATGTCTGCAGAGAGTGGACCAGGCTCTCTCTATACTAATGCTAGGTCCGGGGATCATACTAAGCACCCTGTGAAGCTGCTATGTAATAGTTTCTGTAGGTAGAAAACATAAATATGCACATATATACATGTGTGTGTGTTTTCTATATACATGTGGGTGTGTATATATATTTAAATATTTATTTAAATATATATTTAAAATAAGCAGTTAAGCACAGTGTATCATTGGAAGCAACTACTATCTTTAGGTCAACCAAATGCTCTATTTGTTGTGTGTCAGATATTCCAAATTGAGCCAAAAATTCTTCATTCTTTACGTGAAGGGCATGTTCCTAGATCTTCACTTTATGTTCATAATATAGCATCTATTAGCCTCCTAAAAGATATCTCAGAAGACCAATCAGGAAGAAAATAGATCTTAATTTTAGTAATTAATTACTCCACATTGTATTTAATTCTTAATTCTATCTTAATTGTCTTCATTCTCTTCCTTCATGTCTCCTCTCTTCTCATTTTTATCTTCCTACTCCATATTTCATCTCCAGATGAAATCTTTTTTATAATATAAAATTGTCTTTTATTGCAATTTAAAAAGAACAAAGATGATTTGATAAGTGCCTTTAATTACACTGTACATGCTATTTACATGTAATCATATTTTTGTACACAGCTTGTATAAGGTTCATTACATGTAAACTATAAGATATTACAAGTTAAACTCCAGCCTTTTGGGAACACTTATTTTTTTTTAATTAATTATTTATTTATTTATGATAGTCACACAGAGAGAGAGAGGCAGAGACACAGGCAGAGGGAGAAGCAGGCTCCATGCACCGGGATGCCCGATGTGGGATTCGATCCCGGGTCTCCAGGATCGCGCCCTGGGCCAGAGGCAAGCGCCAAACCACTGCGCCACCCAGGGATCCCCTTTTGGGAACATTTAGAATAGAAATACTATTGGGCAGAATCAGACAGAAAAAAATACCCATTTCAGTTCCTTACATACCATTACTGGATGAACGATCAAGATTTGGCCACAGAAGAGAATTGTAATTATGTGTTGAATTGAAACTTATTCTTAACATGACTAACAGTATTGCTATTATTTAAACCCCAAACATAATAATTGGATCATTAAAAACAACACAACTTTAATTTATATAGCACCTTTCTTCCAGAGATCAAAGCATTTATATTTATATTATCTTATTTGTCCCCATAACATCCATATGAGGTAGGCAATGGTTGGTACCATGATCCTCCCTCCACCCATCTCCATGATCCTCCCATCCTCCACCCGGGGGGAGGGTGCTCAGGGAAAAGAAAAACAGATAACATTTCAACTGATCCTTGTCATATCTGTAAACAGGGGTCTGCTTTATTGCCTCCTCTCCTCTTTATCTGCTCTTCCTTCTTTTATTTTGTTGAAAAGTGGGAACAGGTGAAGCTCAGAAGTGAGGGGGGTATATATAAAGTGGATTTCTATACTTTTAGTATCTACCCACTATACAGTACTAAAGGGAAATAAAGGAAGAAACAACAAAATGTGGCTTAAGAATCAGACTAGTTTAAGAATTCAAGCTAATATTCAAATTCTATCCCTCTTGCTGGCTGGGTAAATCATAATCTCTTTCAGGTTCAATTACCTCATTTACAAAATTCAAAACCACACATATTTCTTGAGTTTTCAAATGGAGATTTGAATAATGTATGCAAAACTGACATAGGATAAAATAAAATATACCCATCACAATTACTTCAGGTATTGAAAGCTGCTGATATCTTGTAATTATTATCATCCATTAATTTAGAAATAACTCCTTCACACACACACACACACACACACATATAAAACTTTTCATCATACTATTTGAAAAGTTATACTTGACATACCAGATTTCTAACTCTTACCTTTAAAACAGACTCTGAATTAACTCCATATCTCTGGCTGGTGGGGGAGATTATGGCACATTTAAATTCTAGTGATATCCTGTCTATAGCTCTAAGTGAAAATTCAAATTGGCTTAATGATAATAAGGACATGTACAATTGGGTATATTTTAATCACTAAAAAGCCTAATTGTTTTCTGTAGCATCTTCTTGGCTCTATTACACTGCTCCGATGTAAGGCACAAACTGCACGTGTTTCTATAAAAAGCAAATCAATATTCAGGAATTAATACAAGCATATGTTGCAATTATTCATTAATGGGCTACTATAAAAATAAGCTGTATTCTGGGCACAAATACAGTCAATGAATTAATCAACCCCCAATAAAAATAAATACCCAGAATTTTAAGGAGATGAAAATTTTGTCAAAAAATGTAGACATTATACCAACTCTAGGCAGAGTAGAAGATTCAATGTTAAGTTATGTTTGCTGCATGATTGAACTTCTGCTGTGAGGAAGATGTAGTCCTGCACTGGAAACAAGCAGGCAAGGCAATTGGTGGTAAGCATCTCATAGCCACACTACACTCTATTAGCAGAGCCACTTCCATGTCACTGCTACAAAGTATTTGAGCTAAGATAATTGTTCTATTTCCTTGGCTTTATCTTAAAATTATTAACAGATCACTGTCAAAACAGTCCGGTGAGAATGGAAATGGTCCACCTAACAGCAATTTGTTTCACAGTCAGTGCTATTGAATCTTGGCTCATCCTCTGAGTTTTGCATATAGTTGAAACATGTCAAACGAAAAGCAGATTACAGGAAAACCTAGCAAGTGTTAATTAATTCATTCATTAATAAATGTTAAATAAATAAATTCAAAGTAGTGTCCACTAGCTGCTAGAAACTTTTTGAAGTTTGGGAATCCAGATATGGAGAAACTCAATCAGTGCCTTCTGGAGGTTCAAGGAACGCATAATTATGGTAGATACATAATTATGGCACGTGAACAATTACATGCATACATAGATAATTAGGACACATACTTACCTATGTTAGTGTTAGCGTGATAAGTCCTACAATGTCAGAAGGAAGAACTCTACTGGTAAAGAAGTGTCAGTGTTTAACTGCTCAGAAAACTCATGGAATGCTTGCTTGTGGCAGATGCCAAGTGGGAGAGGCATTATCATTTTTTTTAAGGAATATTATTTCGATTCTATCACTGCAGCTATTGCTATTCTATAAATGTAATTCCTACTATCTTTAATTGATTAATTTGTTATTTATTAAAAATATTTTTATATATTTCAGTTCTGTAATTATCATCAATAATATTTACTCTTAATTGGTTGTTTATAATTAGCCAGACACTGCTAACTTCTTTCCATGCACCATCTTGTTCGATTCTTTAGCAATCAACAAGGTGTGACCATAGTTCTAATTGATTTAGGTGAGGACATTTGGATTCAGGGAATCTCATTGCTGATCACATCCTGGCGTCCAGTTCCCATTCTAAAGCTATCCCATTAAAGGTTGCCTTATTAGAACAAAAGATACTCCTGTCACCTAGGCAATGCCAAGGGATTTCAGAGCTCTGAGCCAAGAACTAGAGACGAACATCAAATATTTGTTAATTATTTCTGCCTTGCCAGACTCATGGAGCTGCTGTAAAACTTAAGCGAGGACACTGAGTGTGACGTGCTTGGAAACAATCATAAATGACATTAACAGTCAAGTGACTTGTACTTACTTGTTGTTCCAGCAACTTCCTCTTTGTTCAACTTTAAAAGGCAATATTTTTGTATATCTGAACTTTACTTAAAATTTCTTAATGCCATGATATGTGTAAAAATCTTGCAAAGTCATATTTTCATCTTTCTCTGCCTCTGGCATCCTCCCCTCTCCCTGTGCCCTGTACAAAGTAAATGCCCACGCCACTTTCATGAGTCTCCTTTCCCACTGCTCTCCCCACAGTTCAGTCAGAATTAAATCCTCTGAATAGTTCATTTATATTACATCTGCTCAAGGTTTGCTTTATTTTTTTTAAGGATTTTTGCTTTTTTTTTTTAAGATTTTATTTATTCATTCATGAGAGACACACAGAGAGAGGCAGAAATACAGGCAGACGGAGAAGCAGGCTCCATGCAGGGAGCCTGACATGGGACTCAATCCTGGGTCTCCACCTCTGAGTGACCTGGGCTGCTCTCAAGGTTTATTTTAAAAACAAAACTAGGGCAGCCCGGTGGCTCAGCGGTTTAGCACTGCCTTTGGCCCAGGGCCTGATCCTGGAGACCCAGGATTGAGTCCCACGTCAGGCTCCCTGCATGGAGCCTGCTTCTCCCTCTGCCTGTGTCTCTGCCTCTCTCTCTCTCTCTCCCTCTGTGTTTCTCATGAATAAATAAATAAAATATTAAAAAAAAAGAAAAACTAAACTAAAAAACCCAACAGTGATAATAACGAAAATAATCCATTCTACCGTTCCTCCATTCTACCTCTGGAAATCCATTGCTTGCTTTCTAAAAATAACACCTTTCTATTCCTTTCTGTTGTTTTCATTTTTACCTCCATATATCTTAACATTATTGCAGTGTTGCCTCTGGATTGTCAGTTTCGGCCCTCATGTATGGACTTGCACTATGAAACAAGACATTCACCTATTTTCCCTCTACCTCATGGCCCCCTCCACCCATGCCACACATGTGTGCTACTCATTCCACCAGATAGTCAACATGCATTATAACATGCTTGAATGAATATTACTATTACTATTATTGTATAAATGTTACTCAAAGTGACACAAGGCAGTTAATAAGAGTGTTATCCTTTCCCCACAGAATGTTTCTGTTTTTTGTTTGTTTGTTTGTTTTTCTGGAGCTAGGAAATTTTTCTTTTATAATATGCTTAGTTTTTCATGTACTTACAATTAAACTCTCCTGTACTCATGTGATTCCTTTCTCAATATATAAAAACACATCAAGAATTCTACTAGATTCTCTGGAAGAAGATTGGTCTGGCCTTTTCTGACTTCCTTTGATGAGAACACATGATGCAGCTACTATCATGGGCTCGCCCTTTGTACTGCCCTTAGATCCTCTCTGCATCTATATCTCTCTTGCCTTATTTCTCCTCGTTCCTGTGTTTCATCTCTCTTTCTTAATTTACTTTCTTGTATTAATGGATAGATTCCTTGTGTAGCTTCTTAGGAAGATACATGGAAGGGGATTATGATGCCATGAATCATGAAAATGGTTTTAATCCTTTTACATTGCGTTGCTTGTTTAGCTGGGATTGGAATTCCCGAAAGGAAATCAATATTCCCCTGAGCTATGACGTATTCCTTCATTGTCTTCTAGACAGCAGAATTGCTATGAAAAATTCAATTGGAATGTAATTCTTGATTTTATATATATTACTTTTTTTTCTTTTTTTCTTTCTTTTCTCTCTGAAAGCATGTAGCATTTCACTAGAGAATTTTTACTAAGATGTGACCTGGTATACGCCTTGTCCTAGAGACTCAAGTGGGTTCTTTTAATCTTAAAATGCTGGTGCTTTGGTTTTGAATTTTAATATATGTGATAATTTTCTCCCCTCTTTTTTCTCTATTCTCTCATTCCAGAATTCCTGTTACAGTTAACCCTTGAATAACACAGGTTTGAACTATGGAGTTCCATTTTATTCATGGATTTTTTAATATAAATACCATACAGTACTGTAAATGTATTTTCCTTATAATTTTCTTACTAACATTTTCCTCTCTTTAGCTTACTGTATTGTAAAACTACAGTACATAATACACATAACATACAAAATATGTATTAATTGTCTTATGGGTAAGGCTTCCAGTCAATAGTAGTCTATTAGTAAAGTTTTCAGGAGTCAAAAGTTGCACATGGATTTTTGACTGCATGGGGAGGATCAGTATCCCTAAATACTATAATGTTCAAGGGTCAATTGAATTTGCATATTGAACTTCCTAAACTGATTTCGTTTTCTTTCTTTCTTTCTTTCTTTTTTTTTTTTACTCATTTTCATCCTTGGGGCTTCTTACTGTATACTATCTGAGAGATTCCTTCAGTTTGGTTTGGTTTGGTTTGGTTTGGTTTTCCAAATCAGTTTATCTTTGTGGGTTAGCAAGACTAAGTTTAAACATTTTGCAATTCATTATTTTGATTTGCATGTGTTTGATTTCTAATAGCTTTTACCTTTTCTCTTAGTAGGGCTTACTTCAATATAACTTATCTGTAGATTTTGCAGATATATATTTTTTTTTGTCTCCCAACCTTCATAGACCCCATTTTTTTCTAAGTTTGTTTGTTTGTTTGTTTTTCTGTTTGGTTAGTCATCTTTCTTTTATATTTGAGGTTGTGCTAGCTAAGGTAAGGGACTAGTTGCTAAAACTCAAAAATCCCAAAATACCATGGCTAAAGGAATATAGAACACAAAGAAATAGTTCTGGAGTGAGAAATCTAGGCGAACGGCATAGCTTTGTTCTGAGGAGTCATCCAGGAACTCCCATTCTTTCCATTATCTTGTTCTTTTACTACCTAGAATCTTGTCCTTGTCTGCACACTGGAAGCTGAGTCATATGCACTAGAGAATTGTGAGCTCTGTCTTGCAGAAGGAAGAAGGAAGAGAAGTTTCAGGACTACAATTTCCTTTGAAGCAAATAAGGCAGATGTTGCCTATGTCCCATTTATACCCACTTCATATACTAGCTACCAGGAAGGTCATCTCATGAATTTAAGGTCTATTTCTTATGAAGAAGGAAAGAGCAAAGTTTGAGGACAACTACATTTTTCTAAAATGTCTGCAGATCTTTGACTTCTTACTCAACTTGAGGAGTTGGCCAGTATACACCTGTTGGAAGCTCGTGCACAAGGTAGCATTTTCCTATTGCTCTCTTGGCTATAAAGTGAACACACTATTGGACTATTGCTTCTTTTTGTTCATGAGTTTGCTTTGTGTTTTGTGTTGGTTGAGACCCTTAGGTCTTTCTCTTAAGCCTGCCATATATGTGATGACTTTTCTATTTTCTTGACTGTATGCCATAAATCTTGATGATTGTGCTCTACAATGTTAGTATGGGAGACTTTAAGTCATCAAGTCTGTATGAGCCTTTCATTTAAATTCCCTTTACTTAGTATCATGTCCCACACACAGCTGTATTTGATGTACCCCAGCCCGAAACCAGGGGATAAAAATCCAGCTTTCTGCAGCAATGGAGGAGGCATTGGGAAAGAGCCCAAGATCCTAATGCCTTCCTGATCAAGCATGTAAGTAATTCTTCTGGTTTTGTTCTAATGATATTCTCAATATCAGTGTTGTGGGGAAGCTTATGGTGTAAGTCCTGGAGCCCATGGCTTTCCCACTGTTGGACAGGTGGTCAGATAAATGTCCTCTGCTGGGGCAGTTACTACAGGTACGTCTGCTTTCCAGTGCCTCAAATATTGTAACTGATGCTCCCCTACCAGCCTTGTTGACCTGGTGTATTTATTCCTTCTTAAAAATGATTCCTTATTATTATTATTATTATTATTATTATTATTTATTATTTCAATTGGGTGAATGGGGTTTCAGGAGAGAAGCTAAGCACATGTCCTCAACCTACTATATCTGATTGGAAGTGACCAGTGCTATATGGATTGTCCTTGCCATTCCATCATGTAAAGCATCTGAGGGGCACTCATTGCAGATACTAAAAAATGAAGTCTGCGTGCAAGCTTCTTCAAACCAGGATTCAGTTTCCCTCTCTAACTGTCTCTCCTCCATAAGGCTGACTGCCAGACACAATGAACGTTCTGCCCTCCTGGAGTCCAGTGGTTGGCTATTCTGTTACCCCTTCCCTAACAGAACTAGTTCTGTGGTACTAATCCCCTTGTATTCCTTAGGATTCCTTGATATCATACTGCATTAAAATTAGCAATTTACAAATTGGTCTCTCACCATCTTTTTCATGTCTTGTCACCCATCCTTTGGAAAGCTAGTAGAGTTCAGGTTCTTGGCCTTTTAATGTTTATGTTACTTTCACCCAGTGTAGTGGCTAGTGCAGAGTATGTGCTCCCTGAGTATTTGTGTAATAAATTATAGTATCTTATGGGTGTAGATTGTATAGAAAAGTGGGTATATATTTGGGTTTGAGGAGTGTAGTATATTTGTTATATAATTACATATTACCATTGTATATTTATATTATACATTTTTATGTATTATTGTATTACACACTATATCATTATAGGTTAATTATTGATTATATTTTTGATTATATTATGTACTTAACTGCATATGCTAACCATGTAATTAAACATATATTTACTGAGTGCCTACTACGTGCAGTGCCAAATCTCTAATACCAGCTTACCTCTTTGTGATATTTCTTTTCTTAAGAGGAGTAAAAATGACAGCCAGGGTGCAACAGCCAGATGGCTTAGTCAGTAAAGCATCTGTCTTCTGCTCAGGTCAAGATCCCAGGGTCCTGGAATCAAGCCCCACAGCAGCAGGCTCCCTGCTTAGTGGGAAGTCTTCTCCTCCCTCTCTATCTGTCCTTCCCCCCATTCTTCTTTTTCTTTCGCTCTCAAATAAAATAAAATAAAATAAAATAAAACAAAATAAAAGACAGCCAGTATTCCAAGTACCATAGAGAAGAACTTAATGACTTCTTCACATTATTCAAAAAGTGGATGAGCTTTCAAAATCATGCACACACACACACACACACACACACACACACACACACACTGCATTGGTTCAATGACTCTCAGTCAGCAATGAGAACAATGAGAACTTAACTTGAAGGCAAATAAACAAGGGTTGGAATCCTGGTCTGTCACCAACTAGCTCACCATAACCAAGTTCCCATGTCTACAAATCAGTAATAATAATAATAATAATAATACCATTTTTAAAATTAGGCAGTCATGAAGGTTAAATAAGTTAAGATTTGGTCTGATGATGCTCTTTTCTACTATGAATTCCATAACAGTAAGGATAAAGTCCATATTATTCACTTTTAAATTCCATGTTTCTAGGAACTCTTAATAAATATCCAGTGCATGAATAAGTAAGCAGATGAATTAATTAGCACATTATATGTGTTACTTAATGCCAAGCATGGTGAAAAGGCAGAGTAAATAATCATGCAGCTTTTCTCTCAATGTTCTATAACTTTTCTTCCTATCTAAACTTCTTTATTACAGCTACCAAAATTCTTTCCTTTCTCCCCCTCATTATCTCTTCTTTCTCTTTTCTGTTCCTTTTCCTCCCTAGTCCTTGCCCTTCTTTCCCCTTTGCCCTTCTTCCTTCATTGAATCGTACACAAAAATTTCCCTCCTCCAAAGACTTCCACTATATTCTACTATACATTAATTAGTTTCTAAAAGTCAATAAAATAAAAATAAATAAATAAAAGGCAATAAAATCATGAATCCACATGTGCACGACCCTAGTAGGGAAAACAGAAGAGAAACGCTGGATTTGAAAGTTATGTTGGCCATCAACATCCTATACGAATCCAACTCAATTATTACTTCTGGATTTAGATGTCATGCCCATCTATCCCATCAGAAGTTTTATTCCATTGCAAATGTTCTGTCTGCTTATATTTTTGATCAATAAAATGTATTCTCTTTTTTTTTTTAAGATAGAAAAGGAATGCTCTTGAAAACCATGATCAGTAACATAATTTCTACTTTTACTCGGGTCCTTCTTGTGTATGCAGCCTTTACTAAACCTCTATTCCAGGCCAATGCATTGTATTTATGAACTCACTTTTTCCATACACCCATCCCCCCAGCTGGATGTGATTCCACCTGTGAACAAATGACAAAAAATGAGGTTGAGGGAGTTTAACAACTCTTTGTACAATATCTCAGAACAATTAAGTGGTGGAATCAGTATGCAAATTCAGCATTTTCTACAAAGCTCACGATCTCTCCACCACACCAGCCCCTCTGTCTTGACAGACTCTTTTGACAAAAAGCAATCTGGTTTCCTTGACTGAACTTCTCATCTACTCTTCTTCTGGCATAATTACGCTCTGAGTTTCTCAAACACCTGGACAGAAACGTGTTGCCAAGTAATGTAAAAAAATTACATCCCCCATAATTTTCATAATACAGCAATGTTGATGCAGCTAGCAGCTGCTGCTTTATATGGGGCATGCAGAATAAAGCCAAGAGGGGGTAAGCAGGGCCAAGTGAGGGCAGCTCTCTAAGATTTTAAAGACCTTTAGGAATCGATGTCAGAGAGGTCTCCAAACCCCAGCTCCTCCCTCCTCCGCATATTGTGCCACGTTAGGCGACCACATATAGAGATTTTTCAGAAGGAACATTTCCTTAGGAGAAAAGTCTTAAGGAGATGTGGCCCATCTTTTTGTCTAACTCTGGCATTTTGATTTCATTTCTGTTGATTCTGATTTCCCTGTATCTTTTATCTACTCTTTTCTCCCCATTGCCACTGCCACTGTTTTCAGACCACTCATACCTTTAAACTTTTTTTATTAGACCAAACTATAGCTCATTTTCCCATTTCTAGTCTAGTTGCCTTCTGCACTAGAAGAAGTCGCCTATTGCTGCTGTGACAATTATCTCAAAATTAATGGTTTAAAGCCACAGAAATGTACTACCTTGCAGGTCCAGAGGTTCAAAGTCAAAAAAGGGTCTCACTTGCTGAAAATCAAGGTGTTGACAGGAATAGGTTCCAGAAGGCTCTGGAAGAGAATCAATTATTATTATTATTATTATTATTATTATTTTGCATTTTCCAGCTTCTAGAGGCCAACCACATTCCCTGCCTTGTGGCCCCATCTTCAAGGCCAGTAACACAAGGACATTTCTTTCTCATGCTTCAATCTCTTGGTTCATTCTCTTCTGTCTCTTTCTTCCACTTATAAGGACTCATGATTATATTGGGCCCACATGGATAACCTCCACATCTCAAAATCCTTAACTTAATCGCCTCTGCCAAGTCCTTTTACCATGTAAGGTAGCATTCACAGGTTCTGGGCAAGATGTAGACATCTTGCAGGGGTGGGGATATGGTCATTACTCTGCCCATTACTCCTTCAAAATCATTTGACAAAACATCAACAGTGATCTCTCAAAAGTTCTGATGAGGATGTGCCACCCTTCCTGCTAGTCATGATTGTTCCTTGCTTTGTCTCCAATGATTTGCTTCCCCACCTAAAGTCAGCTATTTCTATACCCCTTCCCAAATGTGGATGAACCAGAGCAAATGACAAATTGCTTCTCTACTTCAAATTTCTTCATCTATAAAATAGGGATATTAGTAGGTTTGGGTTTTTTTACAAGGTTGCTATAAGAAATATATGACTCCATTCAATGTCTTGACAAAACTTTCTACTCCATATTGATGTTAGTAATTCTCTGATTTATATCTTGTTTTTTAAAGATTTTATTTATTTATCCAGAGAGACACAGGGAAAGAGAGAGGCAGAGACACAGGAAGAGAGAGAAGCAGGCTCCACGCAGAAAGCCTGACATGGGACTCGATCCCAGGTCTCTGGGATCACACCCTGGGCTAAAGGTGACACTAAACCACTAAGCCACTGGGGCTGCCCGTGATTTATATCTCTAAATGTTGCTGTCTCATAAGGTAACCACATGTAACTATTTAAATTTGAATTAATTGAAATAAAATAGAATTAAAAGTTCAGCCCTCTGCCCATTACCCTAGACACATTTCATTGTTGGCTAGTGGCTATCATATTGAGCAGTGCAGATACAGGATATTTCCAGTATTACAGAACTTAAGTAGACTTTTCTTTTAAAACATTAGGTTGAGGGATCCCTGGGTGGCGCAGCGGTTTGGCGCCTGCCTTTGGCCCAGGGCGCGATCCTGGAGACCTGGGATCGAATCCCACGTCGGGCTCCCGGTGCATGGAGCCTGCTTCTCCCTCTGCCTGTGTCTCTGCCTCTCTCTCTCTCTCTCTCTGTGTGTGTGACTATGATAAATAAATAAAAATTAAAAAAAAAAACATTAGGTTGAACTACTTTCTTTCAAAACATTAGCACATAATGTTAGCTTTAACTACATAAAATTGTTCTTTAAGTCCCAAACAATCAAACATCAGCAATACCATATAGCTTAACCCCATCCCTCTTAAAGATCAGAGTCATTTCATACTCAGCTTTTTCAAGAGTAACTTCCTCATACTCTCCTAATCCTAAAACAAAACAAAACAAAACAAAACAAAAATTCCAGTCAGCTAAGAATTAAAATAGATCCAAACCTGTTTTACGCAGCAATACTTAATAAACAGCAATACTATAAGCAATTTTCAAATCAGGTTTATGAATCGATCTTTAAAATCCCCACAGATTATTTTTTATATAATAATAAATGTGTACTGAAGTTGAACATGGCTTTCTACAAACTGGCCTTCATTTTGCGTGTTGTACCTGGAGTTCTCTGTTTTTTGATTTAATACATTTATTCCACATTTCCTAAAGTGTTCTTGGCAAGCATAAACTTGGTTCTTCTGGTTTAAAAGTTATGGATGTTGTGGCCACTATCAGGGGGGAGGGAACTTTTAGCAGTTTAATAAGACACCTAAGGCTCTAAATTTTGGATTTTGGAATCTCTATAAAATGTCACTCTGCTTCATATTAAATTACCCCACAAATAACTTAAACATACTGCCAGTATTGGGATCCTAGCCCCCAGTTCCATATTTTCTTACTAAGTACTCTGTCAAATAGTTGACACAGCTGCAGGCCAAGAGGAAAATACTAGAATGAATTGCCACAAGTATAAGGATATTTGTTGTTTCGATTGTTGAATCCCCAGCATCTAGTACAATCTCTGACATAGAATAGATGTTCAATACATATTAATGAATAACTGAACTACTTAATGTATCTTGTATTAAGTAATGAAAAAGATGATTACATAGGATTATAACATTACATAAACACTTCATAACTGTTAATATGAAGTATAAAAACATGCACATTCGTGCCTGTGCATTTTAGAAGGACAGAGATGGGATCTTACCTTATATGATACAACAATCTTGTTTTAGAGCTGAAGCAACAAATTCCAAAACCTAGCATGACCTTTTCATTTAGTGGCAGCAAATGAGCACAAATATAGCAACAATAAAACCATTTGTCAAAATTAATTATAGTAAAAGTCACCATTTGCATCGCAGTGACCCAGTACTTAGTCATTTTAAATACATTCATTTTAATCCTCATGGCAACTCTTTGAAATGGGTGCTTTTACCCTTACTCATTTGACAGATGAGAAAATACAGTATAGAGACATAAAATGACTCCCTCAAATTTGCCCAGTGGAAGCAAAGCCAGAATTCAAACCTGGGAAGTGCAGTTCCAGAAACTTCATTCTTAACCGCTGGCCATACTGACTGAATAGAAAATGAACAACAGCACATAACACCGTTAGGCAGAGGCCAACTAGTCTCAGAAATACCAGGCTACTTGTGTTTAGGGAACCAAGCCCAAGGAGACTATCCACACATGCAAATGCAAGCCAAGCATCTGAGCTGGATGTGGAGAGAGAAATTGCTCTTCACCCCAACTAGCCAGAGTTTTAGAAGAGCCCCTCCTGAACTGCAGAGGGCTAGGCTTGCAGCTGCTTTCATTTTGGCTTTTTTTTTTTCCCTACCCCGATCTTGAGGATCACAGGATAGGAGGGTGGCATTCATTCTCCAGTGACTTAGAGTCACTTTCCCTGCCTTACATCAATAATCTGATTCTCAGAGGCATGCCTGTGCACCTGTGGGAGGAAAAAGGAATGATT
This sequence comes from Vulpes vulpes, assembly GCF_048418805.1. Taxonomy (NCBI): domain Eukaryota; kingdom Metazoa; phylum Chordata; class Mammalia; order Carnivora; family Canidae; genus Vulpes; species Vulpes vulpes. The sequence continues at coordinate 119,059,000 of NC_132785.1, forward strand.
TTTTTTTTTTTTTTTGAGTCTGGTTTCATTTGACTGTAAAGCAGGGCGGGACAGAACAGATGACAGCCTCTCTGAACTGAGATCTCCTTGAAGAATGAAACTAGATTCCCTTTAAAACACAGAAAATTCTCAACTTCAAAGGCCTAGAGTTAGCAGAGGATCAGACACTTTCAAGGCAAAGCCCCGGGAGATTGTTTAAAAAAAAAAAAAAAAAAAGTCTTTCTTCTGGGCCGGGGGCAGACATCTCTCCTTAACTGGTCTCCTAGAATGTTGAGGGATGACTCTTTCCATGAGGAAGAAAATTGCCAACTAATACAGGGAATTACCACCCAGCCAAATAAAAGGATAACCTTTGCTTCTGGCTTCTACAAATTTCCATCATTGCTTCCTTCTACAAAGTAGAGGGGTTGTTCTTTTTAAGCAGCTGCAATGTAAGATTTTTGTATATAAAACTGAAATTCCGTATTCAGGAGCAGTCTCACTAAGATTTCAAAAATGAATCCAATTACAAAGCTAATTGAAAGCATTCCTTCACTCCAGAAACACCCCCTACTCCTCAGTTTACTTGATATTTATAGTTTGAAAATGATTAAATTTGTTTTCCCTCTTCATGTTTTTATTATACCTAAGACTTACATCCTGACTTGGTTATTAACAATATGTGGGCAATATCCTCCACATTTTATTCCAGACACTAAAATGCTCAAAACATACTGAATAATTAAGTAGCTTCCAAAGATATGATGGCTTTTTATACAGGTTCATGACAGTAGGAGTCTTTTTATCCTCATCTTTGAGCCTGAGACTGTTCTCTAGAAGACAGAGGCCACAAGTGTGTGCTATAGGTAAATAAATTATTATGCTGTATTCAATTAGACTGAGGATGGTCACAAGACAAAGAGGTGATCCCCAGCAGCTAAAATAACAAAACTGTTTCCTATTTAAAGCCTACAAAATTCCAGTGTTGTTTGGGACATTGCACTCCAATATATTTTAGTATTAAATGGCATGAAAAAAAAATGAGGGGGCTTATCAGTTAAACATCTGACTCTTGATATCAGCTCAGGTCATGACCTCAGAATCATGAAATCAAGCCCCATGTCAGGGCTCAGCCTGGTTAGGATTCTCTCTTGTTCCTTCTTCCTCTGCCCCTCCCTCTGCTCATATGCACATGTTCTTTTTTTTTTTTGCACATGTTCTTTTACCAAATAAATAAATGGCATGAACAAACATCTATTTTCCATAGTCCATAGTGTCAGGTACCTATCATCAAGATATCACTGTTTAATGACCAACCACAAAATCTCTGTGGTCTAGAACAATATATCTTTATTTCCATGTGTCTGGCCATCTAGGGGGTTCTGTTGACCTTGGCTGGGCTCACTTAAATGAAGAGGGTGGACTAGCAGTTGACTGATCCAGGTTGGTCTTGGTTGGGAAGGCATGGGTAACTCAACCCATGTCACATGTTATCCATCCTCTGTACTCCTATCTCCAGAAGGTTAGCCCAGACATTGTGTCATGATCAAAACATAAGAGTGAGAAGGCAAGCCAATTCATGCAAAAATTATTCAAGCCTCTGCTTGTGTCACATTGGCTAATAGCCCTTTTGCCAAAGAAAGTCACTTGGTTGAGCGCAGAGTCCAAGGGGCAGGCATATTGTCCTGGGAAACTACCACGGAGTTACATGGTCCAGTCTTGGTCTAAGAAGGGGTGATGAATTGGAATCGACGTGAAAATCTACTACATCCATCATTTGGAGGGAAAGGAATAAGATTCCAGCTCTAATCGCTAATGAAACTACAGAATCTCTGGAAAAGGTCAAAGACCATGTCTGAGCACCAGACTCATAGACTGAACTAAAAATAATCAATATAACATAAACAGTAGTTGGCAATTTGAAGCCTTTTGAAAGGTGTTATGCTACAAACTATATTGGAGAAGAAGTTTGAGGCAAAATGGGCAGAGTGTATAAGGACTGGGAAGGACAATACCCATGGATGGGAATAGCACAGAAAATCAGTTCCTGTCAAAAGTATTCTTATTTAAATCAGTGTTATACTGGTGGAATTTCATGGAAAACAAACATTCTTCTGGCCCCCCTTGTTTCTTGAGTACCCTGGGAAGGTCCCTACCTCACGTTTTGGGGACCCTTTAATACCTCAATCTCCAACATGCTTCCTTTCCCCCGTATTCACACAGTCTCTCATTTAAGTGAGGCCTCTGCTTGAATATGACTTTCCTGGAGAGGCCTCTTCTGAGGACCCCACCCAAGGGGACTTCCCAGCCCCGGGTTGTTCAATCCCTCACCCAACTCAATTTTCTTCAGTGCTGTCTGCCCCACATGAGAGACTATGCTGCATACAGTGTGTATCCTCCTGCCACCTTAACTCCCCCCATGTAATCCAAGGTCTCTGAAGATGGAAATGATGTCTAATGACTTCTCGCTAGTGAGTTCCCAGTGTTTGGAGCAATCCTGGCTTGTACAGGCACCCCTCTCAACTTTTCATAATGAATTAACTGACTAACTGAAAAAGTGAATGTTACCCACAAACGGAAAATACCTCTCCGCCCTACTATCTCTCAGATAGTCATGCTGCTGTTGGAGATACAACGTCACTTCTTTTTTCTTTTTTTTTTTTTTCCTGTGAAAAATAATCACCTTTTGTTTCTGCTTGACTCTTCAGATTTCTTTTGTAATCGTTTCTTTTCCATTCGCAAGTGTCCTAATAGTTCTCTCCTGGGCCTAGAAGTTAGAACTAAAATACTATTACTTAACTCTTTGTGCCTGTGTTATACAATTATGTTGGCAAGATGGCCCTAACAAAATGCGGCAATGTTGAGTTGTGGGCCATGGAAGCTTGGTAAAGAGAACTGCTTGCCAAATAGTGCAAGAATGTGACTACATTTTATATAGTATGCTTTATTTTGTAGATATTCAAAGTTACAAGATGCAAGATGATGCTGTGTTCTATTCCAAATGCACAAAGTATATCTTTTTATATATATATAAAATTGCATGTTTGTGTGGAAAAAAACAATTTACATTTCAAGAGATATTACACATGGAGATCTAGGTCTATTTAACCGTCTTGGAGATCTATGACATTAGTATATTAAAGGGATCTGAGAAATTCTTCACTAAAGAAACTACTTTATCAAACCCAGAATTTTCCAAACTAACTTGACCCCTAATGTTTTGATTGATGCCTTTGCCCTTTGCTTTATTTGTTGCTTTCTTACGTGTTTGTATTTTACATGGCATTTTACATCCGTTGGAATATATTTTGAGAAAACAGTTTTAGCCACATATGCCTTTACTTGCTTATAATATTAAAGCTTTGTTTGAATTTGGTTTTCTCAGATTTCAAGCCCTCATAAATCCATCCCTCTTTAGGGGATTCATAGAATATTAGAGCCTGGAGTGAGCATCCTGGTTTAATGCTAGAGCCAGCCTTGAAGTCATCATTAGGACAATATTCAAGGTTTGGGGCAGCTTATGGAGCTCAGAGAGTAAGTGCAGGTTATAAGTTAAACAATACACTGAGGGGTCTCTCCTCTTAGGTCAACTCTCTACCTATCTCTGTTCTGTTCTGGGAGGAGGATCTATATACTTTAACAAGGGGCTTCCTTGTCCTCCGGCTTCTGACTGGATTCCCCAGTGGGAGGCAGGAATTGGCCTGGGGAGGAGAGTAAAGTTCTGATAAACTAGAGCATTGTCAGTGCTTTTGCTAGCAGTCCTTTCAGACCTCTACTCCAGCCCCCAAGATCCAGTGACCATTTCTTCCCTTTGTCCCTTCATCTGGGTCACCATCTCTGCTTGGCTGACCCTAACACTGTCTGTACAAGTGTTCTTCTTCTTTTTTTAATCTAACCTTCCTTAATTCTTAGTGTGTAAACTGTGTGGACCTTCTCCTTCCTGCTGAGACTCTTATGAAACAACTGGCTATCATAAGATCCCAGAACTGGATAGCCGTGGGAGCCAGAATTTAAGCCCAAGTCTGTCTGCTCAAAACTCTGTTCTTTTTATCACTACTTCAAATTTCATCGAGGCTGAGGATATTGGTGTATTGGCAAATTCTGAGTTTCTATTTTTTAAAAATTAGATAATCCTGAAAAAAAAAATAAAAATAAAAAAAATAAAAATTAGATAATCCTGACAATCAAAAAGAGTTATAACAATGAATTTATTGAGTGTTTACTGAGCACCGAACATCATTCTAAGTCTTGATATTTAACTGCTTTACACCTCACCGTGAGCCTCTGAAGGAGATACTATTGTTAACGCTCTTTTGTAAGTGGGAGAAATAAAGCAAAGTGGAATAACTGCTCAAGATCATACCACCAGTGAAGGGGATATGGACCCAGGTGGTCTCAACCAAGGGACTAGATTTCTATCCACCACCCTATTCTGCTCTTAGCACAATGGTAATCTGTAGCGATGCCAGGTTGTTAGTATGCACAGGTTGCACTAGAATACTCACTTCCTTCTTCCTCCAAGGTCCACTGTGTGCCTCAAGTAATCAACATTTTTAATCAGTGCTATGTAACTTTTGCTATGAAGAGTAAATAAAGAATGGACTGCAGTTTCCCTAGTCCATTAGAAAATACAAACCCCTTGAAAAGAAATGATGAATATACAGAGAAGTTGGAGCACAAGAGACAATATATCCATGTTATTTTAAATTTTCATAAAATGCTTTGAACAGAATTTTAGCCCTCATCCTAGGTAAAGATGTCAAAAAGCACTCACTACCAAGTGACATTTAGGCACTTGAATATTTTTGCCACGTGTCATCTTGCTTCCTCTCACCTGTATAAATGGCATTTATCTCTGTTGACATCCTGATTATAATGTTATCACTGCTTTTCAGTTATTTCTACTAACCCATGACAGTTTTCTTTATTCACATGCCATTAGTTTGACATTTATTTGCTTTCCTTAATTTGTGTTTAAATATGAATTCCTAAAATCTGCCTTGATTATATGTTGCTGCTTAGCTGATATCCCTCATTACCTTTGAGAGTAGTCTCAATAGAAAGTAGATAGTGATATTCATCCACCCTTTTAATAGTTCCTAGAGGAAATTTCAACAATAGGTAAAGTCCTGGGGAGTGGTTTTCAGATTTGAAGTTTGATGGTATCAGAATCAGCAGCTAAGCTCTTCTTCCCTCCAAATGCACATGGATTATCATATATTGACTTCGGGAATGCTGGCACATGAGGGAAGAAAGGGACCAAGTGTATCTTTTTACAAAAGTATTCCTGGAGGATCATTTTTATGGCAAGGGAATAACATGGCTAGGCAAAGAACAAAGGAGAAGGGAGAACAAAGAATGATGGGAGCAAGACTGAACTCAAGAATGGAATTACCGTAGGGAGAAAAGGATACCAACCCTTGACCTGGATGCCATCTGCCATCAAACTGGTAAGTATATAGGTGTGTCCTTGAAGAGGTTCAATGAATTGTCATAAAGAACAAATTAGAAAACATACTGAGCAGTGTATCTGACACAGAGCACATGCCCTACGAATCTAATTATAATCACTATTAAGATTCTGCAATAGCCATGTAAATCCTGGAAAATATCATAAAAATGTGAGTTTGAACCGTACAAAATTGCCATTCTTTAAGAGAAAAAAATGACTGAATCTAGGTAGTTCCACGAGGCTCCACCTAGTATTATTTGATACAATTAACATGTAGATTGCTGTCGTTGTAATTACTGGTGTTCAGGCTAACGATAATAATTATAAGAATGAGAAATCTCTCTTAGTAATGAGAAGTAATGAATTCTTTCCTGGGTATTTGGTTCTCCTCTCTATAAAACTCAGTCTTACAAAAATCAAAAAACCTATAGTTGGTAGGAGTAAAGAGAAGATGTTACTGGTGCTCATTGCTGTAGGAAATGACACTTTTTTGGAAAGCAACCTAGCAACATGTATTATTATTTTTTTAATGTAAAGATACTTCACTCTAGAAATCTAGTCATAGAAATAAAAGTACCAGTACATAAGTATATATGTACAAGGAAGTTTATCATACCATTGTTGATCATGACCAAAAAATCTGGAAACAGGGTAGCCCTGGTGGCGCAGCGGTTTAGCACCGCCTGCAGCCCAGGGTGTGATCCTGGAGACCCAGGATCGAGTCCCACATCAGGCTCCCTGCATGGAGCCTGCTTCTGTCTCTGCCTCAAAAATCTGGAAACAAAATACATGTTCTTTACTAAGGCAATGCAACAATAAATTATGGTGTGTCCATGCCAGAGAATGTTTTTATGTCCATTAAAGGCAAAGAATTAAAAATACGCATGTAAAATTGAAGGGATTTCTGAAAAAAATAAGAAAAGTAAAATATAATAAATTTGTTGTATGGCGACTTTTTGTAAAATCATGATCTGACCTTCATGTGTATGTTTCCTTTTTTTAAAATTTTGTTTTAAGATTTTATTTATTTATTCATGAGAGACACACAGAGAGAGGCAAAGACACAGGCAGAGGGAGAAGTAGGTTCCTCATGGGGAGCCTGATGCGGGACTCAATCCTGGATCCAGGATCACGCACTGAGCTGAAGGTAGATGCTCAACCGCTGAGCCACCCAGGCATCCCTATATATATGTTTCATGTTCTTATCAGTGCCTGGGGAAAAATGTACAAGAAGACAGACATTCAGGAGAGTAAAATGATGGAAATATTATGTGGCTAAAAGAGAAGTACAGGAAAAGGTAGACCCAATAATTAAAGAGATAATTTTTTTAATGTTTTATGTTTTTATTTAAATTCAATTAGTTAACATCTAGTATAATACTGATTTCAGGAGAAAATTTTTAAAGATGGTATCAAATCTTAGCAGAATGTATACATGACCCCAATTAAATACTTACATAAAATTAGAGGTAAGGTCATTTTTTTTTAAGTTTAAAAATACAAGATTTAAGTTCTCAAACTGTATCATCTCTGATGAGCTGAGGTCTGCTAAGATTCATACTCCCACATTAGAGGATAATTTCATTTCTCCAATGTTGAATTATTGTCTGTGCTAGGGGCACAAGAGAACTACCTTGAAAAAGAACTTACATCCATTCACAATCCATTGTAATGTCACAATCTATTATGAATGTCCACTCTAGTGGTGTTGTCCATTCTTGTAGTTGTACAAGAGGATTATTTTGAAAAAGAACTTATATCCATTCACAGTCAGCCACAGTCTTAGCTAAATATATCCTTCATACTGGGTTTTGATAAATAAATAGTTTTCCCCAAAACTAGCCTCTAAAGACCTTGTTGAGTGTTGGAGAAAGTAAACTCACATAGAAGGTATTATAATCATTGCATTTCTTCCAAATTAGTCACTCTGTATTTTGTCTACCCAACAATTTCTGTTTTTAAAAATATATTCAACTTTGCCTGAAAATGCAGACTTTAATGAATTTTGTATTATGAAACAGGATTCTAGCTTATAATAAAGATATTCAACAATGTGAAATTTATCAATAAAAAAATTCTGAGGTTTTGCCATTAATCAAAGAGAAACTGCCTTCCCAAACACATGTGGCATATGTAACATATATTTAAAAAAAAAAAAAAAACACCTACCGGAGGTAATTAGCAGAATCTTTTGATACAGTGCTTGGCTGAAGACTTCCTTACATTGTAAAATTTTAGCATAATTGCAAAACTCACACCTCTGCCAAAACATAATAAGTGTTATTACAGTATATAATAGATCCCTAAAATACCATATTCATATATGTAGTATTTTACCCTGAAACCTGTCGTATTTACGATTGTGCTTTTTCCAAGTGAATGTCAGGAAATAGGCAAGTCTTCTCCCCAGTAAGTTGCCTTAGTCCATGCATGGCCATGGGTGCATGTGCTTCCAAGATCGCTGGTTGTTCAAGTTATTTCAACTCAAGAGCTCATTTTGAGTCTAATTAATAACTGGTTTCTATAAATATAAATAGTCCTTCCCCAAAAAGAAAAAGCTGCAAAATGGCTTTCAGCTTGTGAACTAACAGGTTAACAATTTACAACATGCCACATATAACAATAAACAAAATGACCCCTTACTGTGTTTCCTCACCACATATTAAGACAGTGGCTGTTGAGGGATGGTTCTCCCTGCAGCTGTCATACTGTTGTGTGTCTTGTGAGGCAAAGTGCCTATTGCCCTTTTTTTCTGTGCTAGAAACTCATGAATATTTGTTTGTGAGGACAGAGATGGTGTCTCCCTGTGAACAAATAATAAGTCTGCTGAAATCCAGTTTCATGAAGACAAGGTATCACTGAAGAAACGGGGAAACACTCTCTCTGTCCATTACAAATGATTAAGTTTCCCTAAACTAAAGGCTCCTTTCCTGAGGTGCAACCCACTGTCTGTGCAGGTCACCATGTGGTTCCACTTCACATTCCCCAGTGGAAATAAGGTTTGCAAAACCAACGAAAAATCCTAGTGCCCTGGGGTACCTGGAGTGGGTTAAGCCTCCGACTCTTGGTTCCGACTCAGGTTGTGATCTCAGGGTCCTGAGATGAAGCTGGGTTGGCTCCAGATTCAGCAGGGAGTCTGTTGAGATTCTCTCTCTCTCACCCTCTGCCCCTCCCCCTGCTTGCTCTCTCTCTTTGTCAAATAAACAAATAAATTTAAAAAAAAACATACTTGCACTCTGACTTATTGAGTAATTACCTGTCTTCCATTCAACCACAAAACTGTGGGAGACTAACTTGTCTGCCTGCAAGGATGGTACGATCCCAGGCACTTCATAGTTACTCACATGGATGTTGCTTTCCAGACTATAAATATATATAATATATTATATATATTTATAGTCTGGAATTTATAGTCTGGAATATATGTATATATATATATGCCTGTATCATTTAGTTGTATCCTCTCTGTACATTTGTCTGGAGAATTTAGAGTCTATGTCAAGAAACTTCATTGATACTAATGATACATAGTCTCACATTCTCTAAACCAGGGCTTTCCAAACATTAGACATTTATGCTTTGGGGCCATTATCATAAATTGCCAAAAATGTTACACATCTGATTTTTAAAAATAAGTTCACATTTTTATTTATTTTTATTTTTTTAAGGTTTTTAAAATTTTCTTATTCATCAGAGACACAGAGAGAGAAGTAGAGATACAGGCAGGAGGAGAAGTAAGCTCCCTGCGGGGAGACCGATGCGGAACTCAATCCCAGGACCCCCAGGATCACGCCCTGAACTGAAGGCAGATGCTCAACCACTGAGCCACCCAGGCATCCCTAAAATCAGTCCACATTGTAAAATTAAAATATATTTATTTTAAAATATCGTAGTGGAAGGAAACATCATCGCTTCATTTAAAAGCTAGTATCAATAAGCATGCATAGACCACAAGCCGGGATGCGTTGGTTTTAACACCAAGCACAAGGCACTGGGACACTTTAGAGAAACACAGACCACCTCCTACTCCTCCAGGCAAGTCCCTAAACAGAAGAGCCCCTTCCAGGGGTAAGGAAAGCAAAGTTGCTTCCTTTACAAACACCGATCTGGAGTTAGTATGAACAGGCAGTTTTGCCTCAGACCACCTCCTGTAAAGCAACATTAACCTCTTAGAGAAGGAAGGACCTTGCTCCTTTCTGTTCCCCAGTGCTGAGCACTGGGAAGGAGGAGCTGAGTAAGTACAAACCTAATAGATGAAACTCTTCAGAGTGTAGGGATAGAGGGAACATTCCTCAGCATCTTAAAAGCCATCTACGAAAAGCCCACAGCAAATATCATTCTCAATGGGGAAACACTGGGAGCCTTTCCCCTAAGATCAGGAACAAGACAGGGATGTGCACTCTCACCACTGCTATTCAACATAGTACTGGAAGTCCTCGCCTCAGCAATCAGCAAACAAAAAGAAATAAAAGGCATTCAAATTGGCAAAGAAGAAGTCAAACTCTCTCTCTTTGCAGATGACATGATACTGTACATAGAAAACCCAAAAGACTCCACCCCAAGATTGCTAGAACTCATACAGCAATTCGGCAATGTGGCAGGATACAAAATCAATGTCCAGAAGTCAGTGGCATTTCTATACACTAACAATGAGACTGAAGAAAGAGAAGTTAAGGAGTTTATCCCATTTACAGTTGCACAAAAGCATAAGATACCTAGGAATAAACCTAACCAAAGAGGTAAAGGATCTATACCCTAAAAACTACAGAACATTTCTGAAAGAAATTGAGGAAGACACAAAGAGATAGAAAAATATTCCATGTTCATGGATTGGAAGAATATTGTGAAAATGTCAATGCTACCCAGGGCAATTTACACATCCAATGCAATCCCTATCAAAATACTATGGACTTTCTTCAGAGAGTTGGAACAAATCATCTTAAAATTTGTGTGGAATCAGAAAAGACCCCAAATAGCCAGGGGAATATTAAAATAGAAAACCATAGGTGGGGGCATCACAATGCCAGATTTCAGGTTGTACTACAAAGCTGTGCTCATCAAGACAGTGTGGTACTGGCACAAAAACAGACACATGAATAAATGGAGAAGAATAGAGAATCCAGAAGTGGACCCTTCTCTATGGTCAACTAATATTCGACAAAACAGGAAAGACTATCCCCTGGAAAAAAGACATTCTCTTCAATAAGTGGTGGTAGGAAAATTGGACAGCCACATGAAGAAGAATGAAACTAGACACTCTCTTTCACCATACACAAAGATAAACTCAAAATGGATGAAAGATCTAAATGTGAGACAAGAATCCATCAAAATCCTAGAGGAGAACACAGGCAACACCCTTTTTGAACTTGGTCACAGCAACTTCTTGCAAGATATATTTGTGAAGGCAAGAGAAACAAAAGAAAAGATGAATTATTAGGACTTCATCAAGATAAGAAGCTTCTGCACAGCAAAAGAAAGTCAACAAAACTAAAAGCCTACCAGAATGGGAGAAGATATTTTTTCAAATGACCTATCAGATAAAGGGCTAGTATCCAAGATCTATAAAGAACTTAATAAACTCAACAGCAGAGAAACAAACAATCCAATCATGAAATGGACAAAAGACATGAACAGAAATTTCACCAAAGAAGACATAGACATGGCCAACATGCACATGAGAAAATGCTCCGCATCACTGGCCATCAGGGAAATACAAATCAAAACCACAATGAGATACCACCTCACACCAGTGAGAATGGGGAAAATTAACAAGGCAGGAAACAACAAATGTTGGAGAGGATGTGGAGAAAGGGGAACCCTCTTACACTGTTGGTGGGAATGTGAACTGGTACAGCCACTTGGGAAAACCGTGTGGAGGTTCCTCAAAGAGTTAAAAATAGACCTGCCCTACGACCCAGCAATTGCACTGCTGGGGATTTACCCCAAAGATACAGATGCAGTGAAACGTCGGGACACCTGCACCCTGATGTTTCTAGCAGCAATGTCCACAATAGCCAAACTGTGGAAGGAGCCTCCGTGTCCATCGAAAGATGAATGGATAAAGAAGATGTGGTCTATGTATACAATGGAATATTCCTCAGCCATTAGAAACAACAAATACCCACCATTTGCTTCGATGTGGAGGGACCTGGAGGGTATTATGCTGAGTGAAATAAGTCAATAAGAAAAGGACAAACATTATATGGTCTCATTCATTTGGGGAATATAAAAGTTAGTGAAAGGGAATAAAGGGAAAGGAAAGAAAATGAGTGAAAATATCAGTGAGGGTGACAGAACATGAGAGACACTTAAATCTGGGAAACAAGGAGTAGTGGAAGGGGAGGTGAGCGGGGGTTGGGGTGACTGGGTGATGGGCACTGAGGGGGGCACTTGGCGGGATGAGCACTGGGTGTTATGCTATATGTTGGCAAATTGAACTCCAATAAAAAAATTAAAAAAAAAAAGAACAAGTCAAATGAAATCACCTAAACTACTAAACTACGTGCAAGACAAGCAGGAGGAAAAATGATGGGGCTGTTCTTCTTGTTGATGAATGAAAGTGTTAGAGCCAAAAAGATGCTGATGGAGATGATGCTGGAGTGTGACACGGGGTGTGGGCAGAAATAGTAGGTGCAGCTGGGCTTGAGGCGGTGGCAGCCAGTGGGGAGCTGGTTCTCCTTCTCCTCCCCCATCTCTCTCCAGGAGCAGACGCACCATTTCACACCATTTCTGCTTCTTAGAAAATCACTTAACTTTTAGCTTCTGCACCATTGCATTCACTTGGTTCTCCTACTTTTCTGTCTTCTCATACCCCTTTGGGCTTGGCTCCTTTTCCTTCCACCATCAAAATACTAGCAAATCAGAGGCCTTCAGTTCCCATTACATATTCCTCACTCTGACTCTTCCCCCTCTGGGAGAGCTCATCCATATCCTTGACATCCACACCTGTGCTGAAAAGAATGCCCAAATTCTCTGCGAACATGTCCATCCAACTTTCTGGGCACTTTCTACAGAATCTTTTGGTAATGTCTCAAATCCAGCATGGACACAATTGATTTTTCTTATCTCCAACCCATCCATCTCTCTAAATCACTCCTGCTTTCCTATTCTACAAAAGCTATAACCCTAAACTCTAGGTACCAGATTCAACACCATTTTTGACAAAGCCATTTTGTTTTTCCTTTACTGGCTAGTGAGTTGTAGCCAATCTAACTTTATTCTGTTGACATCCATCCATTGCTTCCTCACAACTGATGCCTTTCTAGACCTTCCCACTGTCAGATACCACAGCCACATGAGGCCACTGAGCACTTAAGATGTGGTGCATTAGGCTGAGGAACTGAATTTTTCATTTTATTTCATTTAATTAATTTAAATACAAACAAAAATGGAAAATATTTCACTAAATTATATACCAATCACTTATATCATACATTTATGTGTTAAGACGCATAATTAAGATGAATTTTATCTATTTCTTTTTACTTTTTTTTTTTAATGTGACTGTGAGAAAATTTAAAGCTTGATGGTAGTTGGTTTGAAAATTTACAGTGGTTGATGGTAGATTTTTATCAGGTGGCTTTGTCTTAGACCAAAGCAAGGGTAAGCCGAATGAGGTTAACTGATTCTGAATACCTAACGTGTGCCGGACTGTACGCCCGACACTCTATAATTTGGATCACATAAATTCAAATTACTTCTAACAAATAAGTAATAATCTCTGCCAATTCTACTATGAAAAACCAAACAGGACAAGGAGAGTGAGGGCTTTACAAAGGTCACAGGATAAGAAGCATAGAGAAAGAACTCAAATTCAGATCTGCTCACATGGATCCAGTGTGTTTCTACTTGGCCCCAATGTGTGTAACTGAAAGAGCTTTGGTAAGTACAAAGAATCCTATAAGCTCTAGAGGAGATTGTCACCAACCACTGTGCTTCCAGGAGTCCCAGAGTTGTGCAATGTGGTTGTCACACCAGCCAGCAGCAGCTGCTTTGGCATCTATGTTTATGGCCTATCCCATGATACTCTCCATCCTTGTGATGTTACTCCCATGCCTCAGATCTGACCCAGCTGTACAAACCCAGAGCTGTCTACCACCTGGACTGGGAAAGTGACTCAATACTGGATCATGGATGCATGCCTGGAGTTCTGGCGGAGACTGCCTTTGCTGACCACTCCCCAGTGCAGTCAGGCACAGCAGCTTTCCGGCTCCATCCATCTTCCACTTTGGCAGAAACAGATCCTGGGGGCTGATGGCATTCTCCTGATATAGGGCCTAAGAATCAGGTCAAGCGAAATCCTTTTAAGGCCCACTGCAAGGAGAATGCAATCTGTTTGTGCTTGGCACACACAAGCCAAGGCCAGCTTGACAGGTAGATAACCCTCTAGGTAATGCTTTTGTGGAGACTTACAGAAGGACTGCCTTTTGGAAATAGCTCCTAATCAGGTTCTCATAAGTTATGCTAAGTTCTTCCATTTCAGATGCATGCTTTCTGGACTTTTCCATCTGATAGCGCAAATTAAAATTCAAGGAGCCCTGGTAGTCATTTTAAGGCTAATGCTTTAACAAGATTGCTGTGATAGTAACGTCTCATACAGATGTGACATTGGATATTCCATTGTGATAATAAATAACAAAAGAAATATATTGATAATGACCAGCATTTTCATTTCAGTTTCATTTCTCATGACCACTTATCCAGGGCTTTATACTATGCATTTCCTTTGATCTGCACAATTATCCTACATTATGCATATAATGATGGCCCAATTTTGAAGAGGAGAAAACTATGTCATTAAGCAATTTGCTCAAAGTCATACTTTTCAAATGGCATAGCCTGAACCCAAACCATCACAATCATCAGAGCCTTTTATATATTGCAATAAAGTTAGTAGACATGTTATTCTCATAGATCATCTGAAAATATCGGCAAATATTTTGCAAACTCAGATTCATTTTTTTGTTTGATGCCTTACCAGTTAATTACTTTACTTTTGATGTCTTTTTGCCCGATTCAAGGAAAAAAAAACTATTTTTAAATGTACTCATTTACTTGTCATTACATTAAACATTTAGCGAGTACTTTCCCTTTGTAAGATACTCTGAAGTAAAACTTAGAAAGGAGGGCAGGCCGGGTGGCTCAGCAATTTAGTGCCACCTTCAGCCCAGGGCATGATCCTGGAGACCCGGGATCGAGTTCCAGATAGGGCTCCCTGCATGGAGCCTGCTTCTCCCTCTGCCTGTGTCTCTGCTGCTCTCTCTCTCTCTCTCTCTCTCTCTCTCTGTCTCTCATTAATAAAATAAATAAAATCTTTTAAAAAATTAGAAAGGAGAGTGAAAATGCTATTTCTGCCTTCAAAGAATTCCAGTCTAGTCGTACAAAGGAAACAAACATGTGATTATAGAACACATTCCTGAAAACTCCTTATCTCCAAGTTCCATGACCTTAAATACAATCTCAGTGCTAAGGACTCCAAATGCATCCAGCACTGACCTCATACATCCAGCACTGACCTCTTTATCAAAAACCTGACTGGTCTACGTAAGCACTTGCCTGCTCTCTGCTTGTATATCCAAAAAACTATCGCAAACTTAACATGGTCAAAACAGCATCCTGCACACCATGCATGACTTACCACCCACACCCGCTCTACAACATTGTGGCTTTTCTTGTCTCCAGTCTCCAAAGGATAAATGCCGCCACCTTGTTGCCTTTACCACAATCACAGAAGCATCATCAAAGGCTCTTTATTTCTTACCCCTTGTAACCAAAGCCATCAGCGATTCCAGTCTGCTTCACCTACAAACTTCATCCCTGACTGATCTGTTCCCCAGCTCCCATCCTAACATCCTCCTCCAAACTACCACCATCTCTTGTCTAGACTGCTGAGCTAGACTCTAACTCTTTTCGCTTTCATTCACATCTACACATGGACCTTTAAAACTGAGGTCCGATTTACCTTCAGTAGAATTGAACAAATATCGGGGTATAATTTGAAGGTGTCCCATCAATGTTTAAACTCATTCTAATCGAGCTATCAACTATTTTTATTATACTCTTCAAGACCCGTTCTATTCCATCTCCAGTCCTTTCATTAGACTACTGCTATTCTGGTAATTCTCAATATAGATTCATTTGCTGGCTCTTGAACACATATAAAAAACTTAAGAAACCTGCCCAGCACATGTTGTATATACTCGTTTATACCAATGTACAGATTTCTTTCACTTGATATAATGTTTATGCCAGTCATTCATGCTTTACCTGTATTGAAAGCTGATTCCTTTTTATTGTTCAGTAGAATTCCATTGCTGTAAACAAATAGAAATCTGCATACCCATTCTCCTATTGATCAGTAGTAGGTTGTTTCCAGTTTTGTGCTATTTTGCATAAAGCTACAGTGGAAATCTAGTTAAAAGTCCAAGTATAGGTATATGTTTTTATTTCTTTGGGGTAAATATCTGGGACTAGAAATGATGAATCATCTGGTAACTGTGTATTTAACTCTATAGGAAGCTGCCAAACTTTTTTCTAAAGTGATTGTGCCTCACCAACAATTTGTAAGAATTCCAACATCCTCTACAATTTGTAAGAATTGCTCAACATCCTCTACAAAAACTTAGTGTTGCTAGTCTTTTAGTCATTCTAAAGGCTAAAGAAGTGACAAGTAGAATGTTTTTTCATTGTGATACACACACAGACAAACACACACACACACACACACACACACACACACACACACATCCTATCAGTTTTACCTAGAAAACCCTGGCTAATCCACCTTTCCAGAGTTAGATCCCCTCTCACTCCACATCAGCAAACACAGCTGATGACATTACTTATTTTATTATTTTATTGCCTTTTCTTCATAGCACCTCTTACAGTCAGAAACCACCTCATACCTGTATGTTTTTACTTAATTTATTGCCTGTTACTCCCAACACACATTATAATAGATTGTTTATGGTAGAAGATATTTTTTCAATTATGTTATCTGCTGTGCCAACAACATTTAGCACTTATATGCACTTGTTCAGGAAATTATAAACCATATGAACTAATGAAAGAAAAAGCAGCTGGTAATATTGATCATGAAAGGAAAACCTGACAAGTATAATGGAGGTTTTATTCCTGTAAAACAATTATCCAACTCATAACCAAGCATCACTTTTTGCAGAAGCCTCTTTACATATAGCTATCCAGTTTTTCCTCCTGTGCATGTATGTATGTAGCAACCAAAGTCCTGAAATTGACTGAAATTGTTGTCACTTAGGATCACGTGTCAATACCAATTTGGCTGCCAGGAATAGCCCCTCTAGGTAAAGAAATTAATTTAAAGCAGCATGATGTTGTCATTTCCACTGGATCTCTGAGAAAGGCTACATATTTCTTTACTCATCAATTCACAAAACTTCCCTTCTTTAAGGAAACTGTTGTGGAGATTACATCAAAGACTACTTCACAGTGCCTGACTTGGGATCTGACACAAGAAAGAGAAGTCAGATGTCAAAACTCAAAAATGAATGTAAAAAGTTTGATCTTCCAGTGCATGGAAGCATCCTGTCTTAGCTTCATAAATAATATGAGGAACACTGAGTTTTTTATCTAATCAGCAATTACATCTTTAAACTGCAAGGAAGTTCTTTCTTGCATTGACGTAAAGATCCCTTCTCTGTAACGTTCATCTGTTGGTGCTGGCTCTGCTAACAGGAACAGCACAGATGGCATCTCTTCATGTACATTATCACTTCTCACTTCTCTCCAACAAACCTCTTCCTCCTCTCGGTCTACCATCCCCCTCACCATAACTTCGCCAAGATCCTTCAAGAGATCCAAAGACCACATGCATTCTGAATTCTTCACCTTCCCGATTGCCCTCTTTCTAGATGTTTTCAATGTGATGACTGACACATAAATGTGACCCTATGAAATTGGACCACAGAACAGAACATATTTACTTTAACTAGTCACTGAAGCTATGACCACCCTTATACAGAGAGAGGGGAAGATTTCCTTTACAATAAACATAAGAAAGTATCAGGAACCACATAGATGACTTGTTTAACTCATGATCTCTGACAAGTTAACTTTTTGCTCCTATGTTTGTTTGTTCATTTGTTTTATAACCTTCAACAAGCAAAACTTCCCAAACAGGTTGCAAACAACCCAAGAAAAACATCTCTGTGATTGTACTGGTAGCCTGATGTCTAACGATGTATAGTTAAAGTGGAGAATATACATAAAGCAGCCAAGGATCCGAAGCTGACTAGTTGCATAGATAGGAAAAATGCAGCTACTCCTTAAAGGTCTTTTAATATGTATTTATTTTGCTATTTTTAAATGGAGACTTGGGGGATAAATCAATATTTCCATCAGAGAGAAAGTACCTTTTAAGTGCAAAGCATTTTTCAGGAGCCCCTTCCAACACCAGCAGAGATGACATTACCAGAAGAGGGATTGTTTAACTAACAGGGATCATTATCTGTTGTTGGGATTTCTTTTCACTGAACAAGCAATTAGTCTGTCAAAGATGGAACTGAGTTCCTAAAACGAATGTCGAAAAGATGCCTACAACTCCTCTCCATGTTCCTGACAAATAGAAAGATTGGTTTTCATGCCAAAGTGAGATTTGGGTTGTTTGTTTGTTTGTTTGTTTGTTCGTTTGTTTGTTTGTTTTCCCTTGAGAAAAAATAACTAATCTTTAGAAATTTATTCATATCTGCCTGATTTGTCTCCAGTCCCATTTCACGTATTTTAAAGCAACTCTATGCATGCTTATTTCCCCTGTTGTCTATGTTTTGTTGCAGGATTGCAATGGTTTTGCCATTATTCATCTTGTCCAAACATATGACAGGCAAGAAGCGCTGATGAGTAGTGAAATAAATATTGTATAAGAGAATATGGCCTATTCTACAACAGAGGCTCTGGCCACTCCTGCCATTAATGTTAAGATCAACTGCATTAAAGTGATTAAATTTGTCCCTGAACCTATAAAGAACCTTTGAAATGAGATATGTATAAAAAGACCAAAACAATCCTGCCTACTCAGTTAGCAAGCAAAGGTTGTCTCCACTAAATTGAATCTAACTCTGGATAAAACTAATCAGATTTTTCTCAGATTAGCAGTTCATTGGATAAACAGACAAAAGGTTACCTTTAAGATAAATGTTCTTAATATCAAATCCAGAACACAGTAAACCTGATCTGCTGCATTCATCCCCACTAAAAGCATCACAAATCAACTATGGATTTTTTTAAAAAAGAAAAACGAGGAGCTACAAATTTATTACCTCAGAACTAAAATTTTAAAAGAGTTTTGGGAAATGCTTCGGATTAATTTTCACAATAATGATGTATCTATTGAAAAATGGTCTTCTAATGTTATAAAATAGATTCAGCAAGTATTTATTTGCCTGACACAATAAAATTCTATAAAACCATAAGGTTGTTATCTTAAACTTTTGACTAAAACTATAGAGCTCCTATTGGCAAACCATTAGGTTTTATTTCTCCCTTGAAATTCTTAAAATCAAATTTTATTTTTACACTTAAATTTAAATGATTATCTTCCCTAGTTGTTTCTTCTCTATGACCTGGTAAATACAAATCTAATTTGTCATGTATCCTTTCAAATATGTTTATATTATACATGTGTGCACACATGCATCAATAAATACACACTATATACCATATTGTTTGGTCTGATTTTAAAATCATATTTAAGAGGCAACTCATTATGGATACCTGTTTATCTGCTATAACAGAATGTCACAGAATGGATGGGTTGTAACATTTATTTTACATTTTTAGATGTGACATAATATGACATTTGTATCTCCATTGCCTATATTTAATGAATGTAACATATTATTGCCACATAGAAATTTATTTCTCACAGTTCTAGAGAGTGTGAAATCCAACATCAAAGTGCTTACAGAGTTGTCTGATGAGAGCCCAAGGGTCTACTTCCAGCTTTGTAAATAGTCATCTTCTTGCTATGTCCTCATAAGACGAATTACACTGCTGGGGATTTATCCCAAACATACAGATGCTATGAAAGACTGAGACACCTTCATCCCCAATGTTTATAGCAGCAATGTCCACAATAGCCAAACTGTGGAAGGAGCCTCGGTGTCCATTGAAAGATGAATGGATAAAGAAGCTGTGGTCTATATATATGATGGAATATTACTCAGCCATTAGAAACCACGAATATCCACCATTTGCTTCAAGTGGATGGAACTGGAGGGTATTATGCTGAGTGAAGTAAGTCAATCGGAGGGCAAACATTGTATGGTCTCATTCTTTCGGGGAATATAAAAAATAGTGAAAGGGATTATAGGGGAAAGGAGAGAAAATGAGTGGGAAATATCAGAGAGGGTGACAAACCATGAGAGACTCCTAACTCTGGGAAATGAACAAGGGGCAGTGGAAGGGGAGGGGGGCAGGGGGATGGGGTCACTGGGTGATGGGCACTGAGGGGGCCACTTGATGGGATGAGCATTGGCTGTTATACTATATGTTGGCAAATAGAACTCCAATATATATGTGTGTATATATATATATATATATATATATATATATATATATATACAAATTAAAAAAAAAAAAAAAAGATGGAAGGGACCGAAGAACAACCTAAGATCTCTTTTACAAGATCACTAATCTCATTCATGAGGGCTCCACCCTCACCAGCTAATCATTTTCCAAAGGCTTCAATTCCTAATATAGCTTTGGGGATTAGGATCTGAACATATGAATTTTGAGGAAGAGACATAAACACTCAACCCATATTTAATACCCTTCTATAATTTATATTATAGATTTATCTATATTATATATTATAGATTTTTATATATTATGTATATTGTAGATTATATTATATATTTTATATTTTCACTGTAAGCATTTTAAGTGCTGCATAAAATTCTAACTTGAAAGATACCAAAATTTATTTATCCATCTGATGTTGATGAACATTTCAGTTTGTTTTCCCGAATTCCCCCTTCTGCAAAAAAATGTTCCAATAATATTCCTACACATGAGGCCTGATTCACATGTGATGTGCAAGATTTTCTCCAAGTCATTGAATATCTGGGGACCCTAAGATCTTTTCAGAAAATCCACATGATAAAGGCCTTTACATAATCACATAAAGACATTATATATCTTCCATTTTCATGCTCTTAGGAGTGTATAACTGAGTTTTCCAGAGGCTATTGATGTTATTCTAATTGGCTAACAGAATATGTGCTTGTGTTTTCTTGTGTTTTCAAAATTTCCCAGTTTTGATTTCTACTATAGTAATAGCACTATATAAAACTTACATAAGCAAAAGGTTTTTGATAGACTCAATAAATTTTAAGAGTTTAAAATGATCCAGACCAAAATTTTTGAGAACTACTGAGAGAAGCTATGTTCACTTTAAAAATATCTAGAAGTAAAAGGTTTACTTGACAAAGTGCCCCCATTTGTACTATCTTTACATTCCCATAAGGTATATATTCCCTACCTCCCTTCCTTATTGTAAAACTGATTAATTTTTGTAGAAATGAGAGAAAATAATGTCTCAAAGTTTTGGCTGTCTAGCATTTTTTGTTTGTTTGTTTGTTTGTTTGTTTTAAACTGATTAAATATTTCAGGGAAAAACAGAAAATAATGTAACACTAGTATTTCCACTGCCCATATTTAATGAAAGTAATGTTTCCTTTACTTTGCTAAGAAATTTTAAAAATTTTAAAGGGCACAAAAGTACTTTTCTACAAAAGGTGTGCTAGCTTTCTAACCTTGCTTTGAAATGTTTCAGTAAATAGATATAAACAGTATATGTAGTCTTAGTTTGTGTGTTTTTAAATTTACATAAATGGCATTATTTTGTTATAATGTTCAGCACCTTTTTTTCTACTCATTATTGTTTTTATGATGCATTTGTGTTGATGTAAGCAGATGTTTAATCTTCTGACACTAATTCCAAAGGATTCTCTAGAAAATTACACAATGGTCTGTATTCTGTTTTCCTACTGATGGCCATGTTCATGACTTCCACACTTTTCAATATCCTACAAATAACAGCAAACCCTCTCAAACACGGAAGAGTGATTTAAGTAGGCATAGATGCAATGTAATAGACCACTCTGGCTCCTAGGTGGGGAATGGATCGGAGTAGAGCAAGAATGGATGTAAGGTTACTACAGTAATCCCCATGAACTATGTTAAATTAATCTCCATGAGCTATGTGAAATAATCCCCAAGAACAATGCTAAATTAATCCCCATGAACTATGTTAAATTAATCCCCATGAGCTATGTGAAGTAATCCTGATGAGCTATATTAAATTAATCCTGATGAGCTATGTTAAGTAGTTTGAGCTAGGGTTGTAGCAAAAGAGACCACATCAACAGAAAGATAGATGAGATCTAGGTAAACATTTACACAATTTGGCATAATAATTTAGGTGTGGTTGGCATTAGAGAAGGAACTATAATTTAGGAAGTACTGATTGTATGTTTAATAAAAGAAACACAGAAAAAGGCATGTGGAAGATATATAGAACCATGGATTCAGTATTTCCTTCAAAATCTACTCCTTTACCAGCCAATTATCTTTCAGAGACTCATGTTGTTTCAGGGCTTCCTATTGTCTTCCAATTTCTTAACATATATACAGTACTACACCTCTCCTCCCTCCTATCTGTAAGCTTATCCTTGAATCCAAGCTACTGGGTTTTACTTATTTTTCCCCATCAATGCATCTGGTCCTTGTTTTGCTTTTCATTTCATTAGGGAGCTGTTGGCTAGCATATGTAGGTCTACTCTTCCTTCAAGATCCGATTTACTAATCCTTCAGCAAAATGAGTTGCATTAATATCTATGTTCATATACAGCACTCTATTACACAACTTTCATTTGTGTTTCTTTTTTTTTTTTTAATCCTTTTGTTCTTTTTGTCAGATGGACAATTTCAATTGATCTGTCTCCAACTTTACTGACATTGCAGGCACTCCATAAGCATTGCCTACTATTATTAAAAGGACCCACTTTGTACAAAACCACTACTCCAGGCACTAGTGTTCAGGCTTACATAATAACTGGAAATATCTGCATCCCTTCTGGATTCAGGATCCTGGGCTTCCTCTGCTCTGGCTCTCTCCTCTTCGCCATTTCTGTCTTTACCTTTCAATGGCTATGGTTGCCTTAAACTCTGTTTTTGGTTTTTGAAGCCCAAAATATAGTAAGTCTTTTTTTTTTTTTTTTAAGATTTTATTTATTTATCAGAGAGAGAGAGAGAGAGAGAGAGAAAGGCAGAGACACAGGCAAAGGGAGAAGCAGGCTCCATTCAGGGAGCCTGACATGGGACTCGTTCCCAGGTCTCCAGGATCACACCCTGGGCTGAAGGTGGTGATAAACCAGGGAGCCACCCAGGCTGCCCAATAGGTTTTGTATAAAAGATTTAGCTAGGTCTGCACTCAGGGTAGAAACTAAGAAACCTGAAACTCACCACAGCCATCCTCTTCTTCTAGGTTCAGTCTTCCTTCTTATTAGTCTCTCTTTGGAACCTTTGAAGTTTTGCTTTTTTGCTTTTTCACATTTCTGAGAATTTCTATTTATCTGCAGAAGAAACAGTCCAATAACAGTTATGTAGTTCTTAGCCTGCATTGCATTTCCTTTTTTGTTTGCTCATCTGTGAAATAATAGAAAATGTATCGTTGGTCTCTGACCCCAATTTCTGGCACAGGGCTCCTGAAACTCTTTTAATTTCCTAAATCAGGCCACTAGGAGCATCTTTGGTTTTAATATTTGGTTTTTAACCTTGGTTCCTGACCATAGGGCTCCTAGATTGGTTTGAGATTTCCTGGGTGATAGGAATTTTTTTTGTGTGTATGTTTGTTGTTTGTTTTTTTGCATGTGTGTGGGGTTTTTTTTGTTGTTGTTGTTTGTTTGTTTGTTTGTTTTGATTTGCTTTGTTGTTATTGTTGTTGTTCTAATGAAGTGACTCTCCATGAGCTCCTGGATGGTTTCTAGATGGGAACTGGAATTTTCAGCCCCACCCTCATCCTCTGAAGAGGAGAAAAGGGATGGAAATGGAGTTACTAATGGATCATGCCTCTGTGAAGAAGCTTCCATAAAATCCCAATAGTAAAGAGTTTTTGGAGCATCCAGGTTGGTGAACACATCCACGCACCAAAAGAGTGACATATCCCAACTCCATGAGGACAGAATTTTCTGTGCTCAGGACCCTCCCAGAGTTCTCTCTAAGTATCTCTGTATCTGTGGTTTATCTGTATCTTTTACCATTTCTTCTACAAACTGATAAAATTGTTTCCTGGAGTTCTTTGAGCTATTCTATGTTAGTGATCTGGCACTATCTTCAGGTTAGAGTGTGGAAACTGAGTTAAATCATAGGACACTTTGCTTGTGTTGTGTAATTGTTTGGTGGGGGGGTAGAAAACCCACATACCATCTCTATCATAAATTATAATCCTTTAAGAAAAATATTCTGGCACTATTTATCTTTGTTTCCTCTAATAGCATCTGAAAAACAAATGATAAACAGTAGAAAATACTTCACGGAATGGTTCTGACACCGTAATGCTTAATAACCTTTAAATTCTTCAAGGCTGAGAAAGTTATAGTGCTATATTTTTGCACTATTTAAAAATATGATTTCTATATCAATATCATATGCTTGACACTCTCCACTAACCATTTGAAGAATATAAATGTTAGACTATTTCCAGTAGCCTTTAAACTAAAATATTGGCAATTAAACATTCATTGGGAAAAATTTTTTATATAGAAATATATACACAACGGCAGCCCACAAAATATGGAATAATCTCTGGAAAAAAAATATTGCTGTAAAGCAGGCACAATAAAGATGCTACATTAAACATTTAAGCTAGAAGGGTTGAGAATTAGAAAAAAGTTGAGATCAAATAAGAATTAGCTCCCACTAGTCTCCCATTATTTGAGCCAAGTTGTTCTCTGAAATCTGGAAATGTTCCTGAAAGGCTTCATGCTGTCCATATTTGAAATAAGCATAGGCAGTGTGAATTCCACAGAATGTCTCCTTTTACAAAAATCCTTAATGGATAAATATGGGATTTTGAATTCTCATACTGTTTCTTCAAAGAATATCCTTGAAAAGACCCCCAGATGTGGGCAGGAAGAGGATTTGTTTGCAGCCAGAAATAGGCAGTTAGATATCCTAAGCATTTATCTCAAGGATATCGTGAATAATAAATGTTCCTTAAAGAAATTACATGCTATAAAGAATATACTTCCTATATTTTTAAGAATCCAAAATCTACTAGATCTACTACAAATTTTAAAAAATTAAAATTTTAGAAGATGAAATTTAGCATTATTAAAATCCTTGCATAAAGATTAAAAATCAGAGGTGAATCAAAAAATGTATCTTCTATTCCATGTGCATTTATTCGACACCAATCATGGTTCAGTAAAAATGGTGAGCAGTTGAATCATTACGTATTCATAATGCAAGTGTAGCTGACAGGTTATAAACACACTCTAAAAGGACATATTCTAGCCCCTCCTGTTAACAGTCTTGTGAATCCTCTTTTTCCAATGACACCAAGAACACTTTATTCTAATTCGTTTTTACCTGCCATTTGGGCATTATCTCATCTTTCTTACCACTAACCAACCCACTTTTGAGTCATATCTCTACCTTTTCCTCAAAATGTGAGAAACATTTCTTATTTGTAATACTATTTTCTTTCCTAGATATTTCTCTTCATTTTTTCAGTCCCTTCTTTCTAATCCATACTTGTCACGTTCCTTTTATCCTAGGAGCTTATTTCTTTCTAAATCCTATCTTGTACTTCTCTCCAAGGCCTGAAAACAAGTGTATGCAGAAAGAATTAGTGTTAGAACTCCATCAGATTAACTTCTGTCTTTGTTCTTTTGCCAAGGCACTTAGCCTACATGACAAAAATTAAATTCAGAGGATGGGATTCTACAGTGTAAATCTAGCAGGATGAAATGGTCTTACTTAAATGCAAAATAAACTATATAATCACATTCCTATAGATGGTGGGATAAATTCCTTTTGACCACATCCTATCCCACCCACTTTTTTCAGAGAGAAAATATAAATCAAAATAATTTAATTGAGGCCAGAGCCATTTCCTGGATAAAAGAGAGAAAAAACATTAAAAATTATGTAGTGGGATAATTTATAAAACTCATTGTTATAAAAAACTTAATGAAATTTAAAAAAAGGAAAAAAAAAAAAAACCTTTTTCCCTTTACCCTAGTTGGAAGGGAAGCCAAACCTTTGTGTTTAAAGATCAAGTGTCTTAGTATCAGCTTCTCCTTCTGGAAATTAGACTGCAATATCCTTCTGAGGTCAGAAATGAGACTTCTGGTCATTTCAGAAGGAAGGGACTCGTATAAAGAAAGAAGGCTTCCCAAATACAGGAAAGATGATACCTTCCGGGGACAGAACCTCCAACTAATGTGGATCTATGCACTGAGGAGTAGTCTCCAGGAGATTGAATTGTTAGTGCAGGGCCTTGATCAAAATCTTTGTGCCCAGAGTTGGCACCCCACAAAAAGAAAACAAAGCCAATGACGTCAATGAACAATGATAACTATGGGTAAGGAGCAGTAAGCAAGGCAGCCACAGGGATTAGAGGACTAAAATCCTTTCCAAAATATTTGAACTTGCCTGAACTAAAGATGGTACCCAGATCAAATGAATTTGAGTTAGCTTTGTGTGTTTCTTAACATAACACTTCCTTTACCTACATAATATATAGAACATATGAAGTGTGATGCTATCAGCTGCAAGGTGAAATAGAAAAGAACACAAGGTACCCAACAAAATAATGAGAAGTTACTATTTCTAATGACATGGTAAAATCCTTCTTCTTTGGACAAGTCTGTTTTCCTCCAAGTGAGTTTAAACTGGAAAAGATATGATTAGTGGTTGACTATCGATTGTTTATGTCTTCTACATAAGTTTTTCCAAAATCTCTGATTCCCATTTGAGGATTTAGTTTGACCAAGATATTTCTCTCAGCTTGACTAAACTTTAGCTAGATTTCTTCCTGATTGTAAGACCCTGAGCAATCTTTTCTTGGAGATTTTGCTTTAGAAAACTTTCAATTGTACATTCGTTCTCTGTCCTTCTAAGATATAAATCTTTAGGCCTATTTCCTGCCAATTTTATAACCCAAGAATGATTTTCTTGTGAACTTGAGAACCATCTTTTTGAAATATAAATACAATTATTGCAATAATCAAGAAAGATAGAGTCCTGTTTCACAGTCTCTCTGGGAGGATAGGATCCTAACTTCTATAAGTACCAATCAGAAAACACAGGTGATCTAATCACAATGATCAAACTCTACCTTATTCCTCAATATTTTTCCACCAGTTTACATTAGTGTTTAAAAGCCCTCCTGCCTTTTGTTTCAGTGAGGTTGAGTTTACTCTTTCTCTTCTATTGCAATAGTCTTTGACAAAGTCTTTCTTGCCTGCTTAACTCCATCTAGTACAATTTTTATTTATTTTTATTTTTTAAAAAATTTATTTATTCATGAGAGACACACAGAGAGAGAGAGAGAGAAGCAGAGACACAGGCAGAGGGAGAAGCAGACTTCTTGCAGGGAGCCCGACATGGGACTCGATTCTGGGTCTCCAGGATCATGCCCTGGGCTGAAGGCAACGCCAAACTGCTGAACCACCTGGGCTCCCCCAATTTTTATTTGACAACTTTCAGTTCACATGGCCTGGGGTGAACCAATACCAAGAAGGTGAAGAAAAGAACAGGAGTAATGCAGGTTCTGGGGAGGATTATTTAAGCCCATCCATCAAGCCATGTTAAGGCAAAAACTGTTCCTGAACAGCAGCTTTCATGAGTGAAAGCCAATCTATTTCCTTTTTGTTGAATCCAGTTAGGATTGAGAGGACCTGTGTTTGGCTTTACTTTGTTTTGCCTTTTCTTTATGTTTGCAATGCAAGATGTCCAAATTGTCATAGCTGGTCAACTAGTAAAGGAACCAGCAGAGTTACAGTTCTTACTTGCAGGAAGATTAAGAATAAAAACTTGCACCAGAGTCGGCTTGGATCCTTATTGATGGGACCACGATTTGCTCTCCACCACCACCTCACCTAACCCTCTCTAGTTCCCATAAAATAAGACAGAAGAGATATTAATTCCATTTGATTGATGGCCAGGGAATTTCTGAAGAGTGGATGACCCTAGAGGAAACCAGAGTGAAATCTCTTCCTGAGGTAAGGGAAGGAGTCAGCCTGCAGAGGAGGACTCAGTTTCAGCCCATGAATATTGAAGAACAGGATGCTTGAGGGGTGATCATACTAATTAGAGGGTGGGAATATCCTCCCAAGTGTCCCTCCCTTGGTGCCCACAGATTCTAGGCATCTTCTCATGTGAAATTCAAAAGGAAAGGCCATGTGATCCTTTTTCATAAGTTCCTTGCATGATCGCCCTAAATCTCTGACAAGGAAATGTGCACAACTTCTGTAGTTTACACAAGCTGGCATGCTCATTTCTAGAATGTGAGGGGAAGTGGATAACTATTTTTCCTCATTGTCCCTGGGTGGGAAGTTTGGGAGGTGTTAGAGCATTCAGGGGTCTAAGACTCATGGCCTTTAGTAATAAAATCATTTATGGTGATCAGCCCACAAAAATTTGGAGGGTTTGGAAAGGTTCATGACATTATGGGAATGTTCTGGAGAGGCCACAGAGAGACATGACCTTAAAAGCAAACTTTTGGTTCCTCCTTATGGGTTAGCAAATGGGGGTGGGGGTTGGATAGGGGTTCTATCCCAGGCCTGAGTTATACATATAGGAGAACTTGAAGGAAATCAGAGCAGAAAAACACAGGAAAAAGGAAATCTTGCTGTTTATAATCTTCTTGGTAAAATGGATAATTTTGTTTTAAATTGCCCTCAGCCAATTAACAGATATCTTCAAAACACAAGGAAAATACAGAATTCAATTAGTCATCTGATTTTGCCTGAGATTTCCTAATATCTTAGTCAAATTGTAACTTATAAGGCAAGCAATAACCTACTTTCGTGCCTCCTATAAAAAATAAACTTAACACCCTCTAATTTAATTATCCCTATTTCTGGTGATGCTCTCTAGGTCTTTAAATACAATGTAGGGGTTTTTTTAAGATTAAAAAAAATCACAAAAACAAATACTGGTATATGAAAAAAGAAAAACCCTGCCCCACTCTGCCCCCTTCAAAAAAGCACCTCCTACAGTTCTTTTAAAGATAGCTTTACATTAGCGAACAGCAAAACATGTCACTGAAGTTTAAACTAAAATTGAAAAAAAGCAGACCTAAGAATGCTCATATTTAATTATGGCTGTGCATAATTAAGTGTGGCAATCTGGTGATAAAACCTTTAAGTAATGACTCATAAAGAGATAAAAATGGAGCATGTGTTTACTCAGTTCGCAGCCTTCCTCAGAAGCTGGCATCGCTCAGGTGCTAATGAGACACCTGTTGCTGGGGACACTGGAGAGGGAGAGCAGGCGAATCGGTGGGGATGGCAAGACGAGGACTCGCTGTGGCTGCAGGTGGGTGGCTTTGCCAAGATGCCTGGCAGGACGCTTAAGCTCTAAGAAGATATTTCCATAAAAGTATACAACCAATTCTGTGTTTTTAAAAATAAAAAAAAAAAAGAGAGAGAGAGAGAGAACAGAAAGAAAAAAAAAACTTTCCTTCCTTTCAAGGATAAACTGTAAAACAATCTTTTAATTTTATGGTCATAAGGTTTTCAGTCTTCAGGGGCTGAGGCATACAAAATTCCTTTTCTTTGTGGGATTTGAAACAACTGTGTTATGTCTGTGCATTTAAGAACCATTACTTGTGCTGTGTATTCGTGTTTCACATCCTTCTGCAATTTTAAGGGGTTGTTTTCTCTATTTTCAAAAATGAAGAGGGAGTTATTTGCACATGGTACCATAATAGAAAAAATAAACTCATATTCTGATCTTTGTGCCTGGGCTGGGCTCTTTTTCTGGCTCAGTTGCCTGTCATCCCACATACTAAGAGATATGACTGTATGTTTCTCCCATCTCAGCAGGGAGAAATGGGGCGTTAATATCTGGGTTCCTATGGAACCTTAACAATGTATCAGAATTTGACAAGGCTAATGGCCCAATGATGAGAAATGAAGACAAGACTCTTACTCCTCAAAGGTGAAGGGTACAATTGCTAGCACTTTCTTCCCTAGAGGGCTTTACACTTGTCACAAAACAACCCTTTTCGCTATTAGAATTATGCTCCATGACCTATTCATCCTTTGGCTAGAAGCAGAAACCACCACCAAGGAGTTGTCACTGAGTTTAAATAAACACGTGCTATATTAAAGCAGGCTTTAACAAATCTCGGAAGGATGCCTAGCTATTTCTGGAAATGGAACTTGCTCGTGAGCTTCAGGGAGCATCGGAAGTTTTGGAAGTTTGAAGTAAAATAAATGGGCTTTTGTTAAACGTATGCAGAGAAAAAAACAACAACATCAACCAAAAACCCAAAAGGGTAGTTAGTAATCCTTTTTTGAAGGAAGACAAATATAGCGGACTATTTGGAAGGAAGAATAGTGACCAATAGATTGGACTGGGTAGGTGTGCATCGGAGCAGAGCAGTGATAATACCAACAAGAGCTCCACAAGTTCGGCTAGCACAGACTGGCCTGTGTCACATCCTGGCCTAAGTTGCTCAACAACTTCAATGAAAAATGTTTGCTCTAAGCACAGTGCTTTTGTAGCCAAAGTAAATGGGACCGTGCTCAAATGTCACCTGTGAGGCTCCCATCCCCTGGCTCCCCTCAAAAAACCAGGAGAGATTATTTACCTTGGAAAGTGAATTATCTGATAGATTATCAGTGGTCAATAAATTTGCTGGACAATTGCTTAGTATCCTATTTAATTTTCATTCTCTCGGTATGCATTGCTTTATTAAAATACCTTAAATACTCACATTATAAAAAAGCAAAGGTGCCTGGTTAAGCAGCTGCCTTTGGTTTTGGTCATGGTCCTGGGGTCCTGGGATGGAGCCCTGCATTGGGTCCTCTGCTTTTCTGGGAGCCTACTTCTCCCTCTGCCTCAGCCTGGTGCTCCCCCTGCTTGTGCACTCTCTTGTTCTCTCTCTGTCAAATAAATAAGTAAAATCATAAATAAATAAATAAATAAATAAATAAATAAATAAATAAATAGCAAATGAATGAAGGTCATAATGCCTTGCTTACAACTTGGAAGAGTCTTAATTTCAGAAAATACTGCTTTTACACTTCTAAGTAATTTGCTATTATACTCCATGTAAGAAATGGCTCCGGTTTACATAAAATTTACATAATTTTGTAAAAATTTACATTAGGTGATCCACATAAAATTTTTCAGAGAAACATTAATGGCATAAAGGAACGTCAACTTGGATAGAAATCTTAAATGTGAGGTATGTTAGATACCTAGATACTTATATTTTATGTTAAGCTGTATATCTTACAGGTCTACCTTAATTTTATATTGCATTAATTGCATTTTTATGTTAATAGATTTTATTTTCTTCTACAAGAGAATTCCATGAGTTGTTCTTACAACTGATGGCTTTCCGCAGATGACATCTCTAGTGACACAGCAACCTGTTATGTAACAGCACAACCTAAGAAAGGTAATACCAGACCTTCCTCATGGAAAAGGCTAGGGAGCAGGGCCAAAAAAAGAAAAAGAAAAAGAAAAAGAAAAAGAAAAAGGAAAAAAGGGTATTGAGGGTAGAGGAAGCAGTTGGTATAGAAACAAATTCTGCCTCTTTTCATGAAGTTTGCTGTAGATTTTAACTTCCGAAATTTCACAGCATTGAGACATCTGGCATTAGGGAAGGAATATAATCCATAGTTTGATGTTGAAAATACGATATGTTGGAGACGCACTGTCAAATGTGAAGCACTTCACCAGGGGATTTTCAGCCCACAGCCTTGCTTCGATTGCGGAGTGTTGACCTCGCTTTGCCACGGTTGGTGTGTACTGGCAAGAAGCCTCCATGCCATGTGCCAGGTCCACTCAGGGCAAATGCATTAGTGGGCCTGCCGCTGCCTGGACAAAGGGCATCTGTGGAAAGAGGGGTCGTGGAATGCCCTCTGGGCTGAGGTGAGGGCAGAGGAAGGTAGAAAGGATTGCTTCTACTGGATTTCTTTTTTCAGTGCATCTCAGATTTTCACATCACAAAATGTGATTAATGCCTTTTCAAAGTCTGGTTGTGTAATCTCTCACTTGCTTGTGTCAGCTGCAGACTCTTGCTCAGGCGTTCTCTTTCAATAGGGCAAAATGTATATCTTAATGGTCCTTTTGGCTACACTTAAAAGGTTAGGAGTTTGTTCCTTCTCATTAAAAAAGTATACATTTTTTATTTTACTGTTTCATTTTCCTTACATCAGTTGTATCCCGTATTTTTAGCTCAGAAGGGTTGCCATAAACTGTCAAGTTTCCAAACACAACTGTAGAGTTGACTGTGAAACGGTTTCTACTTTCTATACCTTCTCATGAACATTGATTATTCTTTTTCTCCTCTCAATCACTCATGATTTATACAAAGGTAGTGAGAAATTTCCTTTTAAAGCCAACATAAAAAAAAAAAATTGCCGAATATAATTGTGCTGAAAATACTACAATAAATGTCCAGAAACCTGTTTCTAACATTTTGGGGAAAGTTTTAAATCTTGTTTCTGACACAATGTTGCTATAAAACAAAAATGCCATATATAAGTATTTCTGTATTCTTTTTTAAATAAGTAACTGATTTATAAATTGGGTTTCTTCCAACCAACTAATTCTCAGTTAATCTGGCCTATTACATATAGACTTTGTGCTAAACTATTTATAATTCTTAACTATTTAATTCTTAATCTGTTTGTTCTTAGCTGTTAATCTATTTCAAATGATGTTAATAATTAAAACCACAACGTCTATTTGGATCCTGTAGTTATTATTTGGTGTCATCCATAAATAGCTGGTCCGTACTCAGATTTTAGAATTATTCATGAATTCTAGGGGAAATAGAGCCAAGGATGTAGACATGTAATTATTTTTATTATTCGTATCTTTTGAGTTCCTCTCTCTCCTTTGTCTTCATTTTCTTAAGGACAAAAATGTAAACATTAACATTGATCAATGATATAATTGAGAATATGCTTCCTGCACTTTATATAATTCTTTTATAATTCAGAACACTTTTTTTCATGCTTATTCTTTGAATCACTTTGGCTTTTTTTGTTAGTAAGCTATAAATGAAAATCATTGTTTAGTATTGTAGCTCTGATATGATTAAGTTTCTTTTCAAGAATCCTGCTTCACAGAATTAAGTGCTTAATCAACTAATGTTTTGACTACTTTACTTTTAAACAGCAAACTGAAGAATTGATTTAGAATTTCATTTGGCACTTGAATGGGGTTTTTTTCTCTAAACAGGAAAAGACAATACTCCTAACGATCAGTACTCTGAGCCTGGCAATAAGACTTCCATTCCTAGTCAACCTACCGTGTGGTTAGATCATTTGTTAGAGTGTTTGATTAACTATATTAATGCATTGTAGTTAGTTAATGTGTTTTAAAAGTCCTTTAAAATCCTTTCAGTTATTGCAAACATATTTATTCAGCTGAAAAGACCATCCTTTAAAATTGTTTTTAATAATAACTCTAATAATCAGATCTTTAAGTTCTATAAATATTTAAGGTGGGATCCCTGGGTGGCGCAGTGGTTTAGCGCCTGCCTTTGGCCCAGGGCGCGATCCTGGAGACCCAGGATCCAATCCCAAGTCGGGCTCCTGTGCATGGAGCCTGTTTCTCCCTCTGCCTGTGTCTCTGCCTCTCTCTCGCTGTGTGACTATCATAAATAAATAAAAATAAAAAAATAAAAAAATAAAAAATAAACCTAAAAAATATAAATATTTAAGGTACACAATAAGAGAGGATGTACGTAAGAATTTTCTTACATGTGTGTATACATTCATATATATGAAATTTATGTGTAGATTTAATAGAATTTTTAAACTGGAAGATTACTAATTCATTTTTACTAATGAAGTAACCTAAAATATTGTGGATTTTTGGGGGACACAGATGTTCACTAATCAGGACCAGGATTGAAATCCATTTTGTTGGGCTATGAATAATGATTTTTTTTTTTTAATCACAAAGAATTTTACCCTTGGTATATCTGTGAGCTTGGGAGAGGATTTGGGATTGTGAGTGTGTGGCATGTGTGTGTGTTTTGCATGGGTGCACCTTATGTGTGGCTTTGTGTGTCATACAGAAAAAGATGAGAGGATTAAGAACATGCCTAGAGTATAGAAATTCTTGCTTCGGACATTATATTAGGGACGCCTGGGTGGCTCAGTGGTTGAGCATCTGCCTTTGGCTCAGGTCATGATCCCGGGGTCCTGGGATTGAGGCCCACATCGAGCTCCCTACAGGGAGCCTGCTTCTCCCTCTGCCTGTGTCTCTGCCTTTTCTGTGTGTCTCTCATGAACAAATAAATTCTTTTTTTAAAAAAAGACATTATATTATATTAAAATTATTTTCATATACTTTCAAAAGTAATTTTGAGAAGTGGAAAATAGAATATTTTTTCTCAAGTAGCATGAGTATCACTGCATCTAGAATCACTGACACATAGAATGTGCAGAATATAATAGATCATAGTTTAATACATTACCCTGAGCACCTGGTAGTTTCGTGCTAAGTGGTTGCACCTTGTTTCCATACTCACTGTCACTGAGAACGAAAATGGCTTCCTTCAGATCTTGGCAAATGAACCCTTTGGTTCAAAGGGTTTGAAAACGTAAGAGACAAAATCATTAATTATACTTGTGAATGGTTTCCTCCTTTATTTTAATCTTCTTCACTCTATTTGTGTTTCTTTCATTCTTTTCTTTCCTGTTACTTTCCTCCTTATTAATTCGATTTTTAAAAATCACTTTTGAAATCTCTGATCCATGCAGCCCAATATTTGTATAATCCTGTGTCCAAAGAACAGAAGGATCAGAGGGAGAGTACTCTGGTCCAGTTCATCACTCCAGCATGTTCTCTTACCTCTCCTCCTCTCCCTATCAGCTGTCTCCCTGCCCCCACTCCACCAGGACCTCCCCTTCTCCATCAAATCCACCCCACTTCACTCCCTCCAACGTCAGCTGAAAAACCCTCTTCTCCACCTTCCCTTCCCTGAACTCACTCCTCCATAGGCCAACTTAACCCACACCTCCCTAAGCCCTCAACTCTCCTTCTAGAGACTCTGCTCCTCCATCTGCCTATTTTTCATTTCTCCATCATAAAAGCCCAGAAACTTCTTTGGCAAGGATCGGACTATCCTTAAGTGCTGGGAAATTGAGAAGAAAGAAAATTCTCCAGCTCTGGGCTTTGGGAGGAGAATGGAGGACTTTAATATATGAATTAGGTTTGATATTGTGGTAGTTTAGTTTAAAAAAAAAAATCTCTTGTTTTCCCCTAAGACTTATTTCTACCCTTATGGCCCTTCTTTTTCTACTTGAAATAATATGAGTTTGGCAAAATACTAATGTTTGCTTTTTTGCCAAGATACTGAAGGATTAGGATAGGATAAAAAAAAAAAAAAAGAGTAAGAAAAACAACCATTCACTGAGTCACAAAACTGTTTCTACCATTGTTCTGTATGCTATGTTTAATGTGTGGAGGGATTCTTGGTGACTATTTATGAAAACAGAATTACTCACACTGGTGTTAATATGAGTATCTGTATCTGTAATGTTGATGTTCCTCATAAGCTGAGAAAAGTTGGGCCTTATGAGTAATTGAATGAGCGCCCAGAGACTTGTAGAGACGATGGCTCTATAAAGTGGTCTGGATGATGACTCAGGTGGAATGCTGCCTCCAATTTTGGGCCCATTATGGCTCAGGGCAATGATAATGTGCACATAAAAGCTACAGATTGGTCCAGAATGAGTACTATAAAGAAAGCCTTTTCCTAATCATGTCACCATTTTGTGTCTGCTGGCTTGGATTAGAGCCTAGATGTTCAAAGCAAGACTATAAATGGAAAATATTGAAAAGTATGTCATCATAAGCCGGAGTGATCTTTAACAAATGGTAATCAGATCGCCCTAATTCCCCAACGTAAAAACTCTCAGTGGCTTTCAAGTCATTTAAGAAAAGATCCCCCGACCTGGATTAAAAGGCCCTGCATGACTTTGCTCCTGTCTCTGTCTTCAGGATCATTTCCTCCAGGCCTGGCCCTTCACCTACCAGAGCCTGCTGCCTTGGTCTGGTCCTAATAACTGCCAGCTCACTCCTACTTTTATGACCCTGCACTGCGTTCCCTTGGTCTGGAATGCTCTCTCTAAAGATCTTCCCCAGGGGCGCTGGTTTTGTCATTACAGTCTCGGTTATTTTTATCATCTGCTTAGCTCTGAATATTACCAACCAGTCTCTTATGTGTTGATCTCTGTCTCTGTCTCATCCAAGAATCTACATCTTCTCCCATCCCTGAATCTATCTTACGCATGATCTAAAAATAGAAAACAGTCTTCCAGGAATACATGCCCTTTCCTTCGCTTGTGAATGAGTCTGGAAGTGTAAAAACTGATCAAACACGACATTTTAATATTTTTTAAATGTGTTTTAAACTCTAAGTAAGACTTCTGAGCAACACAGTTTTGTCTCGTTTTCCCTGGAGCCCTGGAACAAAGCTGTGCCAACAGATGAATTCCCTGGACTGACCCTGACATTCTTTCTAAACTTCTGTTTTCTCAGAGCATCCAATGCATACTGCACAGATGCTCTGACCTCAGATAGCCCGAGTCAGGGCCCGATGCAGCCTGGGGACTTCATCCGGAGATGGTTTAATCCTTACCTGCTCCTGCTGCTGTTTTGTTAGGTGTCCCCGCTCATGTCTGTGAGAGCTATGACAGCTCATTTTCCCCCACTGAGGGAGCATCTGGCTATTTGTCTATGAGAAGATGCTGAGGAAATGAGCGTCTGGTCTCATTTTAAATCTTCCTTTATTTGAATGTGCAGGGAAGGCATGCATGTGTGCAGAGTAAAGCAGAGTGAAGAGTCAAACTCTGGATGACAATCATGAGCATAGCGGGCTAAGACCCAGATTAATGTTATGACTGGTTTTCATCCTGCTCCTGTAGTAGATGGTTATTCTGTATTACGTACTACATATGGTAGAGGATGCAGTACACACACATGCCCACATATAAATGTGCACACAAATTATGATTCATAGAGTCACTATCTAGAAAATTTAGAAAAAAAAAAGATGAAAAGATAATTTGTAATTTTCCTCTCTAACCCATTTGTTTTTAACATTTTGGCTAAATTTTTTCTACCGTTTTTTCAATAAAACAACTTTTTTTTAAAGATTTTACTTATTTATTCATGAGAGACCATAGAGAGGCAGAGACACAGGCAGAGAGAGAAGCAGGCACCCCGCAGAGAGCCTGATGTGGGACTCGATCACAGGACCCTGGGATCAAACCTGAGCTCAATCACTGAGCCACTCAGGCACCCCTAAAACAACTTTAAAAAAATAGCTTCATATTCCAAATATCTTTTCAGTGTTTTTCTCTTTTTATTTAACATTAGATATGCTCCATTTTCTCATTTTTGTAGAAGAGATTTGCTGTCATTTTTAATAACTTTACTATTTCATCAAGTGAGTTTACTCAGTCATTCATACTGATGTTATTGCTTTTTATCTAAATTGTTTTCAATGTTTTAATCGGTCATCTTCTTTTCTAAACTTCATGATTACTTATTTAAATATAAATGTATAGGAAATTTTATTCATACATAGATCTTAATGTATTTCTGTTTGAAATTCTGGGAAAAGCAGCGGTCCTTGAAATTTGAACAGTGACCATTTACTTTGCTATCATTAAAACATACATCAAAATGATCTAATCTTTAAAATGCCATTTTATAAAGGTACATCCACAGGGAGGAAAGACAGTTTTGAGGGAAAGATTACTATTCCCACTCTTTCGGGAAAGATTCACTCTACAAATTTCTCCTTATGTTTAAGAAATCTTGAAAAATCTGATGAATATA
Source organism: Vulpes vulpes (assembly GCF_048418805.1). NCBI lineage: Eukaryota > Metazoa > Chordata > Mammalia > Carnivora > Canidae > Vulpes > Vulpes vulpes. Next base: position 119,096,522 of record NC_132785.1, read on the forward strand.
TATTCTTAAATATATTTTTGTCTAAAGAAGATAAAATGACCAGTGGGTCACAGTATTGTTAGTGCTTACCTAGCCCCAAGAGCAAAAAGTCACCATCAGTGACTTTTAGCTAATAGTGCTTTCAGTTTCTTAATTAAATTCATCATCATGAACATTTTGTGAGAGTTCCACTGCAGAAAAATCTGGAGTTTCAGAGTTTCTAGAAATACTAGAATCTAAAGCAATAGTAGATGGGTTTTTTCCTTGGTGATAATCTCCTAGAGCTGAGTAGAGGCAGGTCCCTAGAATCTTCTTTGCCATGGTTCCTACTTTCACTTATTTGCTTTATGTTCTCCATTGAGCTCAAGACCTTTGATAACCTCCACAGTCCTACTTTTACAAAGGAAGGAATTGAGACACAGGGAAGTTAGTGACTTAACTAGTCAAATGGTTAACCACTGGCAAAGCCAAGACATTTCAAATTCAAAACTTCCCCAAGTTGAATATTCATTGGCTTCAAATTTGTTACCCATGGATACAATTAATTATTTCAAAGGGGGAATTTGTTGGGCATCTACTACATGTCAGACCTTGTTCTAGGTGTTACAGGGACAATGATAAACAAGATGGGACTCCCTGATCTCCCAGAGTTTATGTTTTGGGCTCTAGTGGATGGATATCAAATAGGAAATAAATGCACACAGAGTCGTTTTTGAGGAGGGTAAGCCGGTGCTTACAAGGGAGGATTCAATACCTCTTTTATCTCAGAAAGGTTAGCCAAGTGTGGTGAACAGGAGGGCAAGATGCAAAGGAGGTGATACTGATAAGAGGATAGTGTTTTGGGATGAAAGAATTATCTCAAGCTGGTTGTTCAGGGAAAAGGAGTAGTTAAGTTAGTGTCAAAGAGCACGAAAGATTGAAGAGAGGTGCCTAGAAACCTTGGTGTTGAGACAAGTTTGCATCACTCCTGTTTGCCTTTTACTGTGCTGATTGGTGGTAGGTCATATGATTGTGCATTGCTTTCCCAATTTGCAATCTCCAAGAGCCTGGGTTCCTTCAGAGATTTGCCAGTCACGGTATGTTATTAGAAACAATACGTCAACAATTCAAGGTTGCTGCCAGAAGTGATACTTAAGCTATATAATAAAATGATCAACAGGACTCTAAAATAGGACTCTATACCCAAACAACTTGTTCAGATGAAATGAAACAAAACAAAACAAAACTCAGAGTAATTCTAGATAAACATATATGTTATCAGAAAATAAAAATATATGTTATCAGAAAAATAGTTGATGTCCTTACTTTGGAGATAGATAGTGACTGGGTACTGGTAATGTTTTGTTCTTTGATATGGGTGTTATTTACATAAGTATATTTGGTTTTGCATAAAAATCCCTCAAGCTACACACATAAGATACTGTTTTTTATGTATAATATTCTTCAATAAAATTTTTAAACAATAAATTAAATAAAAACTAGCCAATGAGTAATGCAGACATACTGAAATGAAAAGTTTGCAGGAAAAAAAAAAAGTTTTTCAATACTTTATGGGGGCCCTAAAAGAATGAGTAGACCTTATAAATGGAGACAGAGGGAGAGGGGGCATCCAGAGGGAAGCAACAGCATAACCACATGGCCATGGGACCTACAGAACACATACATGGATCAAGAAAGAGTTAGTATAAGCTGCTCAGGTGGACTGATCACCTTGGTTTCTCTGAACACAGAGTCTGCAAAAACCTCATCCGGGGTTCATTTGACAAAATGACTTGCAGCAACCTCAAATATCAGTCATAGTGGACTTAATTTTGCTTCTTATATTCAGTTTTTTTTTTTTAAATCCTTTACATACTCATGCCAATAATAGTAGTTCTCAGGCTCAAACATGCCTCAGAATCACTAGGAGGACTTGTTAAAACATAAATCGCTGGTCCTTACACAGAGCATCTGAATTAGTGCTGCTGGGTGAGGGTCTGAGAATTTATATTTCTAACAAACCCCACAAGGTGTTGATGCTGCAGAGTTAAGGACCACAGATTGAGAATTTAGAAAAACATTCATGATCTTTCTTGATTTATCTACCCCTTTTCTTTGTGACCCAAAAGAGAATCATTGAATTTCCAGATTACAGAAGGCTTTAAGGATAAATTGATTCACCCCCTACCAAGTTTTGATCAGCTGGTACAAAGACACAGCTCCTTTCTCATTTTGTCTATTTTTCGAATTCTTCTTAATCCCTCAAAGCCTGTTTAAAATTGTATAAGGTTCAACAATTGGAGAAGACTTGCTGATTTTCTTCCTCTGGATGTCTGAAGCTCTTATCATAAATGTATAGATAACACTGGACACATGATGGTTTTATTAGTTATATGATATTCTTCCTTTCTCTAACTATATTATAATCCAATCCACACACCCACCACTAACAAAACCCCTCACTCCCACATGCTTCCACATAGTTGAGCTCTGATGATCTTTACATGTATGTCTACTGGGTGCTACTCACATGGTTAGTCGTGTAGTTCATGATGTTTTAACTTTTCACAGTAGCTCTTGTAACACTTTAGCTTTGTATCACTCCAACTGCTGGGCAAATTGACTTATACAGTAAGTATTGAACCCCGGAGGGCAGAGGACAGAGACCATTTTCTGTTTATGTTGAATTCCCCAAAACCTAACATGATTTCTGGCATGTATTTTATGCTTAAAATCTATTCATTGAATGAATGAATGATGCAGACCCATTCTTGTCATACAGATACTGAATATATATAATATACTTCTAACCATAAAATCTGTCGGTTCATTTGGAGACTACTGTTACTGTAAATAAGAATTTAGTTAATGTCTTTTTCTATTCAAATCAAACCATATAACACTATCAAGAGTATACCCACAGTTCAGCCAAATATCATTATTTCAGTTTTCCAAAATCCAACTACCACTTTATGTTAAAACCAGATTCAATTCTTATGTAAGTTTCTGGTTTGAATCACATAATTCTCCCACCTATCCTCCCCCAGACATTTTATCTTTTAGAATTGTATTTTTGAGTGCTTTACAAGAGAAAAAAAAATCAAAAGTAACTCGCCTTGGTGCATAAATGCATCACTTCCAATGGATGTGGCAGCAGCTTGTTGACAGCATGAAAATAGAACTGGTAAGAGCAGCTTCCAGATGCTATATACGATAAAATAACACACAAGGCAACCGAGTGGCCTTTAATTTTAGTTTGTGTCCTAAGAGATATTCTTTTATTTATTTGTTCTTTTCATTATCTGTGTACCTGCTCCATGATCTGGTGCTAATATTGGAGAACCTAGCTATCAACTATTTTAAGAGATCAACATTCATTCATTCGATTAACAAAATACTTATTGAGTGTCTAATATGTACCTTTGGTACTCTTCTATGTGCTGAGGATATAGTACTGACAAAAAGGGCAAATCCTTGCCATCATGAAGCTTATACTCTAGGGAAGGAGCAGACAATTAAGTACACATATACCCAAATACATACAAAACTAAGTAACTTCAAATAATGACATGGGCTTTAGAGAATAAAAAGAATCAAGTGACAGAGAATCTTGGAATGAGCTATTTTAGATTCTGTGAACAAGGATGGTCTCTCTGTAAACGTAACATTTAATCTGAGAATTAAGTATAAAGAAAAACTGTGACGCAAGATATAGGCAAGACCATTCTAGGCAGAAGAAAGCACACATGTAAAATTAACAAAGAAATCCATGAGAGTTTACAGAATGTTCTAGTCTAACATTCTTGTTGAATTTCTAAGAAACTGCTTTATCACAAATCACTATTTTTTTTAAAAATTACTTCAGTGAGGAAAAAAAATATGCAAGGGCCTAAAACATTTCAGACCTACAACAACAATTATTTTTTTGAAAGAATTCCAATAATGAAGGTGAAAATTTATTAATCTCTTAGCAGACATGGCATTCAAAATACTTAACAGTCAATCAGAATTGGACTTGAGCAGAGATGCTGTTTGGAAGTCAACTCTAGGAGTATTGCTATAAAATATAAACATCAGTAAGTAAATACAAGTACTGGCTGGGAATAGCTTTGCAAAAGAATAATAGTCCTTCTTCCCCTGTAGCATCAGAGCTGTACCATTAGCATTATGGTCTTCATAAATCCTTATCATCCATTGCTGTAGAGCACAAAGGCATCCAAGAGAGAGCCCAATCTAAAATTGGCACATCTCCCTATTCCCTGGTACTAGGCCTCCACGGCAATGGTAGTTCCAGATGGAAATTCCAGTAGTAGTCTGGATATTGTAAATCGTGTTCCCTAGGTAATCATTGATATTATTGCCAATTTCGTTATCAAATCTTATTATTTATTTAGTCTATAAATATGTATTGAGTCCCTACTATGTGCCAAGCCCTACCTGGGAACTGAGGTTGTGGTAGTAAACAGAACAGACTAAAAGTCCTTTCCTTACAAAGTTTATGTTGTAATGGAAAAGACCAACAATAAACAAGATACATGAGTGAAATGCAAAGCATTTTATGTAGTGATAAGAAAAGTAGGTAAACCAGGGGATGAGAACATGAAATGTTAATGGGAGATTAAAATTGTAGGTAAGGTAGCTTTACTGAGAGGGTGAGTTTCGAACTGAGACCACAAGACGTTAGGAATCTAGTCATACGTATATTTTGGAAGAGAACATTCCAAGAAGAGGGAATGCCGTGGAACAGGGATGGCAGGCAGACAAGCGTGCTAGCCTAACAAGAGAGCTAGTGAAAACAAAGCAGATCACACAATGGAGAGACAGAAGACAGTTCCAAGAAGCAAGGGGAAAATAAATCATCCATGTATTTTCATCTTAGTAAAACAGGAAACTAGTGGAGGTCCTGAGTAAAGGAGTGACACAGTAAAGTTTATGCTGCAACAGAGTTACGATGGATACTGTTTTTGCTTGAGGGAATGATGAGTGTGTCTCTGCACCCCCTTCCCTTCCTTTGCAAGAATGTGCATCATCTAAAAGAGATTGATATCTCTTGTGAGTCTTTCCATACTCCATGCATGTAATATCTGGACATCTCCGGGTTTCAAGACTGTGCTCTGAAAGATACCATTTGAATAAAGAATGCCATAAATCCATTCTCATTTCCTTCTGGATTTGAGCATTTCTTATAAACCAGGCATTATTCTAGATATTGAAACATTTGAAACATTTGACCCAGGAATTCTGAGTAAAACTGAAATGATAACTAAAACTTCTAAAGCCTATTATTTTCTAATTGTTGTTAAGATGCAGAACTTAGAGAAATAGGAAAATCCCCCACACTAAAAAAGGTGCACTTCATACATCACACACATTGGCAGATTTCTTCTGAGGTCAAGGTGGTTGAAGCTTGATGTCTGAAGGAAGCATGGAGGACAGATCTGTAACCTTTACTCCGATACAAGATTGATCTCCCTGGAGGTAGCCTGTGGAAACGTGACCAAGCAGCACTCCCACAGAAACACAGCAGAACAAGCAAAACAGAGACAGTATGAAAAATAGAAGGGAACTGAACTAAGTAATGACAATTTAGCAATCATAATTCTGTGAAGAAAAGAAAATAGAAGTTTGGCGTTTATTAGGAAAACTAAAATTTCTCGAGATAAATTTTCAAAGATAAAAGAATTCAAAACACATTTAGGCAAAAAGAACTGCTTTCATGCAGATAAAATCATGGTCCAGCTTCAAATTTCCTTTCCATCCTACACGATAGAAGACACTGGCATAGAGTTTTGTGAAATACAAAGTGACCAGTAAAATCATTCTAATGTGAGGGTGAGTAAATTACTTCAAATAAGGAAGGTGCCAGAAAGTAGGCCATCTATGTAGCATTCTGGCAAATAGAGCTAGAACAGGCTTTGGATTTTATTAACTTTCCATTAATAAGATGAATAGAACAGCTACTATGCAAGTGTTGGTGTAAAATAACCAGTGGTAATGAAACTAGTTAAACAGAATGTAGATAAAATATGGTGATAAAACTCGATGGAAACTGAAGACTACACAATTTGGAAAGCATCCCGTTTCTGCTTTCAACCTCACATACATCTGATACCTATATGTAATAAATAGGTCACAAAAATAAAACTACAAAAATCTCTCACTTTTGAGTTTAGATGTGAAATCTAAATAAAAGACTAGCAAAAATAAATAAATAAATAAATAAATAAATAAATAAATAATAAATAATAAATAGCAAATCACATTCAGCATATTAAAAATAATACATTGCAAGTCATATTTATTACAAGAATGCGAAGGCTGCTTAACATTAGAAAATCTAATCATGTAGATCTTACACCAATAGATTCCGAAGTATAAATAAATAAATAAATAAATAAATAAATAAATAAATAAATAATTGTTTCAAGAAGATCCTAAAATGTTTAGCAAAACTCAGCATCCCAGCCAGGGCAAACTTTTAGCAAAGGGGAGATACGATGAAATTCTTCAACGTAATAATGCATAACCAAGTCACCAACACTATTCTCAATAACTCAACAATTTTGATTTAGTAGATATTTTCTAAGCTCCATCTTGGATGTGAGTGTACAAGGAAGAGTCTAAGTAGACAGTCCTTGTCCTTCATGGAATTTACCCTGTAATGGAGGCTAAGTTTTTAATGAAGACCCAAAAGGAGTTGAAGAATGTTGCTATGTATTTGTTTGTGAGAAGAACATTCCCGGCACAAGAGTTGAGGGCAGTAAAAGAAATGGTGAATGGAGCACCAGCTATTCTCAACAGAGTCAGAAGCAAGGCTTCTATCACTTGTATCACTGTTTATCATTACTGTCAATGCTCTGGAAGTTCTAGTAATTGTCATAAGAAGAAGAAGGAAGAAGAGGGGAAGACTAGGAGGATGGTGAGGAGGGGAGACAGGAGAGGAAAGAGAAGAGAGAAAATGAGATAGAAGAAAAGAAGGAAGAGGAATAGAAAAGGAGGACATGTAATAACATTCAAAAGCAGAGAACAATTATAAACAATCTTAGATTATATAATTCTATAATTAGATTTAAAAACTAATGAAATTTGTTGGCATGTTTGGGCAAATAGCAATAGACATTTTTTTTTAATCGATGGAAAATGAATCCAATTGCCAATACTAAGCATATTACAAAATACTTAGGAATACAGTTGAAAGGAAGTTTAGAAAACCTACAGAACATTACTAAGAAATATAGCAAAAACTTTAATACACACACACACAAAAAAAAACCAAAACCTCTGAAAGAATTATTACAATCGAGAGACTAATGTAATTAAGATTAAAAAAAAAATCTGTACCAAAAATTCAATAGTGCTTTTTCCAAGTAGGATGCGACAATTTTCTAAACTTAACCTAAATGATAAAACTAGTGCATACATATAAGACAAATTGAAAAACAAGACTAAGGAGAGTAAATTAGATACTAAATATCACATCAATACAAAATAAGAATAAAAGAAAAAGTGGTATGGCAATCACAATAGAAAAATATATGTGCCACGATAAAAAGCTTACTTGATTTAAGAATATGTGAGTATTTGGAATAGCAAAATATTTTAAATTCAGAATTTAGATGTTAAAAAAATAGCAAAGGACAAGAAATTCATAAATTGTTTTAAAAACAAAGCTTAGGGGCATCCACGTGGCTCATTCAGTTAAGTGTCTGCCTTCACTCAGGTCAGGATGCCGGGGTCCTGGGACGGAGCCCCACTTCAGGCTTTCTCCTGCAGGGAGTCTGATCTCCCTCTTCCTCCCCTGCTTGTGCTCGTTTGCACAAGCTCTGTCTAGTAAATAAATAATCATAAAAATAAATAAAAATATAATAAATAAAAAACAACATTTATAAAAAACTAAAAAAAATGATTCATTTAAAAAGCATACACCCGACCTCAGAAGTATGCAGAGGTATTTTGGGATCACTAAAATCTTTCCTATTCTAAGGCAATATGGAAAAAATAATAATAATTCTACAAGTTCCCTTTGCAATCATTCCTTTAGTAGACTTCACTCTGTGTATTGAATATCATGGTATTAAGAAACGAAAATTAAATGAGTATGTTTTGAAAAATCTTACGGCCTCTATGCAGTGATTTGCGAATTGGCCAGTGTCCCATGCAGTAGATAGAAAGGACTGGGTGAAATAGCACAAAACAAAAGGCTTTCACAGGCGGGAGAGAGGACTAGTTCTATGGGCAGAAAAGCGGATTGGTTGTGGCAAGGTCACCTTCCTTTTAAGGCCAGGTGGGAGTCTATCAAGCAAGATGACCTCATTAGTGCTGACCAAGTAATTCCAAATTGACTGGTTTAAGATTCTATTCCTGGGGGAGGCTGAAAGTGGAATGAAGTTAGGCAGTTAGCCAGTAAGTCTTGGTTTGGTGACTTGGGATGTAGCAAAGTGACTCGAGTCCTGACCTGTTTGTTTCTTTCTGAGCAGTGGCAACATGAGTTCCCTGGCTTCCCAGTGAGAAGGAGCATGGCATAGGCAAAAGAGCCCGAGTTTTTACATTTGAAAACCTGGGTTCAAATCTTGATGATAATACTTGGCATAGATGTAATCTTGGAAAAATCCGCATTTTATAACTTCAGCTTCCTCATTAATATAACGTTGCCATCCTACCTACTTCAGAGGCTATTGCAGAGAAAATTCACTTACAAATCAGCAAATGTGCAAATATCAGTTTGCTCTCCGTGCCTTGCAGTTTCTGATCCCGATGTTACCCTTCCACTGGGCTTAAGTGCTTTTCTTATTATTTGACATGCCAGATATTCTCAGCTCATTCCTAGCACCGTCGTTGCCCTTTATGGTACTGCCTGCATGATGGGGGCTAAAAGCCTCAAAATTATATAGCGGATTCTCTTGCCAACAGAGTTCTATTTAAATTCCACAAAAGAGAGGAATCCCTGGAACTGTTAAAGATCAAAAGGAAGAAATCGTTTCCCCCTCTGCAGGTGGATCTGTGGGCGATGCCAAACATGAGGTTGGCCTTGACTTCAGTTAAGAGACGGGTGGCTGCAAATAAATAGCAGCAGCTCCCTGTGGCTCCAATGATTCTTATTTTGTTAAAATTAGAAGCGATTTTCCATGACCTTCATCTCCCTGGATTTTGAAAGCCTCTAATTACATTATAGCATATTATCTGTTTTAAGATACTTTGATATTTCAGGAATGATCAAGGGGTACATACGTGCATTCCAGAAATGATGAACTATGGTACCAAGAGAAATTTCTCTTTCTGTAGAGGACCCTGACTGATACTGCATCCTAACATTATTATGCATATCAGGGGAGTTCAAGCTGAGTCTTTTTTCTCTTCCTGTCCTTAGCACAGGGTCTGGTTCAGATTAATTGTCTACACAATGTTTATTGGGTGAATACATAAATGAATTCTCTCCCTCCCATCACCCAAAACACACCTCCCCGACACGCACAAAGTGAATCATGGAAATCTTATCATCGGTCCCATTACATTTCTAAGGTGTCTCTGGTGCTAGTTATTTTGGAATATTCTATAAGAAAAGTAAAGTAAATAACTGGACATCTCAGGAAGAAAAAGTGAAAAGTGGCTCACAATATTTAATCACCTAGCACGGCCTACTTTGTTGATAAATTAACAACCTACTTAGTGAGCATATCAAGTCTATTTTGTTTGGGTAAGTTCCCAGCAGTATAACTTCCCTTGTCTTAAAACTCCATTTTCAATTATATAAATGCAGAATTTTTTTTCCACACTGCTATTTTTCAAACATACTAGCCTGTAACAGTCTATGATAATTAACTTTCCTACATTTGACAATGATAATTCCAGGCCTCCTTGAATTTGTTCCTCTTTTAATTTCCCCGAGGCCACAATGCTGAACTCTCCTAGCACTCCGTGGTTGTAACTTCCCCATTATCTCCCTAAGTTTCTTTTTCTTTTTCAAAAGGTATCATACACATTTCAGCTCTCTCAGTCTCCTACCAAAGGAGGAACCGTACCCGACTTGAATCCCTCCCAACTCTCGTGAAGTCTCCCAGCTTGCTGATTTTAAGCAATTAAAGGAAGATGTAAATATCCACAGCTGCCAATCAATTGATTTTTCTACATTCTGGTATATTTTGCAGATTTGATGGGTACCGTATTCCTTTCCGCACAGACTGCAGCTGCAAATTTGCAACTTTTGAATTTCTGTTCATTTGCCATTTGAAAATTTTGTTTGGAAAAATTAAAACTTTTTTGTGCTTGGAAAAAAAAAATCAGTCAGCATTCTCCATAAGTACCATATAAGGCCAGAATATGGCAGGAGAAAGACCAGTGATCTGGTGGATGAGAATGGGCTCCTAAGGGCTCTAAAATATATGCCATCCAAATATTTCTCAACAGTGATACCTGCCTGAATGGGTTTGATCATAAAACTGGAAGTGCCCAAAGGAATAAAATCTTGGTGTCATAGAGATAGCCTTCTTTAAACCCTCAGGGCCCCTAATGTGTAATTGTATAATGCAATTTTTTTTTTAAGATTTTATTTATTTACTCATGAGAGACACATAGAGAGAGGCAGACACAGGCAGAGGGAAAAGCAGGCTCCCTGTGGGGAGCCCGATGCAGGACTCAGTCCTAGGACCCAGGGATCATGATCTGAGCCAAAGGCAGATGCTCAACCACTGAGCCCCCCAGGTGTCCCGTATAATGCAACTTTATACCCATGCCTGCATGTGAATACTTCTACTTCTTAATATTTTGCAAGTAATCCAGTTTTCTTTGTGTGATCTAAAAAAACATGCATCTGTAGATTCTTGCTTCCATCAGGTCAATGATATACCTTTTGCCCCCCACCAAAGTATTATTTCATTACACAATGTTTCCGTCAGCACATCCAACGTGTCTGGAGCAAGATGGAGTTTCCTACTCCCTCAAACAGCTGCTGCCTCCTGCTGTAATTCATTTCTCTCACAAACGTCTTCTTCACTCACCTTTATGTGTTTCCGAGTCATCACTTTCTACCTTCAAAGAACATGTTTTGTGGTTACGATAATATTCTTAGAAATGAATATTCTTGAAGCTGGAGAAGGCACTTAGAGGATCTTTAATAGGAGTTCTTTAACATCCTTCAGGTGGAAAGGAAGCCTAAAGAAGAACTGATCCCCAGAAGAAGGGGTGGGGGTGGGGAGAGACAAGGTTATTATTAGCAAGGTTTGAGAAATTCAAATATTATTGAACAGCTAAGACATGCAGCTATAAAAGAGATTTCAAGCTGTAAAACATGTCAAAAATCAGTAATTAGATCCAACCCACTGGCAGAAACTCATACAACCAATTCTGTGTCTAATCCTAAAAACAGCCACTGTCTTCCTACCCCATTCAATCATAATTCCCTGCAGCAGAAAATGTGGTTCCAACGGAGAAAGATATAACTACCAGTAGATGAAGCAACGCAGTTAATGTCCCTTTCAGCACCTCCTTCCTTGTGGAGGAGAAAGGGAAGATGCCTGGGGATTGGCTATAGACACATCCTTGTTTGCCTGCTTCTAGGTTTAGAGGCAAAATCCTGTGGGAATGAGGTGCCCTTGACTAAGACCTTTGCATAGACAACCAAGAGGCAAGGGGGTGTTATTAGCAAAACTACCACACGAGCAGTGATCCTGACAGAGCAACTGGCAATAATCAGGCAAAAACAACACAGTTCTGCGAAACAGAAGACGATGATGATATACTGAACCTCAGGAGGGAAAATGAGGCCAGCCCTGATAACACCCCCCACCCCCCAGAGTGGAAGCAATAACAGAGGGCACGGAAGTGGCCATTAACCTTGATGACTGTGGAGAGAAAGTGATCGGTGTGGAAGTGTGGACACAGAGCTAGGCCTCTGAGCCACAGGAAGAATGAACTTTTTCCAGCACAGGGTTGCCTGTTTGATTTGTTTTTGTAGCCTGCAAATAAAACATTCCATATGTTTCCGATTGCGAGTGAAATGGAGGGGAAAATAAAACATCCTAGTTTCAAAGTGGGATCCAAATGTTCTCAAATGTCTCCTTCCGTGGATGGGGATTCTATTATGGTCTCCAGAAATATTATGACGGACAGGGGCATACAATTCCTGAGGAATTTGTACAGGTGTCTGTGCAATACGATTCTTTTCTAAAGCTTCTTTAAATTCTTCTGTTTCTTACCCGGGGAAGCACAATTTTTAAGATACTATTTGGACCCGATTGATTACATCTAATGTTAAGTGTAAGAACTGTGGTGACTGACGCCTCTAAGCATTAGGTAAAAAAAAACAAATTTCAGATAATGCCAATGAGCTCATGCTTAGGACAAACGATAAGGTGAAAAATGCAGGGCAATGCTGAAGACATCAAAAAAATGCTCAGGGTAGCCATTTCCCTTCTACTATTTTTCCTCATTTATTAAAAAAAACTCATTATAGATCATTTCGGAGAGGGATTTATTGTATTTTAATGTAGTTTTAATTTATATTTTAGCTAAAGTTACTACAAGTCATTTTCTTACACCAATATTGTCTAAGTACTAATTCATGATTTGTTTTCATTTTTATGGGTTGCAATCTTATGCTTAAATAATTCAACTAAAAAAATACCCTGGTACCTGCTGTGTGGAGGGCCCTAACTCATTTTTTTCCAGTTAGTAAAATTTCCCAATATAATTAAATGAATAATCTATCCCTTTAGTAATGGTTTCCAATGGTTCTACAATGACATTAGATATTAGTTGATGTATCTCCGGAAGTATTCCCAGGCTGCTGCCATTACACGGATCTGGCTGTTGATTCTTGGTTCTTCGCTATATATTCTGCTTACTGTCATTTTATAATGCTTTTTAATAATAGCTCATTGGGGAAGTCTCACTACAATGTCCTTTTAATTTTACTTCTCAGTTATTTATTCCTTCAGAGGTCCATAGGAATGTTTTGTCCAATTTAAACATAACACATTGGAATAGGATTAAATTAAATCAAAAAATGTAAATTGACTAGGAAATTTTAGTCAAATTAAATACTCTATCCATGCTGATCTTTTGCTGCTCTTCTGATATCCTCAGGAATGCCCCTCCTTAGATTCCTCCCTACCTTGAACACACTTCCCAGATATTGGGGGACAAAGCTTGTCCCCCAAAGCGAGACTTTTTGATCAAATATCATCTCTCCAGAAATGCCTCTCCTGACCACCTTGGGTTTTTTTTTTTAAGATTTTATTTATTTATTTGAGAGAGAGAGAGCGTGAGCAGGGAGGAGATGGAGAAAGAGAGGGAGAAGCAGGCTCCTCGCTGAGCAGAGTCCTGAGATGTGGGGCTCAATCCCAGGAACCTGGGATCCTGACCTGAGCCAAAGGCAGACGCTTCATTGACTGAGCCACCCAGACGCCCAGTACCAGTTATTATTACCAGACATTTATGTTATATACTTCTTTATTTGCCTGTTAAGTGATAATACCCCAGCCCCTGGAATAGTACCTGGCACATTAAAAAAAAAAAAAAAATCCTTAATAAAAATCTTCTGAAGAAATGAATGTTTGAATTGTATGCCGTCTACATTCAGTAGTTTGTGATTCCCCAACGAGGTCACTATAATGAGCAGGTTGTCAGTCCTCAGCTTTCCTGCAGTAGTTCTCCAAATGCTCAGCTGAACTCTTTCTCAGCTGAGGGGAGGAATGGAGGAGAAGGAGCTTCACATTCACCTACTCCCTACTGCAACCACACAGCCTCCCACTGCCCCTAAGGCTCCTACAGTTCTTCAGAGCTCCTGCCTAAAATGACTGTACTTGGTGGTGAAGAATAGATGTTTCCCTCAGATTCCTTCCCCAGAGCCTGTCCTGAATTTTGAACAATAAACTAATGTTTATGAAGCGCCTACCATGGGGCAGACATGCTGAGAACATCCTGTAAATAGCCTCTTTTGATCCTTATAGCAATCCTGCCAGGTGTGTTATATTAACTCCCATATTAGTAGATGGAGAATTATGGAGTTGAAGTACATTGTCCAGGGGGACATAACCAGCATGGAACAGACTCAAGATCTGGACATAATCAACCTTCAAAGCCAGATTCTCTCTCTCTCTCTCTCTCTCTCTCTCTCCCCTCCTCTGTCCCACGAAGATGCTGTGTTTCTACCCACAATTAGCTAAACTGCAAAATTTGAGGTCACAGTTACCAAGGCTGCCCTCACTTCTGACACCAACTTCAAGTTCAGAGAGTTCCCCAAAGGACCTTTAGTTTTTAGAATTTACTAGAAGGACTCACCGAACACACTAAAGACTACTATACACCAAGTTATGGTTTTTCACAGGGAAAGAATATATATTAAAATCAACCAAAAAGGAAGGCATGCATAGGGCAGAGTCTGGGAGGGTTCCAGACACAAAGGTTTGGGAGGTATTATCCTCCCCGCATTGATGTGTGACAGTACTCAGAGTATATTGCCAGCCAAGGAATCTCACTCGAGCCTGTAATGTCGAGAGTTTTTATTGGAGCTTCATTATGAAGACATGATTGACTGATTAATTGCCTGCATGGTTGAACTCATTCTCAAGGTCAACTGATACGGTGTGACCTAAATCACAAGACTGCACTTTTTGTTGTGGGCAGCTCCCACCCTGAGACCAACAGGCATAGCTGGCTGCAGCCTAAGATCCTGTGAAAGCCTCTGCCTTAAACAAATGCAGCCTCTCCAATGTGACATTCATTACCTCCTGGAAGCAGAGGACAATAGACAGATCTCTATCTTTGAGCAAGGCCGATTCTTCACTATCCAGTCCCTGAATTAGCCATGCAGTCTTCAACATCTCCTTGTGCAGACAGGATGGCCTATTATCATGGCCAGTGTGCTTTGACAAGTCACACAAACAAACTTAAACTTGTGAACCCAGGCCAGTCACCGCAACAGATTGGAGACAGGCTGACATGCGTAGAGATCAGATCCGATCCTCACATCAGCTCTTTCCCCAAGTACTGTGCTCATCTCTCAAAGCTTGTGATAGGCTTGGCAGGTTTTTACAGTACTAAGCTGAGAAAAAGCTCAGATGACAGTGAGAGTAAAACATCAGGACTTGTAAACTGCTAATTGCCAATTCCATGTGTTTGCAAGGCAAACAGCAGTGAGAAATCGCAGTGGTGAGAAGTCGTTGAAGTCTGTAGTTACGTTGCTAATAGAAAATTGGAATTATGTAAAATCGTATGTCTCACTAATTCTAGTGCTCATCTCCAAATCAAGAATCCTGAATGTCAAGATTAGGGATTATTGAATTTAAGTCCTAGCTCTCCCGAGCATTTGCTCTATATTTTTATGCAGTCTACCTAATCTTGTCTCTACGTTTTGGGGAAAGAGGATCTGTGAGCAACATGATACCGTGCATTTTACCATGTGAAAATGATTAGCTTAGACTCTCAAATCCAATGGCCTGAGTTCAAGTCCAACTTCTGATCTCTGCCAGCTTGCTAGTCTTTCTGGACCTCAGTTTCTTCATCTATAAAATACCCAATCCATTAAAGTCTTTCATAGAAGAAATGCTCAGTGTGTGTTATCTATTATTATTATTATTATTACTAAAGCATTAGGATGAAGTGAAAGCCAACCAGTTACTGTGCTTTTGCTGTTAAATATGCCTAATCCAAAATGGTCTCGTGTTCACTGAGTTTAAGATCAGCTAGACTACTAATAAGGAACATTGGGAAACAAAAGATTCCTGACTAAAGCTCAGAGCATCATTATTATTAACAGTTAGTACAAACCAGAAGGGTGGAGGACAGTGGCCAACCTAGTGTGGCTCTTGCTAAATAAATGAATGTTGATTTTGAAAACAATAAATAACGATAGAAATGCAAAGTGTTAACAGTTAAGAATACTGTCCCTTCTCTATGTGCAAAAATGATCTCCATGGAAGGGGGGGGGGTGTGTTCAGCTGAGAAAAAAAAGAAAAATATTATGTTTCTATCCTCATCAATAACTGAATAGAGAACCGTTAGGATTGGTTTTCAATCTGGAAAGGAGACAAAATAGAGAAGAGAATGTAGGTAAAGAGGGAAGACCATAGGTCAACTCCTCAGGAAGTCCTTTTTTCCCCCTTTCTTTTTCATTTGGATGTTGATATTTATTAATTCCTGGGTTTTGAAATCTTCTCTAGTCGTTGCATCTCTTTTTGGTAAAGATTTGTTACTATGATCACTTTGCTAATTGCTCCACAGTCTAAAATAAGATCGCAAATAGTTTGTTGGCAAAATACATGGTGTAATGTGTCCATTTGTAAATATGAATAATGATAAGTAATATATTTATAATATATACACTTCATTTATACATCCTAGAACATATTATGCATATGCTATGTAATTTATACTTACAGATTATATATTTATAAGTATACATTGTTATATAATAGGTATTATTGTAACTTCCATTTTTATTGAATAGTTTTATGTGATCCATATTGTACTTGGTCTTAGTATTGCTCCTAAATGACATATTGTTATCTTCCATTTTTAGATAAAAGCACAGAAATCCCAGGAAGATAAGTGAGTTTTTTGTGCTCACTCACAGTAATTGCAGAGCTGGTATATGAATCCTGATCTCTGACAAAAACATTTGCAATCTTGCCAATATTCAATGGTGGTGATGATTAAAAAAAAAAAAAAGCAAATTAAGAATAATTACTATCATATCCTGAATGCTTAACATATTCTATATATATATATATATAAATATATATATAAACACTGTACTAAATGTTTTATTTTCATTGTCTGAGGACCTAATTTCAGAAAAATCAAATAATTTGGTCATGTCTGTAGTTAGGCATTCTCCAGAATATGCCATGCCCTAAAACTAGTCTTCAATTTAATGGTGTTTCTGTTATTTGGGGGACATTTTGGACACTCATCCCATAATCACTCAGGTGAGGGGTGTCAAAACTCCAGCCACTGTGAAAGATGAGGAACCAAAAATTAAAAAGATCTGAATTCTGTCATTAACAGGCCATGATCTTATTGCTGATCTGTCATACTTTGAGACTCTCTTTGAGGTCCGAGTCAAGTCCTTTGATTCCTTTATACTTGGAATGCATTGTCAATAAAAAAGGAAATGACAGACAATAAGGAGAAGTTTGGGCACACTTGTGCAATGGATGCTATGATGGCTTAGCTGCCTTCCTTTCAAAAAGGGTATTATCACACCCACACCCTAGAATAAAAGCAGGATATCATCCAGCAGGAAGCAGAGAAAGCCAGAAAC
Organism: Vulpes vulpes; assembly: GCF_048418805.1. Classification (NCBI taxonomy): domain Eukaryota; kingdom Metazoa; phylum Chordata; class Mammalia; order Carnivora; family Canidae; genus Vulpes; species Vulpes vulpes. The sequence continues at coordinate 119,113,740 of NC_132785.1, forward strand.
TAAAGCCTACCCTGATCTCATTTCTTAGAAAATTTCATCTGTTTTCATCTAACTGTGTAATCTGGACCTCCGTGAAGGCCTTATTAACATTGATTTTTTATTGATTTGTCATACGCCAATGTTCGCTTACGATGCACTTGACATTTGGCTATCATAAAAAATGGGGATTGGCAGATTTGTGTCAACTTAACTTTTAACCAAAACGCTATGCGATTGAACGGAAAAGCAATGTTAACATTATGCATTTGATTCCAGTTCATGTGCTCAATGGGCTCACATTTTAGAGTGCCCATCCTTGAGATTCTAATGCATGTCAAATCAGTATGTAAATACCAGCAATTCTGGGGAGGTTTGCAGTGGAGAGCCCTATGCTAATGAGGACTATCTCAGGGAACTAGAAGTTTTCCTTTCCCTCTAAAATGTGACTGAGAATTCTTTGGCAAGCAGATCAACTTTAGGAAGTTGTTCGGACACTCTAAGCTGTTAATAGATGTAAAGTGCCTAAAATTGTTTACCAGTGATAATAAATAGTAAGTGAATACTAGTTCCTTTTACAGCCATTACCTATCTCTAGTGATAACAACAAAATTAAACAAAATCAAATCCCCACCAAAACCCAGATATGGAGAGTTGACTAAGGGAAAGGTAAGACACACATGTTTTAAAATCGATGCAGAGAAAAAGTGTTCTTATTCAGCCTTTTTGGAAACTTGTGAGTTTAGAGATGAAGATGTCCTCTTCATCAGGTCTTTCAAAAATGCTACTGGATGTCTGTTGTCAACCTTTATTTGTGAAGAGGGAAAGGTATGGTGCTATCTCTGGTTGCAGAACCCTTTAAAGTGCTTTCTTAGTCATGGTCCCACTCAAAATGCTTTCATTATAGAATGGCTCCGTGTTACTCCTCATAAAACATTGGAAAGACAATGTGGGGTAACAGAAAGATCCATCCCCGTCCAACCAATTCTAACATCCTCTAGCCCCAACGCTATTATTTATTTACTATGCATGGTGTCTTAAGCTCAATGCACTGTAAAATGGAATAAGACATAACCAATTCTTCTAAACGTTATTGCAAGAACTAAAGGTAACATACTCAGGCAAATATAAAGCACTGTGTGCCTGTAAGTCATACCAATGACGGTATCTTGTATTTGTCCTTTCCCACAGAATAAACAATGCCCTGCCTCCAGAGTTTGAAAGGTATCTTGTCTTCAGTCAATGTAAGTATTTTGTAGAGGGGTTCCTCCACATGTAAATTTTTTTTTTTAAGCAGCCTATTAAAATGCCTTTGAAAAGTTTACACTGCAGTTTCTCCTGCCTGTATGGATCTTTTCCTCCTGTAAAATCCCAGGGCATTTCAAATAAGGAAAGGTCATTTAGCTCATCTGGTCGATTATAGCTGTGATCCATTTCCCCCCACGAGAAGCAAGGGAAGTGTTTCTCAATGTGTATCAAGGAAAAAAACTCTTAGACCATTAGGACTAAAACATTGCATATGCCACAAGCAGTAGGCACCTAATTTCATCACAGACGATTGATGACTCTGCCATCCGGGCTGAATCAGATCCGGGACACTGGGATTCGGTGCTTCAGTAGGGAGGCAGGTTCACGGCAGCCTTCATCCAGTTTAAAAAATATTTTATTGACACATAGAGCATTCAGAGTCATAAAAATATATCATGTTTATCACTGCTTTTATGGCATGCATAGATATGACACAGGGGCATTGAGCCGTACAGTATTAGACAAGCATTTATTTCACTCCTAAGCTGCTACGAATAATGCAGAGCTCAGCTTCTATCCTCTGAGCAGACAGGACAGATTTCATCAGAAATAAACATGGAAGAAAAACAGAAAAATCAATGCAGATGCATATATTAGTGAAATGTCCTGATTGGGTTTTGTACGTGCTAAACAAGCCTGTTAGTAATCCTCTAAGCGCACGTTTCTGCCAAAGGCATCAGGTTTTGAAAAATGATCATGTTTCATGGATGTGGGAATACAGCCAGGAAATTTACCTGTAAGCACTTTGACTAACACCCATAGTTTATGATTACATTATCACCCGGACTCTGATACACATTTTTATGGAGAGCAGTTTCCTGAAGAATTATGATCTGAGACATTTGGTTTTCGAGTTACCATGTGGACAAATGGTTAAGAATGGTTCTAGATTTAACAAATAGAATTCTCAGTCAACCCCGCAGCTAGTTTAGGGCAAAGCTGGAGGGGCAAAGTGTTACGAGGGGAGAGAGAAGACTGACATTTGCATATAAATGGCAAGTGTAAGTAAGTGGAAAGGAAGCATTAAGAAATTTGCATCTGATTTAAGCCTTGTCCTTATTCAGCAGAACGCACTTGTCACAACTTGTTGGGCTGTGTTAGCAAGGGAGCCTGGGGCAAGGACAATGTTGACAAAGATGATGGGAAGTGAAGTCTTTGGAAACAGGGACTGCGTACCTGCCAAGTCCTCAGAGAAAGATCTCAGGCCTTCCCATGGGGTGATACATTCCCAACCTGGCTAAATACTTAGCTCACCTGCAGGCATAGGCCATCTCCCCTTACTGAATGCCCCACGACTATAGCTTCCCTAAAGGTTACTTATCTTCTGAGACACCATCATACTTTCCTTTGTGCCTTACATGGATGTGAATTTTCTGTCTAAGTGGCTTAAACTTTTTCAAGGCAGGAACCATTTCATTGATGTGAGTGTATCCCATCATGCCCACTCTCTATGACAGTGCAGCAAATGACATCTATTAGGCCCTAAGGAAATAAATGGTGAATGAGTGAACAAAGAAAGAAAAGTAGGCGTGCAGAATAGCATCATTATAATGCTCTCCTTGTAGTGTTGCTCCATTCATGAGCCGAGAGGCAACACTCTCACTAAGAACTAGTGAAAATAGAAAACTTAGAGACGGTCTCATTAAGAAGACAAAAATAAGATAAATACTGCCTTTGTCACAAAAGTACCCATATCTTGTTCCAAGTGCTTCAAATTTAGGACTTGATTTTTTCTGTGTTTGAGAGAAGCCTGCATGAACAAATACGGTCTCAAAATCAGACGACAAGCCATGGTAGGCAGACCCACAGCTCAATACGAAAGAATAAAGCAGGAGAAAGTTTTCTTGTCACTAAAAGTAAAGGTATACGTTATTTTGTTTTATTGTGTTTAAAATCTGTTGTCAGCTGCCCTATAATGAGCCAGGCAACAGCAGGTTTCTTTTGTAATAACCTAGTAAGACATATTGAATTCTCTTCTGTATTCTAGAATGAGAGTTGCGAGGAAGGAGTGGTTGGGCTCCTTTGCGCTATGGAGTCATTTGCCTGTTCAGGATGGCTTGCTGGAGGATTGTAAAGAATTGCAGGCAGGCATTTTTCCCTTCGTGGAACAATTGTTCATACAGAGTTTAACTTGTCTCTGGCTTCCAGGATACTTCTTCAGTGTGCTATTTAGAGAAGGGGGGGAAGTTGTTTTCAACCAAGAAGTACAATGGCATCCCATTTCTTGTTTTCAAGCAGCAGTATTTCTTTTTTTTCTTTTTTTAAAATTTACATTCAATTAATTAACATACAATGTATTATTAGTTTCAAAGGTAGAGGTCAGTGATCCATCAGTCTTATATAACACCCAGTGCTCGTTATATCACGTGCCCTCCTTAATGACCATCACCCAGTCACCCCATCCCTCCACCCCTCCCCTCCAGCAACCCTCAGTTTGTTTCCTGTGATTAAGAGTCTCTAAGGTTAGTCTCCTTTTCAGGTTTCATCTTGATTTACTTTTCCCTCTCTTCCCCTGTGATCCTCTGTCTTGTTCTTAAATTCCACATATGAGTGAGATCATATAATTGTCTTTCTCTGATTGACTTAATTTGTTTAGCATAATACCCTCTAGTTCTATTCACCTCCTTGCAAATGGCAAGGTTTTGTTTCAAGAAATAAGAATGGAAGGAAAACTTCCAAAACTTTTTCTATGAGGCCAACATTACCTTGATCTCCAAACCAAAGACCCCATCAAAATGGAGGATTATAGACCAATATCCCTGATGAACACAGATGCAAAAATTCTCACCAAAATACTAGCCAATAGGTTCTAACAGTACATTGAAAGGTTTATTCACCATGACCAAGTGGGATTTATTCCTGGGCTACAAAGGTGGTTCAACATCTATAAATGAAATGATACATTTCATTAATAAAAGAAAGGACAAGAACCCTATGATCCCCTCAATAGATACAGAAAAAGCATTCAACAAAGTACAGCATCCTTTCTTGATCAAAACTCTTCACAGTGAGGGGGACCCTTGAGTGGCTCAGCAGTTTGGCACCTGCCTTTGGCCCAGGGCGTGATCCTGGAGTCCTGGGATCGAGTCCCGCATTGGGCTCCCCCTGCATGGAGCCTGCTTCTCCCTCTGCCTGTGTCTCTGCCTCTGTGTGTGTGTCTCTCATGAATAAATAAATAAAATCTAAAAAAAAAATGGAAAAAAAAAACCACCTCCTCACAGTGTAAGAGTAGAGGGAACATACCTCAAGATTTTTTAAAAGATTTTTTAAAATGTATTTATTCATGAGACACACACAGAGAGAGGCAGAGACACAGGCAGAGGGAGCAGTAGGCTCCATGCAGGGAGTTTGATGTGGGACTCAATCCTGGAACTCCAGGAAAACGCCCTGAGCCAAAGGTAGACTCTCAACTGTGGAGCCACCCAGGTGTCCCAACATACCTCAATATTATAAAAGCCATCTCTGAGAAGCCCACAGCTCATATCATACTCAATGGGGAAAAACAGAGCTTTTCCCCTAAGATCAGGAACACAGCAAAGATGTCCACTATCACCACGGCTGTTCAACATAGTACTAGAAGTCCTAGCCTCAGCATTCAAACCACAAAAAGAAATAAAAGGCATCCAAATCAAGAAAGAAGTCAAACTCTCACTCTTTTCAGATGACATGATACTCTGTGTGGAAAACCCAGAGGACTCCACCCCCAAATTGCAAGAACTCATATAGGAATTCAGCAATGTGGCAGGATATAAAATCAATAAGCAGAAATCAATTGCATTTCTATACACTAACAATGAGACTGAAGAAAGAGAGATTGAGAAGTCAATCTTATTTAAAATTGCACCAAAACCCATAAGATACCTAGAAATAAACCTAACCAAAGAAGCAAAGGATCTATACTCAGAAAACCATAGAACACTCATTAAAGAAATTGTAGAAGACACAAAAAATTAGAAAAATGTTCCATACTCATAGATTGCAAGAACAAATATTGTTAAAATGCCTATGCTACCTAGAGCAATCTATATGCTCAATGCCATCGCTATCAAAATACCAACAACTTTTTTCACAGAATTGGAACAAATAATCCTAAAATATGTGTGGAACCAGAAGAGACTCCAAATAGCCAAAGGAATGTTGAAAAAGAAAACCAAAGCTGGTGGCATCAAGATTCTGGACTTCAAGCTGTATTACAAAGCTATTGTGGAGGCCGAGAAAAATTAAGGCCGTCCCACCTAAAGTTTAGCATTAGCACAAGTGCAGCCATCTTAGGCCCCTGTGAATAAGAGCTGAACTTTACAGGAAAAACTGCAGAATGTCCTCAATGTCCTTGGCAGGGAATCCCATATCAGAAAGACAACAGAGCCCATGCTGGTGGTAGAAAGCCCCATATTAGAATGAGAACAGAGCTCAATGCCCTTAAGCCCCATATCAGAATGTAAACAGAACTCGAGAAATTCCTCTACCCCTTCTGAAAATCCCCTAGACCAGCCTATAAAAAGCCCAGCTGTAACCCACCTCAGGGTTCAAGTCCCTGCTCCACTGTGTCGGGTATACTTGGACCCAAGCTCGAGCTTGCTAATAAACCCTCGTGTGTTTGCATCGGTGTCGGCTCCTTGGTGGTTTCCCCGATTCGCAATCTGGGGCACAACACTATGACCATCAAGGCAGTATGGTACTGGGATGCCTGGGTGGCTCAGCGGTTTAGTGCTCCTTTGGCCCAGGGCATGATCTTGGAGTCCCAGGATCAAGTCCTGCATTGGGCTCCCCTCATGGAGCCTGCTTCTCTCTCTGCCTGTGTCTCTGCCTCTCTCTCTCTCTCTCTCTCTCTCTCTGTCTCTCATGAATAAATAAAATCTTAAAAAAACAAAAACAGTATGGTACTGGCACAAAAACAGACACAGGGATCAATGGAACAGACCAGACAATCCAGAAATGAACCCTCAACTCTATGATCAACTAATATTCAACAAAGCAGGAAAGAATATCCACTGGAAAAAAGACTCTTCAGTAAATAATGTTGGGAAAATTGGACAGTCATGTGCAGAGGAATGAAACTGGACCATTTGCTTACAATATACACAAAGATGGACTCAAAATGGATGAAAGATGCAAATGTAATACAGGAATCCATCAAAATCCTAGAGAAGAACACAGGCTGCAATCTCTGATCTCAGCCCCAGCAACTTCTTGCTAGATATGTCTCCAAAGGCAAGGGAAACAGAAGGATAAATGGATTATTTGGGACTTCATCAAGATAAAAAACTTGCACAGAAAAGGAAACAGTCAACAGAACCAAAAAACAACCAACCGAATGGAAGAAGATATTTGCAAACGTCTTATCAGATAAAGGGCTAGTATCCAAGATCTATAAAGAACTTAGCAATTCAACACTCAAAGAACAAATAATCTAACCAAGAAATGGGCAGAAGACATGAAAAAGCAGCAGTATTTATTTATTTATTTATTTATTTATTTATTTATTTATTTATTTAAAGATTTATTTTCAGATTTATTTATAAATTCATGAGAGATGGAAAGACAGGCAGAGACATAGGAGAAGAAGAAGCAGGCTCCCTGCAGGGAGCCCCATGCAGGACTCTATCCCAAGCTCCAGGATCAGGCCTTGAGCCAAAGACAGATAATCAACTGCTGAGCCACCCTGGTGTCTCAAGCAGCAGTATTTAAAGAGGCAAGTCCCACCTGCCCAATACATATCGGATTATTTTGGGTGACAGAGTGCAGAGTTGTGTCACGTAGCAGCTCTAGGATTCATGTGCTTGGGTAGGTTACCTAACTTCTCTGTTGTCTCAGTTTTTTCATCCGTAAAACAGAGGACAATGAAATACTCATTTCTAAGAATAAATGAGTTGACACATAAAGCACTTAGAGCTGGTGCCTGCATAGTTAAGTGTGCTGTGTTAAATACTATTTGGGAGCTCAAAAAGTTTCTTTTGGGAACATTGGACAAAATCTGCTTTTCTTGCTTCTTTTTCATCCCAGTTCACAGCGTGACAAAATAGCTCTCCACTCTGAATGCTCCTCACCCCTACCCCCATCATTGCCACTGTCAATTCCAACCCCATCCTTCTCAACTTTTAACGCCATCAGGTTCCTGTTAAAAATGTAAGTAAAGATCAAGCATTTACCTAAACATTCGGCATGCACTGACAAAATGCAACAAGATTTCATTGTTCCCTGAATGAAGTTTCAAGTCCTTAGGCTGAAGTTCTAGTGTTCCTTACCTTCTCTTTCCTTTATCTCCAGCTGCCCCATCCACCTCCTGTAGCCTACCCCCAATGCAGACTGTTATTATTCCTCAAACAGCTGAGCATTTTAATCTCTGTTCCCTCTACCTTGTATGACATTTTTCTCCAAACTTTCCTTTTCTTCCAGATGATACTTATATGTTATTCTTATGAAACATTGTCCCTGATTCATTCAGGCAGGAAAAATAACTTTCCCCTTTAGATTTTGATGTCATTTTCTCATGCCTTCTGAATGGAAGTTTCATACTAAGCCTCACTTAATTGTGGGTCTGTCCCACTTCCACCAATAAACCATTTGCCTCCCCAAAACTGAAACTGATCGACATCATCTTGGACAGACACTTGATTAATGAACATCTCATCAGCGAATCTGCCTGCCTCATGCACAGAAACATGGGATTGACAGAGAGCCTCTATTCCTAATACAGGAAGTATAGGTATCTCCTCATAGTCATTCAGGGGATATTTATCAAGAAGCAAATATTGCCAGGATTTGAGCCTGGTGTCTGATATATAAAGTCTCTGACCTTGAGAGCTTTAAAACATTTGCAGCCTCTTCTTGAAGACTATATTTAAATAGAGAAATTACAGCTGGTAAACTATAGCATGTGCCCTAGATATAAATAACCATGCTTGAGGAACAACTAGGCAGGCTTCACATGAGAAGTAGCATTTGGATTGAGTCCTGGAGGAGTTTTCCAGGTGAGATGATTGAGAATGGCAACCTATTAGAAGGAGAGGCATGATCCAAGGGACCATGTTAAGAAAGAAACTAAGCAATAATTAGAAAAATTGGCATTTATTAAGCACATGTTTTGAGCACTATGCAAAGCTCCTTAATCATCATCATAAACTTAGAAGTTAGATACAGTTATAATTTCCATTTTACCAAAGCAGAAAAAAAATGTAGTGTATTGGGGTTCTCTAAAGAAACAGAAAAGGATCTCTCTCTTTTTATTGATTTATCGATCTGTCCAACCATCTATCTATCTAATCTCCCCATGTATTTCCACATGACTGTAAAAGGCTGGCAAGCCCAAAATTTGCTAGTAAGCTGAAGACCCATGGGACAGTTATAGTTTGAGTTTGAAGGCAGTCTACTGGCAGACTTCCCTCTTTTGGAGTAGAGGGTCAATTTTTTTCTCTTCAAACCTTCAACTGATTGGTTGAGGCCCACTCACATTAGAAGGGTAATCTGTTTTGCTCAAATTCTACTGATTTAAATGTTAATCCTATCCAACATATATATACTTTCACAGAAACATTTGTAATAGCATTTGATCAAATATTAGTTACCATGGCTTAGCCAAGTTGGCACATAAAATTAATGATCACATATGGCCTAGAGAGTTAGTGCAGTTCATATAGAAAATATGTGATAGAATTGGGATTCAAGCTACTTTATATTACCTAATTCACAGACACAGGAAAAAGTTAAAATTCTGGAAAGATCTAGGTTATATTTAAGCCAGAACATTTAAGGCAAGGACTGAAAGTCATAAATGAGAAAACTAGTTACAGTTGCCAAATTCAAGTGGTCAAGCCAAGAACTGGAAGCCAAGCAGAAGCAGAATCAATGTGGGAACAAGGGTTGAACAGGAAGAGGCTTTACAATGTCTATTCACTTTCTTGGGCAGTTGACTGCATCAATGCATTAGTATATTAGTCTAAATTACAGGAAAAGTGGGCACGAAGGCAAGTTGACTGGTTTTGTGAAAACCCAGGCCCAAAATGATGGGAGTCCAAGCTAAGAATAATAACATAATAAAGGTAATACAGATATGAAACAAGTCAAGTTCAAGTTCACATAGCTGGCAAAAGACAGAACTCTTGCCCCTATTGTGCAATTACATTTGATTAGTTAACAATGGTCAGGTTCTCAGGTTTGCTGGGAATATGAAAACAAAGGGAGACATTTGAAGATGCATTAAGGGCATCCAGGGAAAAATAGAAGGAAGATATTCAAGGAGAGATGCCAGGCAATAGCTATGGTGTCATGCTAATAAATGTGTAGACTTGGGAAGCCCTGAAAAGATATAGTAGAAAAAAAAATGAGCTAAATTAGAAAATTATCCTATCTTGTGCTGAGAAAAAAAAAGTACTCTAAATAGATGAAGTGTAAAGAATGAATCAAAGAAAGATGAAAGCAATTTTATTGATTAGCAAGTCACTGTGCTGTGTTCTTTAGATATGTACTCTATTAGATATTATGAAAATAAATGTCTGTATCCTTTTTACTTTAAGAAGATTAACTAGATTGCCCAAGGACCCACTAGCTGGTGATAGCAGATATGGCATTTTAGCCCAAAAATGACTGTTTTCAAATCCCATGACATTTTCATTTCAATAAGGCCACCTCTGACAGAAGAACAAGCCAGGCATATCAGCATCCCCTGAGAATCAGAAAAGAGAAGATGTCAATTCATTAACATTTCCTTTTTTAAAAAAAAATAATAATAAACACTGTTGAAGGGTTCAGAGAACATTAAGAAACATCTAAGTTGAGTACCTTCAGGACATACTTTTACAGACATAACATGTCACAAATGATTCTAGAAGCAAAACACATATCCTCCATTCACTATATATAACCTGGTATAATCCAAGGGTTATCCTCCTACCAGTGGAGAAATTGAGGCTGTCCTAGGAATCCTCCCTCACTCCGCCCTCATTATTTTCTGCCACAGATAGTTCATTGACAAAAGCCCAACTATGTCCTTCTTCTAGTCCCAGGCCAGTGTCTCGCATATGGCAGCTGCAAATGACACTATTTTGCTCAGAGCTATCACTGCCCTTCTAGCTCCTGATGAACTAGGTGTGATCAGAGAGCACCTTTCTATTGCATTCTAGTGAATTAGAGCACAAAATACCAGCCTGCTGTATCATTCATGCCCAAAGCCAGCTTTAAAAGCTGAGGTATACAGGTCAATAAATTTAAGGAAATTTCAATTGCACATAAATTATAAATTCTTCAGCTGCCTATATATTTTTCTATACAAACAACATGATGAAAACAATAAAACTGATTATTTTATAAGCTATATGTTGGCAATATAGATGAAGAAAATACAAAAACTTATTTATTTATTTATTATTTATTTATTTATTTATTTATTTATTTATTTATTTATTTTAAGGGGGGAGAGAATGAGAACAGGGAGGAAGGCCAGAGGGAGAGAGAGAATTTTAAATTCTGTGTGGAGCTCAATACACGGGGCTTGATCTCATCACCCTGAGATCATGACCTGAGGCAAAACCAAGAAACAGATGCTTAACTGACTGAGCCATCCAGGTGCCCCCCAAAAGTACTTAAATGTCCAAGTTAACTGAAAGGAAACTGTTACTAAAAAACAGTGTATACCCGTAAACTCTTTAAAAAATTATATAGAGACTTAATATTACTTTCTACACCCCAAGAAAACTATTTTAATTTTCATGTGTGCATTGCCTAACTTGGTCATCCAAATATCCTATGGTATCTATTGGATATCTATGAAGGAAAGGAATCTTCCTTTATTTGACTTTCAAGAAAATAACAGAGAAATATATGTGATTACCCAATCACATGCCCAAAGATCGGCATCTAAATCATCATTCAATAAATACTTTCGAAGCATCTGTTATGTGCCAGACCGTAGGGATTCAAAGTCATCAAGATATAGCACCTACTCTGACAGAAGGAAAAGCTTAGAAGAAAGAGATAATTAAGCAGGTAGTCTTAGGCAAAGTAACCAGTGCTTTAAACATAAATAGATAACTAAATGGATAGGTAGATGACAGACATATAGATGAGAGATGGCATTATGGACTGAATTATGTTCTCCTGAAATTCATATGTTGAGGTTCCAAATCCCAGTAGGATTATATTTGGAAAAAAGGCCTCTGAGAAAGTAATTAAGGTTAATGGAGGTCACAAGGATAGAGCTCTAATCTGGTAGGACTGATGCCCTTACAAGAAAAAAGAGTTACCAGAGGACTCACTCCTGTGCTCTCTCTTTCTCTCTCTCTTTTTCTCTTGCTCTCAGAGCACACAGAGAGAAAAGTCCATGTGAGGACACTGCGAGAAGGCTGTCTGAAAGCCAGCAAGAGAGCCCTTATAAGAAACCAATCCTGCCAGCACTTTGATCTTCTACCTTCCACAACTATGAAAAAGTGGATGGAGTTTAAACCACCCAGTCTGGATATCTTGTTATGGCAGCTCAAGCACATGGAAGCAGATGGATTTATGGATGGATAGGTAGCCATGTGGAGACAGAAGATGGGTTATCTAAATCTCAGATTGAGTAATAAAGCAGACTTCAAAAGGAGATTCAGGATTATTTTTCTCTCTATGATTTTCTTATATTAAACTATAAATATAATACATACTTGTTTTAAGTTTACAACAATATGGAAGGCATGTAACATTTAAAAACATGAAAATGCTCTATGTGAGTCCAAGTCTTCAAAGTCAGACACTCTTAAGGAGCTCAGTGTGAATAGTTCCAGATCACTTTAAGTCAGCTGATATAAGAGTGAGTAGGTAATACCTGGAAAGTAGAGCAGATGGAGCAAAGAGACGGGTCTCTGCCAAAGCTGAGAAGTATAAACAGAGAAGAATGAAGCCCAATCTCTCATTCAGGGAACTGCAAGCAGACTTGTGTGGTGAAGGGTAGGGTACATCAGGCCCTTGAGTTACTCAGGAAATGACGGGCACCATATCGTGAGGGTGTCAGAGAACTGGGCTAGAGATAGGAACAAACACACAGTTCATAGAATAAGTAAAACAGTTTGTGAACACAGGAAAAGATCCCCAACTTCACTCAACATCAAAGACATGCAAATCAAAAATAAAGTAAGGTACCATTTCTCATCTTTCTGGTTGGCAAAGCTCCAAATGCCTCACGAAATACTCTCCTGATGACACAGGGAAAATACATCTTTCTCACATATTGCCATTGGGAATACAAATACTATAACCTCACGGAGGGTGAGACTGTATCTACCAAAACTATGAAATTAGTCACTCTTTGACCTAGCGTTTCCTCTCCTGGGAATATATCACAAAGAGACACTGATAAAATATACAGATACACAAGGAATTCAATGAGGTATTTTTTATCAAAGCAAAAGGCTGGAAACAACCTAAATATCTGCCAGTAAAAGACTAGTTGAATAAACTGGCACATATACTTACTGGAGCACTATATAGCTATTAAAAAAGAATGAGAAATGATTTTATAAAATACTATGAAGTGATAAGTAGGATACACAAATAAGAGGGGAGAAAGAAAAATGAAAAAAAAAGGAATATGTAATGAGCTACATTTATCCTATGAGGGAGTTTAGAAAATATAGAAAATATATACATATTTGCTTACATATGAAAAAAATGAAAGAATAAACAACAACAAAAAATGTAATAACCACCAACTGGTGAGGCTGCTGAAGAGTTCGAAGGAGACAGTAGAAGCTAGACTCTTCTGAATATAACTTTTGTATACTTGACTGTAATAATCTATATTTATAAAAATAAATTAATAAATTAACAACAAACAATAAAGTATAAGTCAAATTTGGAAGAAAAATGAAATGAAAGAACTTAACTACATATAAAGAGTTGTCATATCACACAAAATATTCTAAACGACTTTAAAATTATAATTTGACTATAATTATAATTTGACATTTACCCAAAGGAAAAAAGAAGCACAGAAACAACCCAATCAACCAAACCAAAAACCCTCATGCTTTTTAAAATAATCATCTTAATCGCTGTGTTGTTGGTGGAGCAAATAGTGTCATTCTGGCCTATGACGGGTGTGTTGGGGGAGGAAGTAAATGAATATTGGCGCCTTTGACAACTGTGATTTTTGGCATGAGAGAAGAAACATATGAAAAGACTGATGAGGTTAAGTAAAAACCATACTGAATTGGAAGTGTTTGCATGAAATTATTATAAATTTTCCCCTTTAAAAATATGGACTTTGTCAAACTGGCCACACACACACAAAAAAAGACTAATGGTGGGTAGCCCGGGTGGCTCAGCAGTTTAGCGCTGCCTTGGGCCCAGGTTGTGATCCTGGAGTCCTGCGATTGAGTCCCATGTCGGGCTCCCTGCATAGAGCCTGCTTCTCCCTCTCTCTGCATGTGTCTCTGTGTCTCTGTCTCTCTGTCTCTCTCTGTCTCTTTGTCTCTGTCTCTTTCTGTGTCTCCCATGAATAAATAAATAAAATTAAAAAAAAAAAACCAACTAATGGCAATCAGCAACCCAGAAGCAATAAGTACTTTTCTCATCCATATTATAATCTCCATAGAGCAACATCTCATTAAAATGACCCAAAGATCTTTGGAAAAAGTCCTAAATCTGCATCTGAAACAAACAAACAAACAAGAAGTGCAAACTCTCTTGCTAATACAGAAGCTGTTAAAGGCAACGGGGGTCCTGACAAATGACTCAGGGGCCAAATGAAAGATTTCCCACAGGCCACATGTGGGATAACTTCAATAGCAGTAAAGACACTGTGGTGGATTGAAATACAATTAACAATTTTATCTGTTAAATCTGTGAATCCTAACTTTAACAAAACAAAACAAAACTTACCTCTTACCTTTATAAACGAATCCTCATTGTTAACTTTTATTTTTATTTTTTAAAGATTTTATTTATTTACCTATTTATTTATTTATTTAAGAGAGAGAGAGAGAGAGAGAAAGAGAGAGAGAGAGAGAGAGAAATAGCACAAGCAGGGCAGCAGGCAGAGGGAGAAGGAGAAGACACCCACTGAGCAAGGACCCTGACTTGAAGCTCAGTCCCAGGACCCTGGGATCATGACCTGAGCCGAAGGCAGATGCTTAATCAATTGAGCCACCCCCAAGTGTCCCCTTATTGTTAACTTTTAGAAAATTCTAGGCACAAACTCATCAGCTGAAAACTACAAAACAAAAAAAAATATTCAAACATTTATTTATAAATATCTCAACATTTATATATGAGATGTATGTTGTTGTATGCATGTATGTTGTATTTCTTTATGATATCTACCTTGGTGTTGTCAAATAATGGGTGACTGGTAATTTCTCTATTTAAGGTAGTCCAGATAATAAATAAAAGACTGGTACAATTAGATTTTTTTTTACAATTATAATTTATTCTAAAACAAATTCAAATTTCTTCGTAAGTGAAAAGGGTCAAGAGAATTATTCTCTTAACACTAAATCACATATTCTAGTTCTAAACTCTCTTATTTCTCAATCTGTGTGGGTCATTACCACTTAGATTTCATTCTTATTCCTCATTTGCAAGATATGTAAACCAAACCTATGTTTTCTTACTACATGTTTTCTGACTTTCTTTTGAGGTGACAGCACACATCCTCTATTTCGAAAGTCTAAAAATTTTGTTACCCTTGACTCATTCTTCTTTCCACGAGCTCATGTATTAAAACAGCCACCAAGTCCTGTCAATTTTATCAGAGCAATATCTTAAAACATGTCTTCTCTTCTAAATCCTCTTTCTCAGCCCTACCTTTAGATCAGGTAATCATGGCCCCAGTCTTGGGTCCTACATCACAAGGGGTAATACTCTGGCCTTCCTCTGGACACACACCTCACTAAAAGATGGAAAGTTACAGACATCAAGAAAATTTTGCCACACAAAGCTCACATATCCCATTCTAGATCATGATGAAAGCACCTAGGACCCTAGACTACCTTGCTCAAGTGATCCTAAGCCCACTTTCTTTAGTTGCCCTTCCAAGGATAGACTGTGTACTTGACATGGCTGTTGGATGAGGGGCTGCTTGTGGAGGATGGCCTTGGTGATCATATGCTCAAGAGACCTTTTGTAGTAGGGATGGATCCTGGGGTTGAGACAGAAGGGAAGTTCGTAAGAGGCTGGGTGTTTCCAATGAAGCTCTAACAATGGCTCTACAAATGGTAGAACCAAGCCGCCCCCCCCCCCCACACACACACATACACAGTAAGATGCTACCATCTTGCACAGGAACTACTGTAGTAATCTTAAGACTGATTATCCATTTCCTAGAAATTTGATTCAATCTACAAGACTGGATTTTATGAACCAGTAGTGTGAAAATGACCTGAGAACAAGCTCTATGTAGAGTCTTCTTTTCATCCTGTTTTCTGACGTGGCATCTCTGAGGTAGGGTTGGGAATCTGCTTGTGCCCAAGATCCCTGGTAATTCTGCATGCTGAAATTTGTGGCAAAGCACTTCCTCTCTCCAGTGCATTCTATACACTTTTGCCAGACTAATATCAGTAATGCTCAGTTCTAACCACATCATCTGCTACTCAGTACCTTACAATGGCTCACCATTGTTTTAAACACTAAAGACAATCTTCCCTATTCTTATTGTGCACATACGATTTTTCCAGGTGAATCACATGCTATTTCCATAATTTATCCAATAGTTAAGTGGTCGATAAACTTTACCTCTAAAGGACTAGAGAGTATTTTAGGCTTTGCCGGCCAGGAGTTCAGTCACAACTACTCAAATCTTAAAAAAAAAAAAAAAAAAAAAATAGTCATGACATTATGCAAATGAATGAACATGGCTATGTTCCAATTAAAAAAATTGTTTACAAAACAGATTTGTCCCAAGGTCAGAGTTGAATTGATTACTCTTCC